>NC_045440.1:119611128-119697658 GCF_002776525.5 Piliocolobus tephrosceles | reverse complement strand
GACCTATTGTTTGACTCCAAGCCTATTCTTGTTTCTCCCCACACCCCCCCAGGAAATTCTGACTGCTTCCTCAGCACTATTGTTTTTGTCTAATGTGATTTCTTGTGGAACAGTCACAGGATCACATCTAAGTTCATTTTAAAGTCATTTTAACGGCCTCAGTATGAAATACTCAGTTATTTTTAGTTTACATTTATTGAACACCTGCTATGTGCCAAGTATGTAACATTTTTCAATTATTTCAAGTTTGTTCTGGTAAAAGATGGAATATAGAAATAGCCATTCACTATTCTAGTCCTTAGAACAAGTCTGGTAGAGTTAGATAGTCTTATCTTTCAATAGCACATTGCCAAAGGTGGGATTCACTATCCTAATAATATCCTAAAACCATGTTCTTTCTACTGTGCATACTTACATTCTTTGCTGTAAAGAGCTTCACATTTCAAGATTGTCTAAATAATTAACTTACATAGACAATGGCTAAATAGTGGCTTCTCATCTGGTCTTTTCTATCCCAAATCATGATTTTAAATTGCTAGAGATGAAGTCAACGTTAAAATCCTCAGACTCCAATTTAAAAAAAAAAAAAAAAAAAAAAAAAAAAAACTATTCAGGACTTCAGAGTTACCAGAAATGTTTCCAAGATTCCTTTTCTGAATTTCTTTCCCCCATATTGGTTATTGGATTCTGAGTCTGGCATGTCTTGGTACACACTGCTTATTACATCACTAAAATGTACTGCGAAAAGACAGCACACACTGATTGTTCTCCCCGGGGGCTGGCACGGTAATGAGATAGCAAGGACTGATGTGAAGAAGCTACAAGAGAAGAATAGGGAGAATTCACTTGACAATTAGGCAACTAATTGGCTGGAGGTGGGGAGTGATTTTACCCCCCAGGAATATTTGACAATGTCTGGAGATATTTGGTTGTTACAACCTGGGGAGTGGATACAGCCACTGGCAACAAGTAGGTAGAAGCCAGGGATACTGCCGAACAGAGTAAAATGCACAGAGCGACTCTAGCCTTCCTTCCCCCAGACAAAGAATTTTCAGGCTCAAAATATCAATAAAGCCGAAGTTGAGAATTTCTGCTGTAGAGAAAGCGGAAAAAGGAAAAGGAAGGGTGACTTTGCAATTCTACATCTCTGTGACTCTGGACATGGAGATTTTGTTGAGAACAATTAGGAGCCCAGAAGTTTCTCTGAATTACTGGATAAGGAGATGAATCATTTCAACCAGCTTGAGCTTGAGGTTAATGGGAGAGACACAGCTGGCAGAACCAGTAGGCAGAAACGCTGTTAAACTAAAGCAAGTGCAAGAGGAAATGTGAATATAGAACTAATTCACCTTGGGGTGATAATTGAGACCACAAAAGTGGTTGAAATGTTCAAGGACATGTGGGAAAAGAAGAGCACAGGCATTTTACTGGTACTCTGGACACAGAAATCCTTCGCATAAATGGTAAATTTTTAAGTGATATACTGTAGGAATTATTCCCGTTAAGCCCATCTGTTTCAACACAAGGAACCAAGATTTGAATACCAATCTTTCTAAAATAAAGGTTCCTGGACAGATTTAATTTTACTTGTGTTAACAGTTTGCTTCTTTTACCTCAATACCACTATTTGATATTTGAAGCAGAGGTTATCAAGTTTAGTATTTATTTTTGCTTAGGATTTCCATGTAAAGATTATAAGGTGTTGCTGGCAAGAGGGATTGAAGACATTTTAGCTGTAAAATCAAGACCAGAAAAAAAAGGAATATCTATAAAGAGCGTGTAATCAAGGCTTATTTTAAGTTTGTCTTCTTTCTGGGTTGGTTAAAAAGCACTTAATAGTTTCAGTTTATAATTGCTAAACATGAAAACGTTGAAACACCACACCCTTGTGTGACTTATAATAAATAGTAATAAATGGTGTCTTTAGTACAACTATATTTTTATCAAAGCACCTAGAGAAAGCCAGCCACACCGATTACATTATTAATCAATTACCTTCTAGCCCAGATTTACATTGCAGAAGTTGTGGAGTAGGAAGTCCTCAGTTAAGCAACTTGCAACTGTATTATTTTAATGACCCAGCTGAGGATCACTCCATTGCATCCCTTCCTTCCTCCAAAGCAAGACTCATAATTATATTAAGAAGTTCTTATTTATGGATGCTTGTAACTTTATCTGATCCTAGAAAACTAGTGGTTTGTTTGGAAATGTTGCTACTGAAGAATCTGGTGTGGGCAGAGAGTACACCCACTGGTTCTGCAGAAAAATGAGTTGGCATCAACTGGGTCTCTCCAAGGTCTTCAGGCACAGTGAGGTTTGGAGTTTCACAGATTGGGGGAACCAGTTGGATTGTCTTAGCTCTCTTATAAAAATTTCTTCACTTTGTGACTTGTGTATTGTGAGTATTCATGGCTTCATGTGCTCCATCTTTGAATAATATTTACAGCTTTGTTAGCCATGGCCTTAAAACAGTTTTAACCTTATTATTCAAATAGATGTCTCATAATGCTGAATAATGCATGACCCACACATGCTAAGAATAAACTAGATAGTACCATGAAATCTTCCACCCACATTAATGGAAATGTATGGAATGCAAAACTGGAACCCAGCTGCAAAGTTTTCTGCAGGGATGACTCTTCATGTTGGTAGAGGAAGCCACCTACTCATAATTCATTAGAGGGTTCCGAAGTGTTTGTGTGGAAATTTCTCCCTCAGGCCTGCCATTGCATTTGAGATTCTCACCATTACAATGAATTCTTTGCCTAAGACGTCATTTCAGTAAGAGCATATTTAAAGTGCATAGAAACATCCTGCAAGGGTAGGAACACTCATTTGAAATTTATTTTTATTTTAGCACAGATAAGGTTGTCTTTTTTTTCTAATTTTTATCCCTCTTTCTTAGAAAGTAGAGCTCTGAAAAAGTAGGAGTTAGGCAAATATTTTACCAAGATATGAAATCAGAGATGTTCAGGCATAATGAGCATTGCTAGTGGGGCCCATTGTGATGGTGATAGATGGACGAGGGGGAAGAGAGTTGCTGTTGGTTTAAGGGTGCTACATGAGGAAGCGTGCCTTAGGGACATGGCCTTTAGAGACCTATCCTTGAAGACATTAATGTGGCTCATTTCTAATAATAGCAACATGAATGATAATATCAATAACAACTTCAAGTACTCTCCACTGGGTGTTAGAACCTAAGCTACATGTTTAGCATTCATTATCTAATTCTCACAACTACAGACGAACAAGCTCAAAAAGGTCAAATCTTTTTAAGTATGAAGTTAGGTAGTGGAATTGGGATTTGAAATCAGGTTGATCTGATTCCAGATTCATGATACTAACCATTATTCACATTGCCTCTTTACTGTTTCTCCCTCGTAGCACATCTCATCATCTCTTCAAATTTATGCTTCAGCTGTGTGTTCTTTTCCTTGCCTAGAGTATCTTAATCCTCTTTTATATCTGCTAGAACATTTTTGTTTTTTTTTGACGACCAGGCTTCATGGTAGAATATCACCTGCTTAAAAATTTTTCTTGAATGTATGATTGCATTAATTATTGTTATTATTATTTTTATCAACTTTGATTTTAAGTTCCATGGTACATGTGCAGGATGTGCAGGTTTGTTACAAAGGTAAATGAATGTCATGGTGGTTTGCTGCACAGATCAACCCATCACCCAGGTGTTAAGCCCAGGACCCATTAGCTGTTCTTCCTGATGCTCTCCCTTCCCCCACCCTTGTGGACAGGCCCCAGTGTGTGTTGCTCTCCCCCATGTGTCCATGTGTTCCCATAGTTCAGCTTAACTTGTAAGTGAGAACATATGGTATTTGGTTTTCTGTTCCTGCACATTAGTTTGCTGAGGATAACAGCTTGCAACTCCATCCATGTCCCTGCACAGGACATGACCTTGTTCCCTTTTGTGGCTGCATAGTCTTCCATGGTGTGTATGTACCACATTTTCTTTATCCAGTCTACTGTTGATGAAGATTTGGGTTTATTCTGTGTCTTTACTATTGTGAATAGTGCTGCAATAAACATATGTGCGCATGTATCTTTATAATAGAATGATTTATATTCCTTTGGGTATATACCCAATAATAGGGTTGCTGGATCAAATGGTATTTCTGCTTCTAGATTCTTGAGGTATTGCCACACTGTCTTCCACAACGGTTGAACTAATTTACATAACCACCAACAGTGTAAAAGCGTTTCTTTTCTTTTTCTCTGCAAGCTCGCCAGCATCTGTTGTTTCTTAACTTTTTAATAATTGCCATTCTGACTGTCATGAGATGGTATCTCATTGTGGCTTTAATTTGCATTGCTCTAATGATAAGTGGTGTTGAGCTTTTTTTCATATGTTTGTTGGCCACATGAATGTCTTCTTTTGAGAAGTGTCTGTTCATGTCCTTTGCCCACTTTTTAATGGGGTTGTTTATTTTATTCTTGTAAATTTGTTTAAGTTCCTTGTAAATTCTGGATATTAGACCTTTGTCAGATGGATAGATTGCAAAAAATGTTCTCCCATTCCATAGGGTGTTTGTTCACTCTGATGATAGTTTCTTTTGCTATGCAGCAGCTCTTTAGTTTAATTAGATCCTGTTGTCAAGTTTTGCTTTTGTTGCAATTGCTTTTAGTGGTTTCATTATTAAATCTTTGCCTGTGCCTATGTCCTGAATGGTATTGTCTGGATTTTCTTCTAGGGTTTTTATAGTTTGGAGTTTTACAAATAAGTCCTAATCCATCTTGAGTTAATTTTTATTTAAGGTGTAAGAAAGGGGTCTAGTTTCAATTTTCTGCATATGGCTGGCCAGTTCTCCCAGCACCATTTATTAAATAGGGTATCTTTTCCCTATTGCTTGTTTTTATCAGATTTGTTGAAACTCAGATGGTTGTACCTGTGTGGTCTTATTTCTGAGTTCCCTATTCTATTATATGGGTCTTTGTTCTGTTTTTGTACCAGTACCATGCTGTTTTGGTTACTGTAGACTTGTAGTATAGTTTGAAGTTGGTGAGTGGCCTTCTTCTCTTGCTTAGGATTGTCTTGGCTGTACAGGCTCCAGCTTTGTTCTTTTTGCTTAGGATTGTCTTGGTTATCTGTGCTCTTTTGATTCCATATGGATTTTAAAATAGTTTTTTCTAATTCTGTGAAGAATGTCAATGGTAGTTTAATGGGAATAGCGTTGAATCTATCAATTGCTTTGGGCAGTAGGGTGATTTTCACAACATTGATTCTGCCATGAACATGGAATGTTTTTCCATTTGTTCGTGTCCTCTCTGATTTCATTGAGCAGTGGTTTGTAGTTCTCCTTGAAGAGGTCCTTCACTTCCCTTATTAGCTGTATTCCTGGATATTTTACTCTCTTTGTAGCAGTTGTGAATGAAAGTTCATTCATGATTTGGCTCTCTTCTTATCTGTTGTAGGTGTATAGGAATGCTTGTGATTTTTGCACATTGATTTTGCATCTTGTGATTGTGCTGAAGTTTCTTATTAGGTTAAGAAGCTTTTGGGATGAGATGATGTGGTTTTCTAGATATAGGATCATGTCATCTGAAAACAAGACAATTTGGCTTCCTCTCTTCCTATTTGAATACTCTTTATTTTTTTCTCTTGCCTGATAGCCAGGACTTCCAATACTATGTTGAATAGGAGTGGTGAGTGAGGGCATCCTTATCTTGTGCCATTTTTCAAAGGCAATGCTTCCAGCTTTTGCCCATTCAGTATGATATTGGCTGTGGGTTTGTCATAAATGGCTCTTATTATTTTGAGGTATATTTCTTCAATACCTGGTTTATTGAGAGTTTTTAACATGAACAGATGTTGAATTTTATCAAAGGCCTTTTCTGTATCTATTGCGATAATCATGTGGCTTTTGTCTTTAGTTCTGTTTATGTGATAAATTACGTTTATTGATTTGTGTATGTTGAACCAGCCTTGCATCCTGAGGATGAAGACTACTTGATTGTGGTGGATAACCTTTTTGATGTGCTGCTGGATTTGGTTTGCCAGTATCTGGTATTTGGTTGCACAGCTCTGTGCTTCAGACCCAAGGGCCTGGTGGCATGGGCTTGCAAGAAGATCTCCTGATCCATGAGTTGCAAGGATCTGTGGGAGAAGTGTGGTTTCCACAGATTGGGTCATACAATTACTCCTCCCTTAGCTTGGGGTAGGGGTTATCCTGGTTCTGTGCTGCTCATAGATGGGCTGTCACCCCACTCTGCTTTTCCTCACTCTCCGTGGGCTGTGTTGACTGTCTAGTCAGTCCCAATGTGAGAACCTGGATACCTCAGCTGAAGATGTAGAATTTACTCATCATTTTTTTTCTTCTCTGTGAGAGCTTCAGACTGCAGCTGCTTCCAATGGAGCATACTGGCCTACCAGAACTATTGCATTAATTATTACAACTAACTGGGGACACATTACTTTGTTCCCTGCCAGACTATGAGACAGTTGAGACAGGAAAGTATCCTTTTTTATATAATGTTTGTAGCCCAGAGCCTAACTTTATCACTTGAACATACTAAACAATCAATAGGCATTTGTTGAATGAATAAATTTGGTTATAAGTGTCCTATAAAAATAGGGAATAAGCAACCTTTATCCTAAATTTAGCAAAAGAAGATTAAATTATGTCCACAGGAATCTGTTTTAGAAGGCAGGAAATGTACATAGCACTTTTAGAAATAGTTTCTTTTTTTTATTAACTAAGATTTTCATTAGTTATCCACACAATTTTTATCCACGTCACTAATTTTATTGTGAATGGATAATTGAATTATATTGTATGTTCCCAAGTGATGTAAAGATGGAAAAAATTATATACAGTAATGTGCTACATAATGTTTTGGTCGACAACAGACTGCATATATGACAGTGTCCTATAAGTTTTTAATAGTGTATTTTTACTGTGCCTTTCCTATGTTCAGATACACAAATAATTAGCATTGTGTTCAATTGCCTACGGTATTCAGTACAGTAGCATGCTGTACAGGTTTGTAGCTGAGGAGCTGATATGTTTGGCTGTGTCTCCACCCAAATCTCTTCTTGAATTATAGTTCACATAATCCCCACCTGTAGTGGGAAGGACCCAGTGGGAGATAGTAATTTAATTATGGAGCCTGTTACCTCCTTGCTGTTCTGGTGATAGTGAGTTCTCATGAGATCTGATGGTTTTGTAAGGGGCTACCCCCTTCATTGGGTACTCATTCTTCCCCTTTCTTCTGCCATGTGAAGAAGGATGTGTTTGCTTCCCCTTCTGCCATGACTATAAGTTTCCTGAGGCCTCCCCAGCCCTGTGGAACTGTGAGTCAATTAAACCTCTTTCCTTTGTAAATTACCCAGTCTTGGGTATATCTTCATTTGCAGTGTGAGAACAGATTAATACAGTAAATTGGTACCAGGAGAGGGGTACTGCTATAAAGACACCCAAATGTGTGGCAGTAACTTTGGAACTGGGTAAGAGACAGAGATTGGAACCATTTGGAGGGCTCAGAAGAAGACAGAAAAATGTGGGAAAGTTTGCAATTTCCTAGATACTTGAAGAGCTCAGAAGACGGGAAGATGTGGTAAAGTTTGGAACTTCCTAGAGACTTGTTGAATAGCTTTGTCCAAAATGGCAATAGTAATATGGACAATATTAGGTCCAGGTCGAGGTGGTCTCAGATGGAGATAGGGAACTTGTTGGGAACTGGAGTAAAAGTTACTCTGTCTATGCAAAGAGACTGGCAGCATTTTGCTCCTTCCCTAGAGATCTGTGGAACTTTGAACTTGAGAGAGATTATCTGCAACTGGAACTTATGTTTAAAAGGGAAGCAGAGCATACAAGTTTGAAAATTTTGCAGCCTGATGACACAGTAGAAAAGAAAAACCCATTTTCTGGGGAGAAATTCAAGCCAGCTGCAGAAATTTGCATAAGTAACAAGGAACCAAATGCTAATTGCCAAGACAATGAAGACTATGTCTTTAGGAAATGTCAGAGACCTTCACAGCAGCCCCTCCCATCACAAGCCTGGAGGCCTAGGAGGAAAAAATGGTTTCCTTGGCTGGGTCCAGGCTGCCCCTGCTGTGTGCCCTGTGTCTCAGCCACTCCAGCCGTGACTAAAAGGGGCAAAGGTACAACTCAGGCCATGTCTTCCCAGGGTGCAAGCCACAAGCATTGGCAGCTTCCACATGGTGCTGGTCCTGTGGGTATGCAGAAGAGAAGAATTAAGGTTTGGGAGCCTCTGCCTAGATTTCAGAGGATGTATGGAAACACTTGGATGTCCAGGCAGAGGTGTGTTCCAGAGGCAGAACCCTCGTGTAGAACCTCTGCTAGGGCAGTATAGAAGGGAAATGTGAGATTGGAGCCCCTACACAGAGTCTCCATTGAGGCACTGCCTAGTGGAGCTATGAGAAGAGGGCCACCATCCTCCAGACCCCAGAATGGTAGATCCACTGACAGGTTATACCATGCACCTGGAAAAGCCACAGACACTTCATGCCAGCTAGTGAAAGCAGCTGGGAGGGAGGCTGTATCCTGCAAAGCCACAGGGGTGGAGCTGCCCAAGGCCATACATACACCTCTTGCATCAGTGTGAGACATGGAGTCAAAGGAGATCGTTTAGGAATTTTAAGATTTAATGACTGCTCTATTGGATTTTGGACTTGCATGGGCCTCTAGCCCCTTTGTTTTGGCCAATTTATCCCATTTGGAATGGTGTCCTCCCATTGTATCTAGGAAGTAACTAACTTGCTTTTGATTTTACAAGCTCCTAGTTGAAGGGACTTGCTTTGTCTCAGATGAAACTTTGGACTTGGACTTTTGAGTTAATGCTGGAATGAGTTAAGACTCTGGGGGACTATTGGGAAGGCATAATTATGTTTTGAAATGTGAGGATATAAGATTTAGGAGAGGATCATGGGCAGAATTATATGGTTTGGCTGTGTCCTCACCCAAATCTCATCTCGAATTGTTCCCATAATCCCCACATGTAATGGGAGGGACCTGGTAGAAGGTAATTGAATCATGGAGGTGGTTACTTTCATGCTGTCCTCATGATAGTGAGTGAGTTCTCACAAGATCTGATGATTTTATAAGGGGCTTTTCCCCCTTTTGCCTGGCACTTCTCTTCACTCCTACCAAAAAAGAAGAAAGTGTTTGCTTCCCCTTCTGCCATGATTTCAAGTTTCCTGAGACCTCCCCAGTCATGCTGAACTGTGAGTCAATGAAACCTCTTTCCTTTATAAATTACCCTGTCTGGATATGTCTTTATCAGCAGCATGAGAATGGACTAATACAGGAGCAAAAGGCTATGCCATATGGCCTAGGTTTGTAGAAAGGTATACAATACAGGTTTGTATAAGTACATCCTATGATGTTTGCACAATGACAAAATTGCCTAATGACTCATTTCTCAGAATGCATTCCTGATGTTAAGCAATGCCTGACTGTGTACACACACACACACACACACACACACACACACACACACACACATATTCTGATTACAACTTTGAGGATCCGTAATTATGAAACCTTTGCCAAAGGGGAACGTACCATAATGCAAACACTATAAGCACGAGGAAAATAAAACACTTACCAATTTATTATCTGAGGAATCTATGAATAAATAATATAAATGTGTATAAAAAGGTACAAATATGTATCCCACAGGTGGCAAAACACCTTATAAATAACTTTAAGGGAGACATATAGAGGTGCTATAAGTGTGGGAAACACACCACATGTGATCCTAGAAACATAATGTGCAACATCAGCGAAACAAGTGGTTGCTTTTTGTGGTCCTGGGAACTCAGAGATATGTGTGTATTTCTTCATTTGTAAGTTTTCCTTTGAATGCTTTAATAGTACTGAGCTCTTTAAAAAATAAAAACAAGATAAATATATTCTTCCACCTATTTATACATTTTAAAACAAAATTATGCCTGTTTTATGTATTTCAAAATCAAATATAAATTGTAAATAGAAATAGTTCTGAAATGGAGAAAGTTGTATCAGAGAGTCATCTTATCTTTATAGTTAAAGATCTAAAAGGGGGTCTGTGGGATGAGTTTTAATAATTCTGCTAAGTCAAATCAGCCAAACTGTGAGAGAGAAGGGGAGAGAGAGAGAGTGTGAAAGAGAGAGTATGTCTCACTTTACTCTTTCTTAAGAGCCAAAAGTAGTTGATAGCACAATGAGAAGCTTAGGATAGAAACACAGATAGTCTGCATTAATGTGCAGACTGTTCTCTGGTTTTAGGCTAAACATTAACAGTTCATGCATTCATTCATTACATGCACAACAATTAAGAAGAAATCACTAGTCAGGCATATAACCAGGCTATGGATGCAGATATGAATGTGCTATAAAGTTAGCTGTGAGGACTTTATAGTCTGAGGAACAGGAATAAGTGTAAACTACAAAATGTCACAAATATTCTAAGAAGTGTTCTGTAGGCACATCTGGTGCATTTGTAATCTTAGATCCTAGATGAATGTTCTACTGGGAACATTTTCTCAGGAAGATCCACTCAGTATTAGTTGTTGTATATTGTATCAGTGGTCTCCAAACTTTTTGGCACCAGGAATGGGTTTTGTGGAAGACAATGGTGGTGATGGGTGGGGGTTGTTTCAGGACAAAACTGTTCCATCTCAGATCATCAGTGATTAGATTCTCATAAGTTTCATGCAACCTAGATTGCTTGCATGTGCAGGTCACAACAGGGTTCATGCTCCTATAGAATCTAATGCCACTGCTGGTCTGACAGGAGGTGGAGCTCAGACAGTAATGCTCTCTTCCCTGCCACTCACCTCCTGCTGTGTGCCCTGGTTCCTAACAGTGTGTGTACTGGTCCACAGCCCAGGAGTTGGGGATCCCTGTGTTATTTGGTTATTTGCTGATTGTGTGAAAAGTCTTTGTGTTAAAAGCAAGTGGCACCAGCAACTAACCTGATCTTGATGGTCACCATCAACAGTCATGGCATGGGGCTTTCCTAAATGATTTCTAAGTCATTTTATATTTCTGATTTAGATGTTAGGCCAGTAGAGACCACCAGATAACATAAGAAACAGGCTCCAGTTCTCATTTTATCTGAAGATAAAACGTGTAAAAATCCTAGTTTTACACCATTGTATGCACAGAGAGGAATGATTTGTCCATTTCACTCTGTTTATCTGCTCTAATTTATAGGGCACTATTGTGTAATGATTATGCAGACAGCCTTAAAGCTGGACTTTCCATGTTCAGCACTTAGATCCACCATTTACTCACTGCATGGCTTCAGGCAAGTTATTTAACCAGAGTCTATTTTCTCAACTGTAAATGTAAAATAACAACTGAGAATAAGATTATTGTGTGGACTTAATTAGTTGATGCATGCAAAATAATTAGAGCAGTGCCTGGTACATAGGGGTGCTACTATTACATTACCAAGTTTTTATGACACTTGTTTCTGCTGAGCCCAAAGAAGACAACAGATGCCTTAATATAGCTCTCTGTAACCACTGCCACTTGGTTGGATTTGGCATGTGAGGTGACATTAATTTGTCATCTTCATTCTATATAGATGTAGAAGATCTTTAGTTTTTACTGTTAGGAACCTGCAGAGATGTCCTCTGAAAATTCAGCTCTAAGCAGTTTTGTGGGACATTGCTTTTATTAATCTGTCTACTGATCCTTTATTGGAAGGCACCTCATAACTCAAGAGTAGCATCCCTCTCGAAGTTATTTGCTTTTTAACAGAGACTTATTCAAAGTATACATGGTTTCATAATCTTTAGGTATAATTTTCTGATGGTGACTTTCCAGGCATCAGAATAAATAATGAGGAAGCTTGGACCTTCAAGGATGAGCTGAGACACTCAGCAGAGTTAAGTAGACCTGGGTCAGTTGCATCCCCTGGCTATTTGCAGGAGCAAATCTGTCCTGCAGAAAAGTTTCCCCAGTTCCCAATCGGATACAGGAATTATACAATTAAGATGAAGAAATGAGCTCACAGCCAAAGATCCTTAAATGCATGAGGAAGCAGCCACTCTGATTTAGATTTCTAGGACTGATGGATAACAGATTTAGGCTCCTAAGATACTTGAGTTTTTCAGACATAGTATAGACATATAGTATATTACGTAGAGTATTCTGTGTATCAACTGTATATGTAACGAAGATGTTAAAATGCAAAGAGTTTACTAATCAACAAAAAATTATTTAAAAAACACATTAAAACAAAAAATGAAAAATTCTAAATTTAAAAGATATTGTTGAAATAATAAAAAATAAAACCCAAAAGAGTGTTAAGTAGCTTATTAGACCAAGGCTAGAATGAAAAAGTCTGACATAGAGAATGGAAAAGTAATGATAATGGATGTGAATTCTCCAGAACTGATTAAAAACCCCATAAATCCTCAGATTTTGAACCCATAATGTGTCCTAAGAAGAATAAATAAAAACGAAATTCATGCCTAGACAAGTTTTTCTGAGATTACAGAACGTTGAAGAAGAAAAAAACAACAACTTGAAAGCAACCAGAAAACAAGAACAATTAAACTAAAACAGGAAGTGAAATGATAGCATCCTTGTTAACAGTGGTAACAGAAGTAAAAAGACAATGGAATACTGTCTTCAAAGAGTTGAGAGGAAACGATAACTCTCAGCTTAATTTTATACTTAGCACAATTGTCATCCATTAATGAGAGCAAAATAAAGATTTTTCAGAAAAATTAAAGTTAAAAACTAAATTTACTACCAAAGTCCACCAAAACCATGGTTTGCAGGAAACTTTAAAGTAGTGCTTCCCAAATGTTTCGGTCTTCAGCCCTTTTCATGCACTTCGAAATTACTGAGGGGCCTAAAGAACTTTTGTTTATGTGAGTTGTATCTATCAATATTTACTATATTAAGTTTTATTTATGTATTTTTAAATTTTTATTTATTTTTTTGAGACAGGGTCTCTCTCTGGCACCCAGACTGGAGTGCAGTGGTGTGATCACAGCTCACTGCAGCCTTGACCTCCCTGGGCTCAGATGATCCTCCCCCTCAGCCTCCTGAGTGGCTGAGACTACAGGAGCACACCACCATATTTGGCTAATTTTTGTATTTTCATGGGCAGAGATGGGGTTTCACTATATTGCGCAGGCTGGTCTTGAACTCCTAGTGGGCTCTTGTGATACACCTGTGTTGGCCTCTCAAAGGGTTGGGATATCAGGCATAAGCCACCACACCTGGTCTACCATATAAAGTTTTAAAACTGAGAAATTAAAAATATTATTTATCAATTCATTTAAAATAATAGTAAACCTATTACATGTTAATTTAAATGCAATACATTTTTCTGAAAATTATATATTTTTTAAAAATAGTGAGAATGACATTGTTTTATATTTTTATAAAATAGCTTTAATTTCTGACTTAGTAGTAGACAGTGTAATTTGCATATTTTATTTACACTCAATCTCTTTTGATATCCTATGCCATGTACTTCTGGAAGACTTCATGAACAGAGTAAGAAGTGAAAAGGCAGATAATTTTTGGTGTTCTTATGAAAATGGTATTGACCTCACAGATCCATTGGTAAGGTCTCAAGCACCCACAAGGTCTCTGTATCACACTTTGAGAACTTCTGTGTCCGCCATATGCTCTGCAGGAAAAATGAACATGATCCTAGAAGGAGATGTGATATATAAGAAGTAATGCTAATAAGAATAAAGTGGCAAACATATGTAAAACTTCAAATTAATATTCTAAAGTATAAGAATAATGTTTAATGGGGAGAGTGCATATAAGCATGAATGTGGGTTTAGAATAAGGAACAGATAGTAATAATAATAACAACAGATGTTATTTATTGAAAACTTCAATGTGCCAGGTATTATGTTAAGCACCATCATTTAATCCTGACACTAACCTTGCAACATAGCTACTCTTATTATCATCCTTTTGTAGTTGAGAAAATCAAAACCCAGAAAAATAAAGCAGCTCATCTATGGTAACTAAGCCAGAAAATGAAAAGGCTGTGGTTCTAAATCTTGCAATCTGATTCTAGAGACTTCAGTGAAATAGAATAATGTCTAAAGTTAGAAAAATATTAATAGAAATGTAGTGGTTTAACTTTGCTAAGAGGATAAATTCATATTTAACAGGTGCCTATTATGTGCTTAGTTTAACACTAGACACTATAGAGTATTTTAAAAGTCCCCATTCTAATGAAGTTTACAGTATTATGGCAATAAAACATCTTAGATGGAAATGTATACATTACAGTAAAAAATCATGCTGATATAGCTGTGGGCATTTCTAAGTAGTGACATTGTGGAAAAGGATTTGACATCATCTTGGAAGGAAAGTGGACTTGGATCAACAAAGTAGTAGAAAGGATTTCGGTGAACATTTGAGCCATGAAAAGTAGAATAATCATGACCTATAAAGGGAACCATATGAAACTTATTTGACATACAAATAATATTTGTTTAGAGGAAATTTAAATTAGGCAACACCTAAGTTTGGATCAGACTGTGGAAGTCACTGAATAGAAAGATGAGCTGAGCCTTGAAATTCACAGAGAGAAAGCAGAACTTGTGCAAAATCCAGTACTGCAAAAGTGGTAAATCATCTAAAGAAATAATTATTAGACAATGCTAAGTGATTTAATATTGTAGAGACCATATTTGAACAATGAGAAGCCTGTCATGTGTGATATATAAAAATGAAAGTTATTATGGACATTTCCAAAGTTTGTGTTGATCCTCTCCTGTGAACCCCAGATTCTTCATCTTTCTGGAGTTATAATAATCTCCCGCCTGTGTGGTCTTCTGTATTTCTTCCTCATTGTTATCAATTCTCTATATTCATCTGGTCACCAAATTTTCATGTGTGTCTTTGAGTTGGGTTTTATGTTGCTGAAAAATACTTGATGTTGCTGTCTTGAGAAAATAAATCCAGTGTGGCAAGGGAACAAATACTCTCAAGACCAGGAACAACAAGACTTTTTTGGACCACTCTATTGATTACACATGACCTGAATCAGCTCTTTATTCTTCAATCTTTATATCTCTCAACTGGGGAGAGCAGCCACATTAATACTAGATAATGCTGAAAAGCATTGACTCTTTCTGATAAAGGAGGATTATTAGAAATCATTGACTAACATCTCAAAACTTTGTCTTTAAGCAGCACTGTGCCATACGTTGTATTTTAATTACTAACTAGATTGCTAAATGTAGATTGTAATTTGATAAAATATCTGTAATGTAGGCAAGCTATTATAGCTAAATACCCTTGCCATTTGCTTACACATATTGTATATATACACGTGTACCATATGCACACATATGGTGACTTGCTATGTGGCTGTAAGACTTGGACCTGTATTTTCAGCAGTTCCATTTGTGGAGGTTCAGAACAGTGTTTATAGTAGTAAGAAACTTTGGCAAGAATCAAAATCTACAACTTTTCTTTCTTACCCATTTTAGTCACAGGCATTCCATTCCTGACTCTGATAATAGTCATAGTTCACATGGATATAGTGCTTTATTGTTCCTGAAACACTGTTGCACAGTTTTCACTGGCGTAGTAGAGCACTTAAGCATGAGAACAAGGCCAGTGTAACAACAGCACGTGAGCAATGGGGGTGCTGTGAGGAGATACAAGATGAGTCTATGAGCTAGGCAGCATCTAGATAGCAGGACAAGTATTTGGTAATAAGGAGTTTGGCCATTGTAATATGTGCAATATGAAGTCACTGAAAGGTTTTAAGCAAGAGAGTGACATAAATTAATTTACATATGTAAACGTCTCCCAGGGTGCTGCATGGAAATAAATTATAGGAGAATAAATAAGAGTGAAAACACAGAAGGCAGTTAGGAAGCTACTAAAATAGCCCAGCTGAGAGGTGGTGGTGGCCTGGATGGGTTCATCTTGAAGTTAATGAAAGCCTCCTTGCTTACATAGACCTCTTCTTAGGCTGGGAGAAGAGCCTTAGTGATGTATTCATGGGTCATATATCTTCGTGATATTTGCAAAAACAAGACATTTTAGTTGCTAACTGTTAAGACAACTGTTCCTTTCTATTCTGACTGTGCCACCCACCCATGCTTCCACTTGGATGGGATGATAGCGGAGGGGCTGTGGGTATTTTTAGGATCCTGTCAAGGGGAAGGTGAGTCAGCCATATGTCATTGTAACTATGACTTGCAAAGATGGTATGGAACAGTTCCATTAAACAAATGAAGTGAACTCACTTGATAATCTTTACATTTATTGGACAGCCAAAGAAATATAGATTGGGAAATAATGAGATATAAAACAAAGATATAAAACATTCAGAATTGAATTGTGTAACCCCCAAATTTTCAAATTTCACTAATTCATTAAGAGGAAGAGATAAATGTTGAGAAGTACAGTCAATTCTTTTATCTGTGGGTTTTGCATCCACAGATTTACCAATCACAGATCAAAAATATTCAGGAAGAAAAACCAACAATAACAATTAACAATACAACAATAAAATATAATAAAAATAAAACAATGTGGTATAACAATTATTTGCATAGCATTTACATTGTATTACGTATGATAAGTAATCTAGAGATGATTTAAAGTATACAGGAGGATGTGTGTAGATTATATGCAAATACTATGCCATTTTATATGAGGGACTGGAGCATCCAGATTTTGGTATCTGAGGGGGGTCCTGGTTCCAATTACCAAGAGATGACTGAAACTGACAGTTCATTGATTGCTTGATAATCCAATTAATGAAGAGGAACAGATCATATAAACATATTGGCAAAATATTTAAATTTCTTGCTATTTCACAAGATGAAAATAACATAAAACTACTAGCACACCATTCTCAATTAGAACCTCAACAACAAACTGCTTAATGAGTTTTGCTGATTCAAAGAGTATTTAAGATTAGTCATTTAAATTAGTCACTAATCACCTCTGTAACTATGATTAGTCATGGAAAACTTGAAATGCTCCTAAATCTTACAGCTCATCTATGAAAGAAACGAGCAAGTAGTCTTTCCAAATTTGACAAAAATCTCTAATGTTTGCATAATACTACAATAACATGTAAAGTTGAAATAAATACTTTAAGCTTTTAGTGACTGATATTGTTTGGCTCTGTGTCCCCACCCAAATCTTATGTGGAATTGTAATCCCCATGTGTCTAGGGAGGGAAGTGATTGGATTATTGGGGTGGTTACTCCCATGCTGTTCTCATGATAGTGAGTGAATTCTCATGAGTTCTGATGGTTTTATAAATGGTAGTTTTTCCTGTGCTCTAACATGCTGTCTCTCATGTGCCACCATGTAAGATGTGCCTGCTTCACCTTCTGCCATGATTGTAAGTTTCCTGAGGCCTTCCAAGTCATGTAGAACTGTGAGTCAATTACACCTCTTTCTTTTATAAATTACCTGGTCTTGGGTAGTTCTTTATAGCAGTGTGATATTGGACTAACATGGTGATTATCCTCAACTTGCTGGAAGAAAGATTGTATTATCTATTGTCTTTATCAAAAGTTATTTTACAAAATTTTTGTCATATGAAGAGGTGATCAAAGAATGTGCAGCCAAAGCATTTAGGAAAAGTTATGGAGGTGTGTGAACATGTCAATTAATAAACATGGTGTATTATTTTTCTTTATTTTTATAAAGTTTACAGTATTTCAAAACAGCTTTAAAAATTTGTTTTCAAGCAAGTACATAACATTTTTTAGCCTAATTTTGTATTCTTAGCTTTGTATGCCCTTTCTTTAAATGTGGCCTCCCAAACTGCACAACGCTCAGGCCTCACAAAACCTGGATCTGCCCCTTAGACTTGGGTTGAGGCTGTGCAGATGGAAAAATTGGACACATTTAGGGTGGATTTTGAAGGTAGAATAAATGCTTATAGGATTGTCTTATTTGAAGGACTAGAGCCCATTTCTGAAGGGTGAATGAGTGAGTTAAAACTGAGAAACACAGTCAGTCTTCTAAAGTTATACAACTTGGAACTGGATAACTAGGATTTGAATCCACGTGTGTCAGGCTCAGATGCCTCTGCTTACTGTTACACGCAAAGCATCATTTTCCTTAGGGTGGTTCTGAAGATTCATTTAGACGAGGTCTACAAGGTGTTTCACATGGCGTCTGGCATAGTGTTGAGTGTTCTTGGGGTGTTGTTATTATTCAGATGATAAGAGGTTTATTCTTCACATGTACATGGTTTTTTAAAATTGGGAAAATTTTCTCTGTCTATTTGCCAATCTCTCTACAAGAGTCAGGCTACTTTGCTGTAGGTTTCCAGTTTTTCAGGGAATAAAGGAATCTCTTCACTGCTCCCTACTTGTTACTTGTCAGCCAGCCAGCGCCCAGTGCTAGGAGGGTCTGCTCACAAACAGCAGAGTCCTTTGGCTGACCGGCCTAGGAATGTCAGCAGAAACTGTACGTGCTCCATCTGGGGTGTTGGTGGTACCCTCAGTTTTAAAAGAGATGGGAGAAGAGAGTCATATGTTTCCTAATGAGGCAAGAACAGGATTAACCTTCAGGACTCTAAAGAGATTCTCAGATTACCTGATCCAGCTTGTTCAGAGTGTATCAGGCAGATTTAAGGTGAGCAGTGAGGTGGGATGAGTCTAATTTTTATATAGCAGGAGCGTTCTCGGAGTGATTTGTTTCAATGTCTGACACTCTTCTAATGCTTTTTAGATTTCTCGATTCCTTCTGTAAAACTTATTTTTATCATCCGTTAAATGAGAATAGTAACATTTTATCTCTTTGGGAACTAAAATTTCATTAATGCTTTTATTTTCTAAGTGTTATCTTAATTCGTTCTTACTTTATCATCCAACCAGCCCCTAATCTTCTTTTTGTTTTAAATTTTTATTATTCATTTCAAGAGGTAAGAATCGAAGGCTTTCGGATAAGCAGACACATGCTTCAATGTGAACATGAGCTGTTTTTGCTGGGGGAAAATGTGAGCTCTAAAAACAGGGTGTTTTTCTTAATGTTCCATTCCATATCCATGTCGCAAGGACTACTGCTTCTGTTATCCCAGGCCACCACACCCTTAATTGATCATAATAAATCCTGTGGGTTCCCAGCTGCCAGTGGTTTGTCTGAAGAGATAGCAGCTACCCTTGTTAGTGTTTCATTTGCTGGTATTCTGCTTGTTGGCTTCTGCATTAGGATAGTGCCTGATACAGATTTCAGTTGTAATTTGAATTCTGTCCTTTAATTACTCTTTCTCCACTCCCTCTTAAATAAATGTGGCATCCTCACATAAGGGCTGGAGCGACTTCTTTTTCTTTCCTTCAGCAGTCCCACATCTCACTACCCAGAGTTCCATGTCATTTTGTCTCTGGGAAGTGAGACAAACCAACTGTGACTTTTTTCTTTCTGGGCCTCCCCAGTGCAGCACTAGAAATTACATAAGAGATGGGTCCATGAAAGCAAGAGGAATATTAAAAGAATTGAGAGATGATTCAGAATTAAAGAAGGATTCCGTCAGAAGCGAGACTGTTTTTGGACAAAACTTTATTTCTTGATTTTCTTCCCCTGGTATAACTTTGTTTAAAACACATGATGAGATCAAGCAACATGGATTTTTAAAATAGCATTAAAAATTAAATTTTTCTTGTTCAAATATTATGGCAGTAAGCAAGTTATTTTAGGAATTGAATGGTGAACTTCTGTTTTCAGACTGAGAGACCATTTGGTCTCTTTCTGGTTCAATACAAAAAAAAAGTTCAATTTTTATATTGGTTCAGTACAAAAGTTCAAGACAATTCAATACAGAAATACAACATTTTTTTTTTACATTGAAGCTTTTATTTCTTGTCACTGAAAAGAATAAATCTGGTTCTGAATTTCTAATGAAATTATGTTTTTAATTTACCCCATGCCCCTCTCTAAAAATGCACACAAACACCCTTACCTACGTCAACATCGTGTCTGTATGCCCCTACAACTGTGTTTATATTCACAGAAACAAAATGTATGGCTTTTTCCCCTTGGTCTGATATCAGTATTTTTTAATTTTATTTATTTATTTATTTTTAGCTACAGCTGAATGAAAGCCCCAACAGGAACAAAAAGTCATGTCACTTTTCTTTTTTTAATGCAGTATGTGCAGACCGGCCATAGTGCTGCCTGCAGTCTCCATTCTGGTCCATGAAGAAATTAGGGAAGCCAGAGTTCTAGATCCCAATGATAAACATCCTCCCTTTTCCTGTGATAGTCTTAGTTGAAGTGTGATCACTTTAGGTGAATGTGGAAATGACAGTAGGTAATCTTGCAGCCAATTTCTCAAGCTGTGCATCACTTCTTCCATGGAAAACAGGGGAAATTTTCTTTGTCACTGCTTTTCATCTTATTAAATACCTAGTGCTAGATTAATATTGTAATCTCTTAACCACAATAGGAAAGTGAAGGAGTGGCCTGATTAATGCATAACTTATCATTTATTATGCCTTTGGCTCTGTCTCCCCCTTCTCCCTTCTAGCAACCTCCTCAGGACAAGCTCCTCCTCCTAAATTACTGTATCCAAACATTCGAGCCTGACCTACTTATTGAAGAACATGCCCAGAAATTTGATGCTATAATTACTCCCAGAATTAGCAAAACAAAACAAAACAAAGCAAAAAAAACTACAACAGAAAAGCCCAAACCCCCAAAGATAACTTGTTCATCCTACACCCCCTTATAGTAGCTGTTCAAAGTATAAGCAGAGAGGAGACTTTGATGAAGTGCTAGGCTTTTTTGTTTAAATAAACAAATAAATACATATATCTGTCCTTGCCACATCATCAGAAGCTTGATTTGGTTTCACAGTGAATGCAGCTACACGCCTCAAGTGACTGCTTTTAAACAATTAAGTCCTGTCTCCACCTTAACATTTTATTCATTAGTCACCGTTGAACCTTTGTCCCTACTTGTCAGTATCTGAGAAAACATAACACTTTTAGATCAGGATGTGTACGCATTCCCTGCATCACTGTGATAATAGTTTCCTAACTCATGGCCAACCTGTCAAAATGGAAACTCCATATCATGGGTGGCGTTGAGAAATCTCATTCGAGCTATGTCTGGGTTACTCCGTTAGTCTGGATGAAATAGAAAGCAGAAATCTGGTTATAGATAGTGGATTTTTTTTTTCCCAAATATCTGGGTATGTAACATCTTTTAGATTAGTGGTTTCCAGATTTTTAAATTATGGTCCAGTAAAAAGAAAAGAGTAAAAACTGTGAAGGGCCTCTATGGGACTGCCTCTTTGTTCTTTTGTCAAGTAAAAAAGTAACAAATTATCTCTACTTTTGCCACCATTTCGTGAAAGGAAGGGTATCGAATACTAAAAAAGCCACAAAAGTCATAATCTCAGATTCGAAGGGAATTCTTTTAAATAAATACTTTTAGCTTTGTTGAAAATGCACTGCCTGGTTTTCTCATTTCACTGTAGACCTGTGAGAACGCTGTGCTGGAACAGAACAGGTCTGAGACGTGCTCTGGGGATATGGCTCTGTGTGCATTTGGTTGCGTGACATCTCAGCAGAAACCCTGGATGTCTGTCAGTGTAGAAGTTTTACTTCCCTGTTTTTTTTTTTTTTTTCTTTTTTATCAGCATGTTGGGATGGTTGCTTTATATCTCATGTGTTTCTGCCTACTGGGTGTATCCTCATGTGGATGACTTTTAACTTCACGTTATTTCTCTGGGAAGATAACTATGCTTGTGGGCTTAGTGAAGATTACTCATTTTGAAATACGATAGGCCTTACATTTACGTAGAGTAGGCAGTGACTTATGTGGCATGATTTGTGGGGTGCTGAAAAAGCTTGAAAATAATTCTTCAACTCAATTGACACACAGTGTAAAATCCAAAACATAGATTTTTATTTCTGGGGACTCCCCTGGCAGCCCTTGTGACTCCTTTTCTCTATCTACACACTTCCCTTAGGTGATCCCTGTCATTCTGAAGGCTTTCAATACCAATGTTATGCTGACAATCTGTTATTTTTTAAATGGACACAATATTTGTACATATTAATAGAGTAATTATTCTGATTTGATCATTGACAACCTGTTTTTAAAATGTGTCTGTTTTTGAATGGGGCTGGGTGGGGGTTGTTTTTATCGACAGGTCATGAGATGCTTGCCATTGAAGGTGGTTTGTTACACACAGTTCTGAAGAAGAAGGGGCATGCCATAGCACACAGGGCCACACAGGCAACACCAGGGTCGGTCAGAAGGCAGAAGAAGCAAGAAGAATGGGCCGTAACCTTTATTGTGATTTTCATGGGAAGGAATGTGCAAGGCAGGGTAAGCAAGCTGAGCAGGTTTAGGATTAGACTGAGTAATTTCAGTGGACTGTGCAATCTAGGAGTCGTCTCTAGTTGTCTGCTATCTGGGCCTGGGTTGAATATGGCAGGGGAATATTGAGAGCTTTAAAAAGGAGGTAGTTGGAGGTGTGGGTTCTGGATTAGTTGGTTTGCATATGAAAGGCGTGCTCCACAGGAGTCATTTGGTATCTCTAGGGATTAGCTAGCCCTGGCAGGGGCAGTCTCTCCCTTGTCAGTGAGGCTGTGGAAGCCAGAGCATCAATAATAAGGAAAATAAGAAAATAGAGTTACTTGGCATGGCCCCTCAGATGTTTTAGGGCATTTCAAAATTAACCTGCCATTCTGACTGGCATGAGATGGTATCTCAATATGATTTTGATTTGCATTTCTCTAATATTCTCTCTTATAAGTGGGAGCCGAACAATGAGAACACGTGGACACAGGGAGGAGAACAACACACACTCAGGTGGCGAGTGGAAGGAGAGCATCAGGATAAAGAGCTAATACATGTGGTGCTTAATACCTCGGCGACGGGGTGGTAGGGGCAGCAATTTATACCTCGGCGACGGGGTTGTAGGGGTGGCAATTAATACCTCGGCGACAGGGTGGTAGGGGCAGCAATTAGTGCCTAGGCGATGGGGTGGTAGGGGCGGCGAAATATCATGGCACACTTTTACTATGTAACACACCCACACGTCCTGCCCATGTATCCTATAACTTAAAATAAAATAAAAATTAACCTGCCTTTCAGTTCTACCTCCAGAATATATCTAGTATTTATACACTGTTCATAGCCATTGCCACCATGCTAGTCTAATTCAACACTTCTTATCTCATCTTTAGACTTCCAGTCTTCTCAATGTGGAGAAGACACAATGACGACTAACAATCATTAAACAATCTAAAAAAAGGAACGAATGAATATAAATGCTATAGAAGTGTAAACACTATCCTATTCTTCCATTCTTCTTAATCCCCCACCATCACTATCCTGTAGCACAGGACATAATTTATTATGCAGTTACATGCTAGAGTACACCTTTAGTAATATTAAGTAGAGTATGTCACTTCCTTACTTCAAACTCTTTAGAGTTGTAACATTTCCAACATGTGCATAATCAAACCCTCCTTCCTATCATAGGCTAGGATTCCCACAGGATATGACAGCTGTCTAGCTTTCTAACCTCATTTCAGGCCACCTTCACCCTCACTCATTATGCATCATAGCCTCTTTGAGGTTCTAGAACATTCTAAACCCTTTCCTAAGGAAGTTGGCAATTGCTGGTCACTCTGTGCAAGTTTCCTCCTAGGCTTTCTGTGTGTGTCTCCTTGTCTTATAGTATCTGCTTAACAATAATCTCTTTAAAGAAGACTTCTCTGATCATCCTCTGTAACTACACCCCTCTGTCATATATAATATCAAGTTTCTTTCTTTGATAATGCTTGTATTGATGTCTGTTTATTCATTGTTGGTTTGTTGTTTATTGTGTCTTCTCTGCATGACTGTAAGCTCCAGAAGGGCTGACCCTCATCTGCCTTTTTATTATTATAGTCCTATTACCTAGTAGAGCCCCTTACCTAGAATAGAGGTTTGATTAATGTTTTCTGGAAAAATAAATTGTTTGCATAGGCACTCTTTTCTCTCACAACTCCTTCAAAGTTCAAGGCACATCTCTTAAGAAGACATAAAATCATAGTGAAAATTAGTTTATCAGTTTATCCCAATTGCATAAAAACAATATAAGCCCAGAGAGTGGGAGGAAGAAGAATGAAAGCTGGCCAGATTTATACAAAATGTATGAAGGTATGAAGAAAAACTCATGTTGAAATGTCTGTTTTGTGAGTTTTAGGGTTTTTTTTTAAGCTACCATTTCTTGAAAATATACTGTGTACCAGGCTGTGCTAAATATTTTTAAATATCACTTATTCATCACAATAACTATACAAAGTAGGTATTCTTCTCCTGATATTACAGATAAGGTTTATGCGGAGGATTTGTAAGATGACAAGTTTTATCTGGTTCCTAATTTAGTGTACCCCATAAAAATAGGAGAGTGTAAGCTCTGAAGCCACAGAGTGAGCATTTTCATTTCTCACTGCACCATTACTAACTGTGTGACTTTGAATATATTACTTAGCCTCTTTAAAAACTGTTTTCTTGGCCAGGCACAGTAGCTCACACCTGTAATCATAGCACTTTGGGAGGAAGAGGAGGGTGGATGGCTTGAGCCCTCCTTCCCAGGAGTTTGGGACCAGCCTGGGAATCATGGTGGGAGCCCTTCTCTACAAAAAATACAAAAATTAGCTGGGTGTGGTGGTGTGCACCTGTAGTGCCAGTTACCGGAGAGGCTGAGGTGGGAGGATCACCTAAGCCTGGGAGGTCGAGGCTTATTTTAAGTTCTGGGATACATGTGCAGGACATGCAGGTATGTTACATAAGTAAATGTGTGCCATGGTGTTTTGCTGCATCTATAATGAACACATTAATAACAGCTAAAGGATCAACCTCATTTGTGATCACATTTAAAGATAATGGCTCCTCTCAATTTCTGTTCTTTGAACTTTTTATAGTATGATTTTGATATTACGGTTGAAAAAGATTTCAGTTGTTCTCTCTCCTCCTTTCAATTGCCCTTAACTCCTGCCACTGTCCAGGTTACATAAAATTTCTTTTAATCATCTATTTCGTAAGTGTTTGTCCAAACTTGTTTTATGGGAACTCAAGTAATGTAGCTGCTCCTTCTCCTTTAGCAGCCAGCTCCAATGGTCAGCAAGGATTGCCTGATGCCATGCCTTCATTTTCTCTTTCATAGTGCAGTCCTAGTACTCTTAACCAACACCCTTTGCATTATCCAAAGTAATTCATTTCTTTCCCTCATGTTCACGCCCTTTAGGTATTTGTAGACTGTTATCATGACCCCTCCACCTTTAATTGTCACTTAGTCAGGTTATACTTATTTCGTCTTTTCATCTCTCCCGGTAAGTCCATTCCCCCAGGCCTGTAATCATTTTGTTACTTTCTTTTGAGCCCTTTCCAGTTTACTGCCTCTTTCTGGAAATAAGGCTCCTAGAAATGACCGATCACCACAAATGTATTCTCTGTAGAGCTCCTTGGAGCCCCAGAACTGCTTGGTTCGAGAAATGATACTTCACCAAGCCAACTTCACAATGAGATAGTTCATTTAAAGCACATGTTGGCTGGGCGCAGTGGCTCATGCCTGTAATCCCAGCACTTTGGGAGGCCAAGGCAAGCAGATCAAGAGGTCAGGAGATCAAGACCATCCTGGCTAACATTGTGAAACCCCATCTCTACTAAAAATGCAAAAAAGTAGCCGGGCGTGGTGGCGCGTGCCTGTAATCCCAGCTACTCTGGAGGCTGAGGCAGGAGAACTACTTGAACCCAGGAGGCGGGGGTTGCAGTGAGCCAAGATCGCGCCACTGCACTCCAGTCTGGGCAACAGAGTGAGACTCCATCTCAAAAATAAATAAATAAATAAATACATAAATACATAAATAAATAAATAACAAATAAAAATAAAGCACGTGTTGCATTCTACTTTGTATTTGCTTTTGTACATGACTAATTGTCTTTCCTAGATTTCAAGTTCCTTAAGAGAAGCAATCACACACAATTTACTCTTTTTGGATGGATAAATGCCTTAAACCTTGGCTGCATATTGGAATCACCTGGTGCTCTTTAACAACTTACTGACACCTGGCTCCCCTCCTCAGGCATTCTGAGTTAATTAATATGGGATGTGACTTGGGTATTAGAATTTTTTTAAAACTCCCTAGATGATTCTAATGTGCAGCAAAGTTTGGGAACCACACTTTTAAAACAGGTGCTTAGTAAGTATTTGGCAGGTGAAGGAACAAATGAATACTGTATCTTTTCATCAATTAATACCTCCAAGTATCTCCAAGGGTAATTGTCTCCCAGCTTCCTGCTACTAAATAAGATTTATCTGTGTTTTATATTGATACTTCAAACTTTTCCAGGTCACCACTCGTTGAATGGGATTTTGTCAGAATTTCTAAGTCTTAGAGCAATTTTATCGTGTGTCTGGCCTCTGCTTTCTGACAGCCTTCTCAGTTTAATAGAGCTCTCACATTTAAGTATCTCATTTCACATCCTTCCATGTACTTGTGAATGAAATATCAGAACTGTTCTTCCCCACCTTTTTTCCATTCATTCTTTGCTATAGCACTCAGAAACCCAATGAAGACTTACTTATTGAAATGGCTATAAGCTTTTGCAGTAATTTTCTCTGGCAAACTTTAATTCAAGAGCACATGCCTATCCAGATGAAATTAGGTAATTCATATTAGATAGAATTTAAGGATGCAGTTTAGCATATTCAAAAATATTGTGTCAATTCAGTAATAGATTTAAATAAATTAATAGACTATACTTTTTAGACCAGTTGTAGGTTTACTAAAAATTCAACAGAAAGTACAGAGAATCTCCATAGAGTTTTCTTTTTTCTGTCTTATCTGGGATGGAAGCTCAAGCATCATATTCAGGAAAATGTCCTTTGGATCTTTGGCTGACGCTCTAAATAGTAAATGTTACATAGGAAACTAGTAAAGGTTACAAAAATATGAAATTGTACTGTATTGGATTTTTAATTATAATGATTAGAAAAATGGGGTTTACCCGGTATGATTTGGAGTTTATTCTTTTTTTACGTGGCTCCTTCAAATATTTTCAATTTTAGCACAATCAAATCAAAAAGAAGACAGCCAAAATGCAACTCCCACAGCAAGACCACACGAAACCAGCATTCTTATCCTAACTGAGAAGCCTTCCTTTTAGGGATAGCTGAGTTGCTGAAAGACAGACAGGTCTCTAGAATGTGGGGCAAAGAGATCATCACCAAAGGAGCAGCTTGTCAGAACAAGCAATTGACCTTTAGTAGCTATACATTCTTGTCTTTACCACTGTAGAAATTCTTTCCTTGGGGCTTGCACAAGACTAAAAGGCCTGCAGGTAGCTCTAATTTATTATTTCTTTGTCTTCTACATCCTGCTTTTACCAAACACAGACAGTTTGAAAAATCAAAGAAAACATATACTTACCGATTTTCTCAGCCCATCATGGTAATATGTTTGAGGTCGGAGAAAGGTCTAGGTTTTGATTAACCCCAGTAATGAACAGAAAGGAGACAAGCAGGTCCAAAGAGATTCTCACTCAGCAGCCCATAGCACCAGAAAAATGATTTTCAGAAGTAAAGGCTCCAAGTAACCAGTTGTCCAATTACTTTCATTTTATAAAAGGGAAATAATAAAGTATGTGAGAATGACATCTTTATTAAAACTTATGAAGCCATATTCAGTAACTTTCCTGTCGCTAAAACTCTGTTTTCTTAACATTTCTATTAGTCAGCCAGGTATTCATCTACATGCTTTATCAAGCCACACAAGAGACCTGAAGCACTGTATATCTTTAGACTCAGAATATTTCTTGAATTCTTCCACCATTATGGTAAAAAGTGCACATGACAAAACTTTTCAGGATGCTTGCCAAAGGAAAACATCATAGTAACCTCTCAGTTGACATATTGAATTAATGCAAAATTTGTTAATAATCAGAAAGAAACCATTCTAAGATATTTTTGTGCTAAAGGCAATAAATGAAGTACAGCAAAATCTCAGGTATTGGCAATTGGTATATGGTGGTTAGCTATGTGATACTATAGCACATTTTTGAGAAAGGACTTTTGGATAGCATTCATCTGTGAAGTTGTCATTTTAACAAAAGCAAGGGTGAGTTCATTAAATTTTGTTTACTAACCCAGTAAAAGCAGAAAAAGTTTATATTTCATATCATCTAAAGAGTGGTTCGGGGACTCTCTGCCTGGGTCTAACCCTAAACCCACTGCAGTAGGGTCTCTTTTGGTGGTATCGGGGTGGGGAGGAGCAGAAGTTGGCATTATAAACATGATCCCTAGCTGATTCTTAGATGCCTTGGAATTAATGTGTTTGCCAAACACTGAATGGGATGGGTCAGAGTATGCTCTGTTCATTTTGCTTGCTAATTGTAAATTGAAACAGAAAATGTAAATTAGAACTACAGAAAATCTGGTAGTGAATTCTCCTATGCTGAAAATTCAGCTTTAAATAATTACAGACATAAAGACTCCAAATTCTTTGCCTTTAATATTGTAGCTCTTGAGCTAGCATGGATTCCAGACAATGAAAAAGGAAAAAGAATTAAAGGCAAACACTTTGGATAAAATTAATTCCCTAATGGGGAAAATGGAATATAATTAAATTCAGATCAACATTACAGTTAAAGGTGCTTGTTAACTGAAGTTTACTATAGATGCTTACATTTAAGCTAAAAATTCAGTTCTGTTATTTGAGTTCAGTTCTTTTTAGTTCCTCTCTCCCATTCTTTTATAAAGGTCTGGTTAAAAAAGTTTCAGGTATTGTTAAGGAGAAATAGCTCAATCTGTTATACCTAACCGATTTTACTTTTTTCCTCATGGAAGTGATACCACTATAGAATCTGACTGAATGAAATTCCTGCCTATTCCTGCCTCAGTGTGTCATAGATAACACTAAAAATAAGGAGAATGCAGGCAAAATTACAGGGGGTTATTTATTCTCATTTAAGAGACAAAAAGATTCTAAGCAATTCAAATGCACCCAGTACATTGTATATTCGTTTCAACCATCTTGCCATTGATTAAAACAGTTCAGAAATTTCAATTTTGAATTTTTTTGCTAAGACCAAGAGAGTTTATTTGAATATTTTCCAGGGTGGCAAATCTTTATAATTTGAAAGTGGCTTTGATTTGGGGGAATAACCTGATGATGTGGTCATCCATTTTAACACCTCTTTAACTGATCAAAAACTACAGTGCAACTCTAAAATAATGAAACTGATTTTCACCTATGATTCATAAATGGGTTCCAGAGGTGATTCCAAAAACAAAATTCTACTAATACTTTGAGCTTAAACAGTATTACTGTGATTGACAAGGAATTTAATGTGACAAAGGCGAAATAACCCTGGTCATGGAGTATAAGAACTCACCTAAATTGTAGCTCTGAAACGATTACCCTGTGAAACTTTAAGCAGCTTACTTGCTCAAAGTTTCATTTTTCTCATTTCTAAAATGAAAATTAAAACAAGCTAAGCCATAGGTTACAGTAAGAACTAAATAAAATACATGAGATAGTGCTTTATTAAATATAAATACAAATATGTTGTTATTGATAAGCATGTTTATTTCTGAGCTGTTTGTTTTGAAGAAGAGTTCAGCTTGGATGAATGAGTTTTTCTGTCTTAAAGGGGTTCATATTTTGGTGGTTACTATTCAGTTACATATTAGTAACTATGTTTATTTAAGCAAATATTATTTATTATATATTCTTTAAAGTAGATTTACAAAAATCTCCATTTGGCAGCACTTTGGTCTCTCCTAGAAGATGCTGAAAAATAATAAAATAATAAAACAAATTTTTAAATATGGAATCTTAAGTCTTCCATATTTGTTTTTATACAAGTAAACTGGAACATTGAATTTCACTACTCAAGGCTTTGAGGAGCTAGTGTTTGTAATGAAGAACTGGTAAGTTAAGTGTGAGATATAAATATTTTTGATGAAAATATCGTATTTACACCTTCACCCTAAATTTCAAAAATAATTCTTAAAAGACAAATTTTAATAATCTTAACTGTTAGTAATTATCACATTTTTAAAGAAAATCAATCTATCCATGTGTGATAATGGGAAAACGACATTATTAGTAATCATAATCCACAGAAAATTTTTGAAGCATTTCAGACAATTTTCTTCCCCATACATTGTTTTATAAGTGGAATTGGCTGATTTTTTTATAAGTGGAATTGGCTGATTTAATATGAATCTTTGCTACCTATTCTTTTCTATATCACATCAAAGTTTTCAAATCCAATGAACGAAAAGAAGAAGGCCAAAAGAGGTTTGTTATCTCCCCAAGTAAAAAGCTTAGCCCTGAATAATTTTGGTGGCCTCTTTGAGATATCAAAAAGATTTTGACAATGTTAAATATAATGCTGAAAGCCTCAGTACGTTCTCTTAATTCTTCCCTGTTTCATCTTGACATTACATGTCTAGTTCGGCCCTAGCTTTTGGGTAAGAGTTCAAGTGATATGGTTAAACTCTTAACCCTCAACAATGATGACTTCTCTACAAAGATACTTTGACACCATGGTCACAAGCCCTACACATTTGATTAAGGTAATGACAAAAGCCACAGGATGGCATGAAGGAAGACCTTCAGGCTACAGGTTAGGATAATATCATACAGTTAACAATGCAACATATTTCAAATGCTCACGAATACCTTCTGAAGATGAATTCTGCATTAAATCTGTTTTTCAACCTTGGCCACAAAACATCTTATTCTTTAGAATTCGTTTTCCCCATCTTGCAGTCTCCTGTGCTTATTTCACAAGAATCGAAGTCAGAGACTCCCATGTGGAATCCATGCTTGTATCCCAAGTCAACAAAAAGTGAATCCAACATATTACTACTTATCTTTAAAGGAAGGAAACCATCATTTTAACCAGACATTTAAGAAGATATATATATATTTTTTCTATCTAATCTAAAACTAGGAACAAGACAATGGAATGTATTGAGCTAATTTAAGAAATTACTTCAAAAATAAATAGATGGGTCAAAAAAGGGCCTGCTGTATTAAATTTTAATGCTTAACTTTCCATATACATTTGTAGTTCTTTGTCAGGTTGAAAAATATATATGTATATGTATACATATATACACACACACACATATATATATAATATATATTATATTTCATTAATTTTTGTTTTCTTTTTAAGATATTTTAAGAGAACGGACTGTATTTTATTATCTTTTTGTCACTGGTGGCTTACCCAAACACACACAATAAATGCTCATTCTTTTGTTGAACTCATGTTTGTGTGAAGCTTTGAGAGGGTACCAGTGAAGTTTCTTTGTCTCTGAATACCAATCTAAATACAGCATTTTCTGTCAACTCTGGGAGAGAGCTTTTTTTTAAGCCTTCGTCAGTCTATGTTTTAGTAAGTCTTGACAATGGTAGCAATGAATATCGAGTACTTAGTTTGTGCCAGGTTCTGTGCTAAGTCCCTCACCTATATTATTAACTCTTGTTAACCCTTTGAAATGTAAAGCACAGTTATTACCCCCATTATTCAGAAGAGAAAGTGAAAATTTGAATATCATGTTCAAAGTTACTCAGCTAGAAAGCTACAGAGTCTGGGACTGTCTGTCTCCAAACTTCCTTGCAACTTAAGCATTGGCAGACACAGGATATCAGTGAGAGCTCAGCTTGCTGATAAGAAGATTTAAAAAGTGCCAAAGATGTTAATCTTCATGGTTTTGTTCAAGCCACCCTGGAATCTCCCCCGACTCCACAGCCGTGCTGAGAGCCCACTGGGGGAAATAAACAGATTCATCTTTTCCTGGCATTGCCCTTTCCTACCTCTGGAAGCTCCATCCTGCTGCTTCTCTCTTTCAATGCTCTTTGGGCTTCTGCTCCTGGATCTTTGCTCTGCCGGCTTCATGAAGGCAGCTCCACACAGCAGTGATGTCAGACTCCCATGGTGATTAATGCTATTCTGTGGACTCCTAGAATTCTAGAAAACTTGTATGTACCAGCTGGGGTGATTTTAATCTCTGCGAATCTAGTCTAGGTCTCTCTAGGTCTAGTGAGTGGACTCTTCCATTCTATCCATTTACTTCCGTGACTCTGCCTGCTGTTTTAAAGCTGTTCTTACCTTAGCTCTACAATCTCTTTACAGACATTTCTCCTCCCTCTCATTACATTCAAGCTTGATGCTTCTCTGAACATGCTCCCTATCATGAACATGAAGCTTCCCTCTTTCCCTTCCTGCTGATGGACAATTTAACCACATAGCAATTTTCAGGCATGAAACAGTTTAGATGGGACCTAGTAAGGGGTTAGTAGCACAGGCTACAGCGCTTGCCTGCATCACACAGCCAAATTACCTGCCGTGCAGTAACTGCTTTGTTTATGGAACAGCAGATACTATCTTTGCTTTTTCTGGCAGTCTTTATTTGCCAGGGCTTTCCCCAGCGTCTCAGAAGTACAAATTCCTACTAGAATAAACCCTTGGAAGGGAACCCAAATTTACAAACCTGATTTTTAAATGATCCAGTTTGATTGTTTGCACTGTACATTTAAAACACAGACCTTTTGGGAAAATAAACTTCATGAATATTCACTTCTCTTTTGCAGATTCAGATGCCTCATTGAGCTGCTATGCACTTGACTTCTAGAGAAAACAAATGGAAATTAGTTGATGCATTTTGTCAGGATGGACAAGTTCTTCTACTTTTTTTTTTTTTTTTTTTTTTAACTTCTTCAATGTCTCCAGCTTTCTTTATTTTTTGTTCTTTCAGGCGTTCTTCCTGGAATCAGAGGCAATTTTGAAGTGATTCTAAATTTAGATTTTCATACTCAGCAAAGCTAGACGCTACATTTTTGCATATGTGAGGTAGAATAAAAGTCTCTAAAAGTTGCCTGTGGCATACGTACTATCCCATTTAAACCTGAGGATCAGGTCTACATCGATGATTTCTGTAGTTGTCACATGGTCCGCAGAGGTTCTGACGGGCCTTCTGAACCGTCCCCAGTCCAGCTCTGCATGGGACAATGCCTGGCTGGGTATTGAGGGCAAGGCACTTTGTCATCTCAGGGTTATTTTGTCTCTGTTCTGTAACCTGGGTTATTCTTCACATACTTTTTATTATTTTTATTTTACTTTTACCTACAAGGAATGAGATTATAATGAACAGTAGGAATGAGTTTGACGGAATCAGGAGATGCGTGGACGGTGAATACAATGAAAGTTGCCCTTTTATGTTGGTAATGGGAAAGTGGAGTGAGGGATTTTGAGTTCATTGGTTAGAAGTTTCAGGACATTTCTAGCACAGCCCACACTCTCTGAGTTCCTGTCTAGTGGGAACATTCCCATTCACCGTACCACACGGCCACTCTATGTTCTTCATGTTCTTCACTCACTTTGTCCTGCAACTCCTCTTTGTTTTTTTTGACAGAGTCTCACTCTGTTGCCCAGGCTGGAGTGCAATGGCACGATCTCAGCTCACTGCAACCCCTGCCTCCCGGGTTTACGCCATTCTCCTGCCTCAGCCTCCTGAGTAGCTGGGACTACAGGCGCCCGCCACCTCACCCGACTAATTTTTTGTATTTTTAATAGAGACAGGGTTTCACCGTGTTATCCAGGATGGTCTCAATCTCCTGACCTCGTGATCTGCCCACCTTGGCCTCCGAAAGTGCTGGGATTACAGGCGTGAGCCACCGCGCCCAGCCTTATGCTTTCTTCATCAAAGTCTCCTACTTTCTTGATTCCTTGCTTTACTCAAATACATAAATTAAACAGCAGAGTCATTAGTTCACTGCTGCAAGTTGCCCAATTCTGTGGGCCATGAGGAAGTGCTGCACTTCTTTCTGTTACTTGGACCTGATGAGATGCGATTATTTGCTATATTTCTCCAATAGCATGTTATTAATAAAATCATGATCTTCCTGATTATGTCTGTAACCAAGAAGGATATTTGGTCAGCAACAGAACACCGTAGATTTTTAAAATTTTAATTTATAGACTTTTTTTGATTTTTTAAAAATTTAATTTATAGACTTCGGCGCTCATGTGCAGTTGTGTTACATGGATGTATTGCATAGTGGTGAAATGTGGGCTTTTAGTGTATCCATCACCTAAACAGTGTACATTATACCTGGTAGGTACCCTCCTTCCACTCTTCCACCCTGTGGAGTCTCCTGTATCTATTATTTTACTCTGTATTTCCATGTGTACCCCCTGTTTACCACTTCTAACATGCAGTTTTTGACTTTTTGTTTCTAAGTCATTTCACTTAGGGTAATGGCCTCCAGTTCCATCCATGTTGCTGTAAAAGATATGATTTCATTCTTTTTTATGACTGAGTAGAATTCCATGGTATGGAGATACACACACACACACACACACACACACACACATCTAGATATCTAGATCTATATAGATGTATGTGTACATGTACACATATCTAGATCTATACATATATACCACACATTAAATCCAACCATCCCTTGATGCACACTTAGGTTGATTCCATGACTTTGCTGTTGTGAATAGTGCTGCGATAAACATATGAATGCAGGTATCTTTTTAGATCAAATGATTTCCTTACCTTCAAATAAATACCCAGTGGTGGGTTTGCTGGATTGTAGTCCTATTTTTAATTCTTTGGAAGCCTCCACACTGTTTTCCATTGAGGTTTCAGTAATTTACATTCCAACCAGTAGTGTATAAGTGTCTGCTTTTCTCCACAACCTCACCAACATCTGTGTTTTGTTTTTTTTTTTTACTTTTTAATAATAGCCATTCTAACTGTACAAGATAATTTTTTAAATCAGAAACATGTTTCAACGTCCCTGTTCAGTGTTCCTCAGATATTAAGAAAGGTGATCACTGTAAATGTGCCAGAGCTGTGACCATCTTCATTCACTTCATCTGCTGTAAAATAAGAGGCACGAGTGATGGCCACAGGCATAACATTCCTTGAAAGGAGACATGCTTAATCCTAGAAATGGGGGACATGCATTGTCCTTCCTGACGGAAACATGTCTCTATGGTGACCCTGGTGAAGGGAGGTGGCTGAGGATGGCTGGGGAAGTGTCTGAGTATTAATGCCTCAAACAAGCCTGAAGAAATGGAATGATGCCCCAGTAGCAGACACTTGGAGCCAATCTCAGTCAGAGGAACAGTGTTGTGCAAGTTCCGAATGGAAGATGCCTCAAAGGCCTCTAGAAACAAACAGAATTTCCTCTTCTATAAGCCCTGGAGATTAACAGCATGCCTGGATCAGTAGACTGGGAGCCAGAGTACAAATGTGGGTCTGGCATTGTCATTCCATCCCTGGTGATTGATCTCTGTGATGTTCCCTTTGCTGAGATGGCCCCTAAGTTAAAAGAGGCAGAGTTCTTTGGACAAAGACTCAGCTTCACCAGCACCAGGTATAACTGGCCTTTGATATGGGGGCAAATCTGAGTTCATTCTCACTCCATCACCTGCTGGCTGTGCAGCTTTGAAAGCATTCCTTAACCTCTCTGTGCTATTGTTCCCACTTCTGTAAAGTGAGAATAATGATCTCTGTGTACTAGGCTTGCCGTCGTCGTTAAGTCACAAGGAGGCAGGCTCGGTGTTTGACCCTCTGTGTTTAAATCTTAGTTCAGCCACTTGTCGGCTGTGTGTGATGTTGGCATCTGTCTCTAATGCTTAGTCTCCTCGTGTGTGAAAAAGGAATGATGACTATATCTCCATTGTGGGGATTTTCCAAGGATAAAACGTACCAGTGCATGTAATGCTTTAACCGTGGAACTTTTTCAGCCAATGCTCAATAAACCTCAGCCATTATTAGCCCAAAGAATATTAAGGGCTGGGCTCATAGCCGGTGCTTACTACAGGTTAGTTTTTCTATCTTTAAAAGACTCTCCATTGAGGAGCTTATTTATTTATTTATTTATTGCCTGCTAATAAAAACTTTTCTGACTAGGGAACTTCTTATAGATGCTTAAGTTTGCCTTTGCTTAAGAGAATACATACTTTCTCCCTTGAAACTTTGTGACTCTTTTTCTGTGGGAGCCTCAGAGGTCAGCATCATTTTGGGATATGGAACTCTTTGTCCTAGATATTCTCGCACAAAAAAGAGGACAGGCCATGACTGATTTTTACCAGCAGTTAAAGAGAATTGGCACAAAGATTTGGGAGGTACGACAGGAAGAAGCACAGGCTGGAATCAGAAGGGATGGGTGGAATCTCAGCATCACCCTCTTTTTAGCTGTATGGCCTTAGGCTACATTTTTTTCTTTTTTTAAAAAAATTAACCATCTATTCATTTGGAGAACTATAATGAAAATAATGCTTATATGACAGGCTGATCAAATGAAATCATTGATGTGAAAAGTTCCTGTATTCTACAGACTATAAAGCATCATCCACAGACATTGGAGGAAATAAAAATCAAAAGGAAGTTATTTCTGTAGCTTTAAGTTTCCAGAATAGAATAATTTTGGAGACAAAAGGGCAAATCAGCAGCATTGTTTTAATGAGTTGTGGTAACACAGCAAATTGCTTGCTTAAAGGAACTTTGTTTCCAGAAAGCAAGGGCAAAGATCAGAAAAAAAATAGGATTTAATTTTGGTTACTGCTAAACTGCTTCTATAATTAAACCTTATATTATGATATATTGCATTTTAGAGACAGATCATGGGCAGGTATTTGGAATTTAGTGCAATTTCAACATTCCAAATAGGTTATACCATAAAACTTTAGGTACACAGCAGACAGTGAGGAATGACATTTGATATGGATTATTCCCTGTATGATGTCATGGCTATGGAAAAACATAGCTACATAACATTTCATTTCTTAGGTTGAGGGTATATAGAAATTGTTGCTAATAGCGTGGGCTTTTGGAGTGCAGTAAATGTTTTGATGCTTGCCAAATATTTTCAGGATTCCATATCCTGGACATAGAGTAGTAAGACTGCAGTTCCTGTTCTCTTTCCATTTGCCCGCATGATTTGTTTTGTCCAAAGAGATGTGAGGAGAAGTTACTCTGGGCCACAGAATTTTAATGCATTGTTTTAGCAGTGACTAACCTAACTTACATCTCCCATCATTCTATCAATGATAAAAGAAAATAAAGTCTTTGGGAGGCCGAGGCGGGCAGATCATGAGGTCAGGAGATCAAGACCATGGTGAAACCCTGTCTCTACTAAAAATGCGAAAAAATAGCTGGGCATAGCGGCAGGCGCCTGTAGTCCCAGCTACTTGGGGGGCTGAGGCAGGAGAATGGCATGAACCTTGAAGGCGGAGCTTGCAGTGAGCTGAGATCGCACCACTGCACTCCAGCCTGGGCGACAGAGCAAGACTCTATCTAAGAAAAATAAATAAATACATACATACATACATACATACATACATACATACATACATAAAACATCTTAATGCTGATGGCATCTAAATTGCATCCAAGTACTAGGATCCTATGATCCTAATAAAATAGTAATATTAAAAAGAAATTTTATAAGAGACACTCGGATTCATTTTCTCTCATGTAAAGAGACTGACAACATTGGAAATGGTGACTGCTCTGTCAGCTGAGACTCTGAGTAACCAAGAAAAGCAGAGAACTCCTGCTGAGGTGTGATGCACCTCTAGTGTAAAGGGAAATGTACCTCTGTGATTTTAAGCCAATGGGCCTTGGGGAGTCATAACCTCATCTATCCTGACACAGAGACTGACAGATCCATGTTTGGATTTTAACTCACCCACATGCTGTGTGACCCTGGGCACATCATTTAGTTTTTCTAAGCCTCAATTTCCTCATCTGTATTACAATTTTATTTGTAGATTATAATAATGCAAAATGGATAGGTTTGTTGTGAGAATTAAATAAAGCAAAGTAGGTAAAGTACTTAGGATAGAACCTGGCATGTGGCAAACATTAAAAATGCATTTCTTTTCATTATCACTATTTTATTAGAATGATAGGATCATAGTATTTGAATACAATTTAGATGTCATTGACATTAGCATGTGTTTTAAAAATCATTGATAGAAGATGGGCTAGTCAACTGCTAAAACAATGTTCTTAATATGTAGTGCATGACTTCTGAAATGGTACGATAAACGTGTGTGAAGACTGTTCCCAGCGTCCATCAGATGCTCAGTGGAGGTCACCCCCAACCAAGTGTGGAGCATCAATTCTATGAAATCTCCGCTGATTCTGATTTTACAATTTCAAATGCCTTGCTTAAATCAGGATACATCCATGCTCTCCAGAAAAGGAAATGAAGTTAGCTTGGCCTGACCTTTTGCAGATTGCCTGTTCCTTTCCCTAATGGCTCTGGGTGTAGTTTCTCAGTGTTTGGAGGCTCCTCTCCCTTAGAGGGCAGCTGTGTGACTACTGCTGTGTAGGGCATTGCCTCATAGCATCTTCCAGCATGGGCTGTCTTGAGGCAGAAAAGCATGCAGATAGCATGCTGGATAACTGGGGCAAGAGTGTCTGATAATAAACAGGAAGCAGAAACTGAGGCATTCTCAGGAAGAGGTGACATTAGGGAGGAGTAGACGATTGTAGGAAACATCCCAGTGAGGGTTGGATAATGGTGGTTCAATTTTAAATTGGCACAACACCAAAGATGGGAAGTAAGGAAGCATTTTAGGGAGGGGTAGGTGTAGGAGTAGTAGGTGCAGACAAGGCTTGGAAGATTCTACCAGAGGTCCACCCACTTATGTGAAATGGAGCTGGAAGGAAAGAAGATGCTGTGAACTAGGTAAAGTATGTGATTGATGCCACTTAGGATGACAGTGAGTGAACAGATGTGTAGACTTGGCCTTATTTGCTTTAGAGGGAGATAGGATGGCTGTCAGGTTGCTAGATGAAGGTTACATATATGTGGAGAGAATTAGCAGAGATGGAGATAGTCACATGGCAGAGTCTTTCATTTGATATCAATTTTTTTGTTCTCCAAATATATACTAAGCCTGAATTAGATGCACTAGTTACTCTGCATCTGAAATAGGGAACGAAGAAGACCCCATCACGAAGGAACTCATATTCCAGTTGGGGAATACAAACAAATAAACAGTGTCATTCTGTTTGATCGGACAGATATTTCTGTTTTCTAGCTGATATCAGACATTACTTGATTTGCATCCTCAAATAGGAGTATTTTTCTTGTTCCCCATTCTCTCAAGACAGCTGCTAAAGCTCTTTAATATTTTCATGAACATGTTTTTGCAAGCTTGGGCCTTCCTTTATTGCTTTCCATTGAAGCCACTCTTTCAGGCCTGTGTGGACTTCTTTAAAAAAAATTCTAAGCTTATTTTTTTAACAAAACTAGAAAAAAACACTCTTCTTTAGATGTCTCCACCTTCACTTCCACTTGAAAACATAAGTGATTATGTTGCCAGAATTTTGTTTTTTTTTAATAGTCTCTCATTTATCCCCTTTGGAGCTTCTTTCCTTTGAGAATGTCAACCCAGGAAATGATGCTCAAGTCTTTAGTCATTTTGTTAAGGCTCACACTCATTGTTATTCACATTTAAACCCTCTATTGAAATATTCTTGTTCCTCCTTGTCTTTGCAGAGTGCTTTATGTTTTCTTGAGTTTTATTATTTTTATGACATCTTAGGTAAGGCATTTTACAAAAGAAGAACTTGAGCTCTACGATACAGACTTGGCTTTGTTTCCTGGGCAACAGCATCATGGATTGTTAGGAGATATTGACGAATAGCATCAATGACCTGGCCCAATTTCTGGTCATCTGTGTTTGTAAATAGCCACTTCTCTTTGATGCTTTGAAGGATAGTGTTATGAGAACTGCATATGTGTAAGTTCAGCTATGGATATGAATAAAGAAAAATGAAGGGCCTATTGAAATAATATTAGTATTGGTGATAGAAGTCAAGCAGGCAAGCTGGCAGGATCCATAGTGAGAACTATTGTTGCTCAAGTAAACATGCACAACTAAGTAATTAATAACACATTCTCATAATTGCTTCCCAAATGGCCAAGGCATTTGGTTTTCTAAAACACGATTCTGAGAGCTCTGATATATGTGTTCCATGACATATATTTGCTCATATTTCCCTCTCTCCCTGCCTTGTCTTTGAACTTCTGTACACAGAAAATTGTTTCATTTATTCTCTTTGTCTCTCTGTTTTTGGTGCTTGATTTGTAGCTTCTTCTCATCTCTTTACCACTTTACATGCCTGTTCTCCCACTTTGGAGTTTAAAATTCTCTTTGTCTTTTTGCTGGGTCGGACTTCCATCCTTGTGCAACCACGTGTCCCTTCAGCAAAAGCCCTCAGAGTTCTACAGAGATAGGAGTCCTATCAGATCCAGTAAGGAATCACCGGAACCTTGTGGGCCTTGAGGTTTGAAATGACTTCGAACTTTTCAGGGATCAATTTTTGTGTATGACTTGCCAAAAGGTTTTTATTTCTAAGAGGGGGAAGGCATTTCTGCACAAAAGCTCAAAAGACTGGGACATCAAATAACTCTTACAAAACAACATTTTGATGAGTTAAGTGTAAATGAATCAGAAACATATGGATTGAATTTCCCTTAAAATACACATGGGTTTAAAAATTAAGGGGAAAAGTGCTTGGCAAAGTTCTCTTTGGGTTTGGCCAAATCTGATTCCTTTGAAAACTAGTTCAAGACATGATGCCAATCTCAAAATGCTTCTGGGTTCACACATCTCTGGTTCAAAGTGCTCTCTTCTCAGAATTGTCTATTTCCCCCTCTTTGTTCACTGTTGTCAGGACTGTGTTCCTTTAATAATCCTAATCAGAGTGACATCTAAGAACAGAAAGTTTATGTGAAAATCTCCTATTCAGGGACTGGTAATTACCAGATCTTTGTGGAGTGCATTAAATAGGCACGTTAAGATTCATTGACTTCCCAATCATTTATTGAAAATCTATTATGACCAGGCACCTAAATAGCAAAAATGAGTCAAGTATGGTCTCCTTACTTAGGAGACTCATAGTCTTTGGGTAAATCAGACATATATTACGATAGAAGGCAATGAGAGATAGATGAATGTCATATGGGCCAGAGTCCTGGCGGGCCACAGAATTTACTCCAGATGGTTCATCTAGCTCTTTCTCCTTAGCGGCTTTCTATTTCATAGGCTTATGAATTTAATGATGAGTCTGCTTGCAGAGATGCAGATAGGGTTAAGGAAAAATTAAAGCAAAAGACTATAGCAACAGTGGGTAACCACTGTAACTCTAGGGCTAAACAAATAATGGTAATACGGAGTTATTAGAGCCCAGGGAGAACTGGAACCGCAAAGAGAGGCCACAATTTGGGATCTGTGGCCGTGGATGGATGCAGCTACTGTCAGAGACATAGCATTAGAGCAGGAAGGGAACAGGAAACAACTTAAAGGGAAAAATCTGTGATGCAGTCAGTGGCATTGAGCAGGGCATAGAATTGGCCAGGGGATGGCCAACGGAGAAACTCAGGTTGATCATAATTGGTGCTGGCATGCAGTTGAAGGAGAAATCATTTCTGCCTTTGTGACTGAGGATTGCAGTGTAGATAGAGCTCGAGATGCCTTAACTGCACTTTGAAGAATGGGCTATCAATTTGTTAAGTGAATTTTGGGAGAGCAGAAGCATTTTAGGTGCAAGGTATGACATAAGAGAGTACAATGCACAAAGCATGTTGGAGAAAGGTAACTAGTCCATATTTACAAAAGGACTAGTTTGATGAAACTTGAAACTATAAAAGGAAGATAGTTGAAAGGAGCCCCAGCAGAAATTTAAATGACATGCTAAGATTGTACTTTATTTGCTAGATGAAGTGGAGCCACTGATGACTTTTGAGCAGAGGTGCAACTAAACCAGCATAGTGTTTGGGGAATGTTAGTCTGGTAGCTTGTGTAAAATAGATTAAAAAAGGGGAAGTTTGGGGATCAGGCAACTAGAAGGCACTTTTTATAGTTCAGATACTAAATGCTAAGGGCTAGATGAAGGTGGGAATATAAAAAGAAGACCAGATTCCCTTTTGCTTTACACATCAGAATTTTTCAATTTTAAATAAGACATGTCTTCCCTGTATTTGAGGCCCTAGAGTAAATTTCTTTGTCCTTTTAAATCAGCTAATACACGTAGAAAACTTAGAAGAGGGCCTGGAAATTTAGAAGCACTCAATGGATACTTATTATTATTGTAAAGATTCTTATTAAACATTAAAATCTGTTCTGTAATTTATTTTAAAGGATCATTCTCCTGTAGCAGCCCCAAATTTTGGTAGAACTTTGAAACTAAACATTAGAATTTTTATAAGAATAATATATGCTATATTTAAAAATCAAGCAATACTAAGAGGTGTATACTAGAATACAGCAGTTGCTGGCCCAGTCCTTCCTCACATCCCAGTTGTATCTTTCCATTGGAAACCATTTTTAACTCTTCTCTGTTCCTTCTAAATATTATCCCTATACAAGTTGATGTCCTGATTAATCTACTTTGCACAATATTTATTAATTTCTTGATGATCAATGACATTTTAATTGTGTTAAATCATAATCAGTAATTGTATTATCGTGATTTGTAAATATTGTTTACTGCTGAGCCAAATAGTGTACCAGAATTTCATCTTTTTCTTATAAAGCGCTTTGTTTTTCCTGGAGTATCTAACTGGGTCAGTTTTTGCTTGCATAATTTCCAGCCACAAAATTTTAATCATTTTCAAATGTTCATCATATAATTGTTCTATCGAATTTCTGTTTTTCCTACGATCTGCCTTTCAGTGTCTCAGTCCTCCTTCTCCAACTGGACTGGGTTTTATCCTAAGAATTCAGTTTTGATTTTTCTGGGAAGGATTCTTTGCTTTCTTTTTCTGAAATTAATCCCTGTCCCCACCCTTTCTCTCTTATTTTACTGCTAGAGCACTAGAACCAAAGTCCCAGCATTAGGACAAGTCCTAATGGGCTTACCAAGAAGAGAACATGGTAAGTTAATTTTCTGGTTATTTGCATTTATTTCTTCTATTCTACATTTGGCTAATAGCTTCATTGACTTCAGAATGCTTAGTAACTTCCCTTTCCCTCTGAATTTTGAAGACTGTTGCTGATGAGAAGTCTGATGTCATTTTATTCTTGAACCTTTGCACTAAATCTGATTTTATTTTTTTTCCTCTGGAAGCTTCTCAGGTATTCTTTTTTAGGATCCATGTTCTGAAATTTCACAGTGATGTACTTTGTTGTAGGTGTTTATTCATTCCTGATCCCAGGCAGTCAATGAGTCTTTTTCAATCTAGACATTTTGTATCCTTCAATTCCATGACATTTTCCTGTGATAATTTTCTTCTCTTTATTTTTCCATTCTTTTGTTCTGGGATTAATATTAATTGGATATTAGACTACCTTCATTAATCTTTTAAATATTCCACCTCTTAGATTTTACTGTATTTTTATTTTTTGGAAATTTCTTTTACTTTATCTGACTTTACCTTTCAACTTCCTTTTAAAAATAGTATTTAAAATTTTGAGAGTGGTTTCTTATTTCTTTGAATTTTTCCTTTCTCAAAGTATTTTTCTCTTATATAAGAGAGAAAAAAAATTCTCAAATCTCTTTGATAATATACATTAAATTCTTTTACAAAACTTTTTTCTCTCCCTTGATTTATTTGTTCTTCTATGTTTGCCCCCCTCTTTCATTTACTATGTTGCACCTCCTCTTTTTTTTTTTTTTTAATATAGGAGACTTTTCTTAAGTGTTAGCTGATCCATTCATATTTAAGACTAACACATTTGACATTGTAGCCTATCTGTATAGTGGCATACACCTCAGACATAGAAGAAAAAAGAATATACTACTCATACAGAGAACACCATCAATGAATCTCAATAACATTATGCTAAGTGAAAGAATAAAAAATATATACCATACAATTCCAGTTATGGGAATTTTTTGAAAAACAAAACTCTAGTGACAAAAGCAGATTAATAGTTGCCAGAAGCCGGGGACTAGAGGAAAAATTTGACTGCAAAGGGACATGAGGGAACTTTTGGGGTAATGAAAATGTTCTGTATTTTTTGTGGTGGTAGTTATATGATCATATACATTGGTCAAAACTCATCACATTTTACATATAAAATTGATGAATTTTATTGTATGTGATCCCTCAATAAAACTGATTTAAAAAGAAATAAATTAAATTATTTGGGGCTGGAGATTGTTGAATTGTGGTCTTTTAACTGTACTTACCTTATGGGAAGCCATCCATTTCATTGGGTGTATCCTACAAATGGCAGTATGTGGAGTTCTTGTCTCCATAGCTATTATTTTCAGAGCAAGAAACAGTTGACTGGTATTCTACGTGTGTCCTGCTATTCTGTATATAGATTTCCAATTATTCTATCTGTTTTAATTATTACCACTTTTCACTGCGTCCATTGCCTTTAAGTCCTTAGGTTTTTTTTTTTTTTTTTTTTTTTTTTAATTTCCTAGATAAGCAATTTAGAGGCAAAGTTAATTTGAATCTTGAGATATCTACCTAAATCTATAGGTAGTATAGATTTTCCATGAGGAAACAAAGAAAGAAATTAAAAGCTAAAGAAACTGTGTATCTATGTACATATCTTTTTGTTTAGGATTTCACAAGCTGTGGGATTGGGGTTTGAAATAATTCTTTTTAATCTCAGGGATTGCAGAGAACTTTGCTGACATTTAATATTCGTGGAATGCACATGAAGAAGCACTGGCAGTATGCAAGAAAACACTTGCCTATGGTATAGTTTTGGGGTTTTTTTTTTTTCTGGGCTATTGTATCTTTAAGATATTTGTGAAAATTATCAAATATTTCAAAAAGGAAAAGGTACAAAAAATAACAGCAGACTTCTATGGATCCATTACTCAATTTTATTTATTTATTTTCTGAGACAGAGTCTTGCTGTGTCCCCCAGGCAGGATTGCAGTGGGGCAATCTCAGCTCACTGCAAGCTCCGCCTCCCGGGTTCCTGCCATTCTCCTGCCTCAGCCTCTCGAGTAGCTGGGACTACAGGCGCCCGCCACTGCGCCCGGCTAATTTTCTGTATTTTTAGTAGAGACTGGGTTTCACCGTGTTAGCCAGGATGGTCTCAATCTCCTGACCTCGTGATCCGCCCGTCTCGGCATCCCAAAGTGCTGGGGATTACAGGCATGAGCCACCGCGCCCGGCCAATTACTCAATTTTAAATGATGCTATCATTCACCATGTTTTCTTTAAAATTTTCATAAGATATAAAGTTACTTTAGATCTAGTTAAACCTCTACATAATTCATTAATCCCTTTGCCTCACTTCCCCATTCCTCTGCCAGAAGTAAACCATCCTTCTGATGCTGGTGTAACATCTTCTTATGGGTTTTGGTACTTTAAATTATTAAAGACATGAGTAATACATCTACCTTTCTTTTCAGTTTAAAAATGTACATGAATAACATCATAAGGTGTAATCTTTTGTCATTTGATTTTTTTTATTCAACGTTGGTTTTGAATTTTATCCTTATTGATAGACAGAACTAGTTCATTCATTCCAATAACTGTAAAACAATCCATGGAATGAATACCCCAGAGTCTATTATTCATTCTTTTTATGTTTTTCAACTTTTATTTTAGAATCAGGGGATACACATGCACGTTTGTTATCACGGTATATTGCATGATGCTGAGGTTTGGGTATGAATGAATCCTCACCCAGGTACTGAGCATAATACCCAGTAGTTATTTTTTCAACCCTTTTGCCCCTCTCCCTATCTCTTCCCTCTAGTAGTCCCCAGTGTCTATTGTTCCCATCTTTATGTCCACGAATACCTAAGGTTTAGCTCCCACTTATAAGTGAGAACGTGTGGCATTTCGTTTTCTGTCTCTGTGTTAATTTGCTCAGGATAATGGCCTCTAGTTGCATTCATATTGCTCTGAAGGATGTGATTTCATTCTTAATAGCTGTGTAGTATTCCATGGTGTATATGTACCACATTTTCTTTATCCAACCCACCACTGATGGCACCTAGGTTGATTTCATGTCTTTGCTATTGTGAATAGTGCTGTGAATAACATGTGAGCACATGTATCTTTTTGGTAAAATCATTTGTTTTCTTTTGAATAAACACCCAGTAATGACATTGCCAGGTCAAATGGTAGTTCTGTTTTAAGCTCTTTGAGAAATATCCAGACCAATTTCCACAGTGGCTGAACTAATTTACATTCCCACCATCAGTATATAAGCATTCTATTTTCTCCACAGCCTTCCAGCATCTATTATTTCTGACTTTTTAACAATAGCCATTCTGCCTGGTGTGAAATGGTATCTCATTGGTTTACATTTGTCTGAAGATTAGAGATTTAGACAATTTTTTCATGTGTGTGTTGGCCAAATGTCTGTGTTTCTTGAGAAGTGTCTGTTCATGTATTTTGACCATTTTTAATGGTTTTTTGTTTGTTTGTTCAATTGTTTAAGTTATTAACACCAACTGTTAAGTTTCTAATCAATTCTGGATATTTGACCTTTGTCAGATGCATCGTTGGTGAATATTTTCTCCCATTTTGTATGTTGCCTGTTTACTCTGCTGATAGTTTCTTTTGCTGTGCCAAAGCTCTTCGGTTTAATTAGGTTCCATTTGTCAATTTTTATTTTTGTTGAAATTACTTTTGAGGATTTAGTCATAATATGTTTTCCCCAAACTGGTATCCAGAATGGTATTTCCTAGCTTCTCTTCTAGGATTCTTATAATTTGAGGTCTTACATTTAAATCTTTAGTCCATCTTGAGTTAATTTTTGTATGTGGTGAAAGGTAGGGTCCAGTTTCATTCTTCTGAATATGGCTAGCCAGTTATCCCAGCACTATTTATTGAATAGGGATTCCTTTCCCCATTGCTTATTTTTGTTGACTTTGTCAAAGATCAAATGGCTGTAGATGCGCAACTTTATTTCTGGGTTCTTTTCTTCTCCATTGATCTATGTGTCTATTTTTGTATCAGTACTCTGCTGTTTTGGTTACTGCAGCCTATGTTTCCATTCTTTTGAGAGGATCAGCTGGGTGGTTCATACCTTTTTTTGTGATTGCATACAATACCTCCATGAACCTTCTTGTACATGTCTTCAGGAGCACATGTGTGAAGGTTTCTCTGGCTTTGGTTGTGCAATAGAATCAGCTGGAGTGATTGTGACAACACAGATTGCTGGCCCCTCCCTGAGACCTCCTGATTCAGATGGAATGTGTGGGTCCAAGAATCTAAATTTCTAACAAACCCTCAGGAGATGCAACTACTGGTGCAGAGGCCAAACTTTGAGAATTGCTCCACTAGAGTTGATATCTATGGGTGAAATTTTTTGGCCATATGTTTTCCACTTTACTAGGAATTTCTAAATCGCTCTCCAGGGTGTTGGTACCAATATAGACCCCCACCATCCGTGTATTCCTATTTCTTACTACCTTGCCAAAAATTAGTGTTGTAAGTCTTTAAAATTGTTATCAATCCAAGTGATATCTCTTGTTTTATTATATTTTTTTGATTTGTATTGACATTGGGTGTAATTTCTTATATTTAATGATCTTTGCTTTTTCTTTTCTGTGAGTTACATATACTTTGTTTTGTTCCCCAGTAAGGCTGTTTATTTATTTATTATACGGTTTGGTATTTATTAATTTTATTGTTTTCTAGAATATCTATGTATTCTGCTTATTAACCCTTAATCTGTTATTTTTCATTTTGTTTCATATATATGTGTGTGTGTGTGTGTGTGTGTGTATATATATATATATATATATATATTTTTTTTTTTTTTTTGAGACAGAGTCTCCCTCTGTTGCCCAAGCTATAGTGCAATGGTGTGAACTCAGCTCACTGCAACCTCCACCTCCTGGGTTCAAACATTCTCCTGCCTCAGCCTCCAGAGTAGCTGGGACTAAAGGCGCCCACCACCATGCCCAGCTAATTTTTGTATTTTTAGTAGAGGTGGGGTTTCACCATGTTGGCCAGGCTGGTCTCAAACTCCTGACCTCAAATGATCCACCCACCTTGGCCTCCCAAAGTACTGGGATTATAGGCATGAGCCACTGGGCCTGGCCTGTTTATGATATTTTTGAAGGTGAGAAGTTTAAAAAGTTAATGGAGTGAATATCAATATTTTATTTTGTGATTTTTGCTTTTATAATGTTTTAAGAGATTTTTCCCTACCCTGATGTCATAAAGATGCATATTTATATACTAAAAATTTCTACTTTTTTCACATTCAGTTTTTAATTTATTTGGAATTTTTAATTTATTTATTTTATAAGGTAAAAAGCTGATTTTTGGAGAACCCTGAAGAAACAGAGGGTGTCTTCATTATATGTGCCTGGGGTCCTGGAGCAATTCTAATCCCTGATCTTTCAGAATAGGAGCCAAGATGGTTAACTAGACATAGCCAGGAGGAACATCTCCCACCAAGAGACTGAGATGTCAGTAAGACTGGTACACTCTGAGCAGATCTTTGGAGGGAACGCATTAAGAGTGGATGGAAGGATGATGCAGACACTGGGCTGAAGAGGGAGGAAGCTGGGAACCCTGTATAGGACTACCAAGCACCAGGACTTGTTTCTGGCCCCCTGCTACTCCTGGAAAAGGGGTGAGTTGAACAGGTTAGAAGTGACCTGCTCTTGCCACTAATCTCTGGAATTCAGGCAGCAGGAAACCCCATAACGCCCATGGAGAGCTAGCAGGAAGAGCTACTTAGAGTGGTGGTAAGGGCAGGACTCCAGTCTGTGCAGAGCCCAGAGGTTTGGTGCAGGAACATCTGTGAAAAAGCATGGGCAGGGATGCCCATTCCCCAAGGCCTGCCATGCTCCTCTAGGAGATTTAAGCCTTAGGGGGACTGTCAAACCTGCACTGAGCCATGGCATGGTCTTGCTTGTGAAACAGAGTCAGTCTGATATGAGTGACCCCTGTCTGCTGGCCTCTCCCAGGGCCATAGCCTGGCCATACCTTCTTGCAGCACAATCTTGGATGCCCAACCAGGGTGCTTCCCAGAGGCCTTCATCATAGCTCCGTCAGTGGTAGACCTCACTTGACCATGGGAGACCTCCAGCAGACTGGCCTCCATCGACACACACCAGCCCACCCACACTCACCAATCACTGCAGCCTCCCCAACCCCACCCCCCACCCTACCACCTTGCTGCATTGTTAGCACACACTCATACACAGCCAATGCCCACTGTTTTGCTGACATACACCCATATATGGACGTTGCTTCCCTTCCCTCACCAGTGTGCATGGGTACACATACCCCACTGTGCCACTATCATCAGCACAAGTACACACCACATCCCCTCCCTACCCTGCTGATGTATGGGCACCTGGTCATACTGCCATTTTCTGTGTGAAGGCATGCACAGATACTGGCCCTGCCTCCACTGTGCTCTGAGACTGAACATGCCAGACCCCACTGCTTCTGTTGGAGTGAGTGCAAGCACAGACACCAGCAAATCAGCCCCAGCCAACTCCCTACTCCTGTCCTTGCCAAGCTCCATGACTGTTGGTGCAAGCAGTATGCCCTTCTCCCACTGTTACCCTGCCCCAGCTGACATATATGCAGGCAACCACACCACTGTGGCTGCTGGCATGAGTGAGCAAGCATGGATTCCACTTCCCTTGCCCTGACAAAGCACTTTGGCCTGCACCATGCATCAGCACTACACAACAAACTAGCATCCATTCTGGCCAGCAGATGGGGGACACCTTCATCCCTCCAGTGCAGCAGGTTTCTAATCTCAATAGGCCAGAGAACAAAGCCAGTAGCCTGGTACCAGCCCCAAGAGTTAGAGCACACAGCCCTGGAGTGCTGAGCTGATACTTGGCTCCCTAAAATCTTCCAGAAGCAAAGTCAGTTGAATGAACCCACATTATTCCAGGTGAACTTCCAAAGACATCAAAGAAGATGAAAGCATAAAACTCCACCCAGAGGACAGCAGCTTTAAAGATTGAAGGAATATCAGCCCACACAGATAAGAAGGAACCAGAACAAGAACTTTGGCAACTCAAAAACCTAGAATGTCTTCTAACCTCCAAATTACTACACTAGTTCCCCAGAAATGGTTATTAACTAGGCTGATACGTCTGAAATGACAGAAATATAATTCAAAATATAGATAGGAATGAATATCATTGAGATTCAAGAGAAAGTTGTAACTCAATCCAAGGACAGGATCTGAAAGACAAAATGGGCAGTTTAAGGGACAGCCAAACTGATTTAAGCTGAAAACCTCACTTCAAAAATTTCATAATGCAATCACAAGGAAGCAATACTAAAAGCAGTTAGAGAGAAGGGACAGGTCACCTACAAAGGAAACTCCATGAAGCTAATGGTGGAACTTTCAGAAGATGCCCTACAAGCCAAAAGAGATTGGGGTCCTATATTTGGCATTCTTAAAGAAAAGAAATTCCAACCAAGAATTTCATATCTAGCCAAACTAAGCTTCATAAATGAAGGATAAATAAGATCCTTTTCAGACAAGCAAATGCCAAGGGAATGTATTACCAACAGACCTTCCTTACAAGAACCCTTAAGGGTGTACTAAATATGGAAAGGAAAGACCACTGGTCACCACAAAAACACACTCAAAATATGTAGACCATTGGCACTATAAAGCAACTACAAAAAAGAGTCTGCATAACAGCTAACAGCATAGTGATAGGATCAAACTTGCACTTATCAATATTAACCATGAATGTAAACAGGCTAAATGCCCCAAGCAAAGGCACAGAGTGGCAAGTTGGATAAAGAAGGAAGACCCAACTGTATGCTGTCTTCAAGAGACTCATCTCACATACAATGGCACCCATAGGCTCAAAGTAAAGAGATGGAGAAAAATTTACAAAGCAAACAGAAAAAAAGAGGGGTTGCTATTCTAATTTCAGAAAAAGTAGACTTTAAACCAACAAAGATCAAAGAAGATAAAGAAGGACATTACATAATAGTAAAGAGTTCAATTCAACAAGAAGACCTAGCTATCCTAAATATATATGCACCTAACACAGAAGCACCTAGATTCATAAAACAAGTTCTTAAAGACCCACAAAGAGACTTAAATAACCACACAATAATACTTGAAGACTTCAACACCCCACTGACAATATTAGACAGATGATTGAGGCAGAAAACTAACAAAAACATTTGGGATCTAAACTCAATACTTGACCAAATAGACCTAGCAGACATCTACACAACTCTCCACCCCAAAACAACAGAATATACATTCTTCTCATGTGCACATGGCACATCTAAAATTGAAAACACAATCAATTCTAAGACAATTCTCAGCAAATTCAAAATAACCAAAATCATACCAACGACACTCTTGGACATCAGCACAATAAAAATAGGAAGCGATACTAAGAAAATTGCTCAAAACTATATAATTACATGGAAATTAAACAACCCACTCCTGAATGACTTTTGGGTAAACAATGAAATTAAGGGAGAAATCAAGAAATTATCTGAAACTAATTAAAACAAAGATACAGGCTGGGCATGGTGGCTCACACCTGTAATCCCAGCACTTTAGGAGGCCAAGGTGGGTGGATCACCTGAAGTCAGGAGTTTGAGACCAGCCTGGTCAATATGGCAAAACCCTGTCTCTGCTAAAAACACAAAAAAATCGGCTGGGCATGGTGGCACATGCTTGTAGTCTCAGCTACTCAGTAGGTTAGGGCAGGAGAATCACTTGAACCCGGGAGGTGGAGGTTGTAGTGAGCTGAGATCACACCACTGCACTCCAGCCTGGGCAACAGAGTGACACTCCATCTCAAAAACAAAGATACAACATAGCCAAAATCAGAGCTAAACTGAAGGAAATCCAGACACAAGAAAACATACAAAAGACCAATGAATCCAGGAGTTGGTTCTATGAGAGAATACATAAGATTGATATAGTGCTAGCTAGACTAATAAAAAAGAGAGAAGATTCAAATAAACACAATCAGAAAAAACAAAGGAGACATTACCATTGACCCCACAGATATACAACAATCCCTTAGAAATGACAACCAACACCTCTATGCACACAAACTAGAAAACCTAGAAAAAGTGGATGAATTCCTAGGAACATGAAACCTTCCAAGTTTGAATCAGGAAGAAATAAAATTCCTGAACAGACCAATAATGAGTTCTAAAGTTGAATCAATAATAAAAAGTCTACCATCCAGAAAAAGCCCAGGACCAGATGAATTCAGAGCCAAATTCTCCCAGATGTAGAGAGAAGAGCTGGTATCATTCATACTGAAACTATTCCAAAAAATTGATGGGAAGAGACTCCTCCCTCCCTCATTCCGAGGCCAGCATTATCCTGATAGTAAAACCTAGCAGAGACACAACAAAAAATGAAAACTTGAAGCCAGTATCCTTGATGAACACTGATGCAAAAATCCTCAACAAAATACTAGCAAACTGAATCCAGTAGCACACAAAAAAGAAAGATAATCCGCCACAATCAAGCTTCATCTTTGGGATGCAAGGTTGATTCAACAGACACAAATCAATAAATGTGATTCATCAAATATATAGAACTTAAAACAAAAACCACATGATCATCTCAATGGATGCAGAAAAGGCTTTCAATAAAGCTCAACATCCCCTCATGTTATAAACCCTCAAACTAGGCACTGAAGGAAAATACTTCAAAATAATGACCATCTATGACAAATCCACAGTCAACATTGTACTGAATAAACAAAAGCTTGAAGCATTCCCCTTGAAAACCAGAACAAGACAAGGATGCCCATTCTCACTACTTTTATTCAACCTAGTACTGGAAGTTCTGACTAGCCAGAGCATCAGGCAAGAAAAAGAAAGAAAAGGCATCCAAATAGGAAGAGAAGAAGTCAGACTATCTCTATTTGCAGATGACATGATTCTATATCTACAAAACCCCACAGTCTGTGCCCCAAAGCTTCTAGATCTGGTAACTTCAGCAAAGTTTCAGTATCCAATGTATATAAATCAGTAGTATTTCTATACCCAACAATGTCCAAACTGAGAGCCAAATCAAGAACACAATCTCATTCCCAATAGCTACAAAATGAATAAAATGCCTAGGAATACAGCTAACCAGGGAGTTGAAAGTTCTCTACAGTAAGAATAATATAACACTGCTCAACAAAATCAAAGATGAGACAAACACCTGGAAAAGCATTTCTTGCACATGGATATGAAGAATTAATATTGTTAAAATGGTGATCCTGCCCAAAGCAACATACAGATTCAATACTATTCCTATGAAACTACCAATGACAGTCTTCACAAAATAAAAAAAAAGATTTAAAAATTCATATGGAACCAAAAAGAGCCTGAATAGCCAAAGAAATCCTAAGCAAAAAGAACAAAGCTGGAGATATCATCATTACCCAACTTCAAACTACACTACAAGGCTGTGGTAACCAAAACAGCATGACACTGGTACAAAGACAGATGCATAGAGGAATGGAACAGAATAGAGAGCCCGGAAATAAAGCCACACACCTACAACTATCTGATCTTCAACAAAGCTGAGATAAAGAGGCAATGGAGAAAGGATTCCCTATTTAATAAATGGTGCTGGGATAACTGGCTAGCTATATGCAGAAGATTGACACTGGACTCCTTCCTTACACCATATACAAAAATCAACTCAAGATAGATTAAAGACTTAAATGTAAAACCTAAAACTATAAAAACCCTGGAAGATAACCTAGAAATACCATTCTAGACATGGGCTTTAGCAAAGATTTCATGATACAGATGCCAAAAGCAATTTCAATAGAAAGAAAAATTCACAAATGAGGCCTAGTTAAACTAAAGAGCTTCTGCACAGGAAAAGAACGTATCAACAGATTAAACAGACAACCTACAGAGTGGGAAAAATATTTGAAAACTATGCATCTGACAAAAGCCTAATATCCAGAATCTGTAAGGAACCTAAACAATTGAATGAGCAATAAACAAGCAACCCCATTAAAAAGTGGGCAAAGGATATGAATAGATACTTTTCAAAAGAAAGACATACACATGACCAAGAAGCATCTGAAACAATGCCCAACATCACTAATCATTAGAGAACTGTAAATCAAAACCACAATGAGATAGCATCTAATACCAGTCAGAATGGCTATTATTAAAAAGTCAAAAAATCATGGCTATTATTACAAAGTCAATACTGCTGTTGGAAATGCTGGCAAGGCTGTGGATAAAAGAGAATGCTTATACACTGCTGTTGGAAATATAAATTAGTTTAGCCATTGTGGAAAACAGTGTGGCAATTTCTCAAAGAATTTAGAACTACCATTTGACCCAGCAGTCACATTACTGGATATATACCAAGGGAATATAAATCATTCTACCATAAAATACATGCACATGTACATTCATTAGAGCAGAATTCACAATAGAAAAGACATGAAATCAACCTGAATGTCCATCAATGATGAATTGGATAAAGAAATTCCCCTATACACCATGGAATAGTATTTGGCCATAAAAAAATAATAAGATTATGTCCTTTGAAGAAACATGGATGGAGTTGTAGGCCATTATCCTAAGTGAACTAATGCAGGAACAGAAAACCAAACACTACATGTTCTCACTTAAATGGGAACTAAATATTGAGTATACATGAACGCAAAAAAGGGAATAAAAGTCACTGAGGCCTACTTGAGGGTGGAAGGTGGGAGGAGGGTGAGGATCACAAAACTATGTATCAGTTACTGTGCTTATTATCTTAGTGACAAAATAATCTGTACGCCAAACCCCTGTGACACGCAATTTACCTATATAATAAACCTGCATATGTATCCCTGTACCTAAAATAAAAGTTTGTTTTTAATCTGATTTTTTCTTTCTGTTTGGAAAATCAATTACTACCTCTGTCATAACCAAATTTCCATACATTTTTCATTGTTTTTAGACTACTTTGTCTATTCTGTTGATCTTTTCTCTATTTCCAGAGCCAATACCATACTTTTTAGTTACTCAGAATTTCTGGAAAATTTTGATATTTGATAGAGAAAGTCTTCTTACCTTGTTCCTCTCTTCAAAATAATCTCATCCCTCCTTGGTCCTGACAGGGCTTAATTTGTCTAGTTGGGTTTACATTTCTGTTGGCTCTCTTTATTTGTAATTGAAATGTTTTTCTGTAGTATTATGTGTGCTTACTTGCAATTCATTCCTTTTTTGTAAAAATATGAGATGGATTAAGAAAAAAAGACCAATGAAATAGAAATGAGAGAGAGAGGGAGGAAGATTGAAGGTAAAAACAAAACAGAGAAGGAAAGTATGCTAACCATTAAAGTCATAAGATTATTAGAATTAAACATAAAACTTTCTTGAAACTTTTCTAATAAGGATGAAGAGGTATGTCTAACAAGTATTTGAGTCCACTGACAGAAGAAAACACATCAGTTTTATGATGGAAAACATTTGTATTCTAATACTAAACTCTGTCAGAAAAGTCTTAAATGAAGCATTTCATAGGAAATATTTTAAAACAATGTCTTGAAAAATAATTAATAATTACAGAAATGCAGTTCTTATGGTGGTAGTGAATAATATTTTAACATTATAAAACTTGATAATAAATAGCTAACATTATATCATCTACCCTTTCCAGTGTTCCACCTTGATTCATAGATGGAAATGAGAATACTATCAAAGGCTTTAAGTAGATAGGATTTTTCTCTAACTAGGCAGTTGGCAAAGTAGGGCTCTTGGGTTGAATCCACCCCACCTGTTTTTGCAAATAAAGTTTTATTGGAAAGCAACCACAACCATTCATCTGCATATTGTCTATGGCTGCTTTCCTGCTCCTAATGGCAGAGTTGAGTTCTTGTGACAAAAACCATATGACCCACAAAACCAAAAATATTTACTATCTGGCCCTTTCCAGAAAAAGTTTTGCCATCCCCTGGTCTAAATTATCAACTTTTAACTTATTTACTCTGTATTTACTCTGAGTACATTCCCCCAACCTCCTTCATAGCACCTGAGAGTATAAGCCAAACATGTAATGTGCACACGGTGGAGATGAGGCCCTTCGTCCACATGATAACTTGATGTCTTGACTCAGGAAGAGAATGTACTCTCCTCTCTCCACTCTTCCTACCCAGGAATTCCATCAATCTAAGAAAAAATAACTGAAGGAGCACAAAGATATTCCACATCCTGAACTACAGAAATCTTCTATTAGCCTCAGCACCATGCTTTTGTTGTTGCTGCTGTTTTCTTTTACTATGCCTGGAGAGCAGTTCTGGCTCCTACCTTCCATGCTTCTCTTGGTCTCTTAGCCTTGGCAGTCCTTTCTGGACTCTTAGTGAGCAGGCCATGGCAATCCTGAGATGGCACCTTTCTCTTCATCAGGGTTTAAGCTCTGGTCAGCCTTGTGATTTCTGTAACTTCTTTTCCCCATAGGCCCAGTGCTGAATTCCTTTCAGCTCCCTGATGTTAAGTCAGCTTTGTTAAAATATTTTTTAAGGACTGGTTAACTGAACTGTCACAACTCCAAGCTGGCAATATATTCCAGTGGAAAAAGTACAGAATTTAGAGCTAAAAATCCTGTTTTTGAGTTCTCAACCTTGATACTTACCAGACAAATGTCCTTGGGCAGCTTGCTTAAACTCTGAGACTCAGTTTTCTCATCTGCAAAATGAGGACACTAACAATGCTTGTCACACCTATTAGGGTTATTGTGAGAAACAAATATGTGAGATATGTGAAAAAAAAATTGAAACTACAAAATTACACACGTGTTCATCATTATCACCAGTTCTCAAAAGCTCTCTCAACAATTTTTCCTAATCTCTAAAGACATTTTACTTGTGTTCAAGAATGAGTCCATTAATTCTCCATTGCATCTTATGTGCCAAAGGGCCTCACCATTGCTTTAGCATCTGTGTTTTTTTTGGGGAATGCCCTGCTCTTCTGGCACAGCCACTACTCTAGAAATTACTACTCTTGGACCTGAGCATCTCAAATCTGTGGTCTTTGGTAGTTTGAGGGTGAGGGTCAGATAAAAATGTTTCTCTTGTTTCTCATGAATTCCACGTATCATTTCTCGTGGCCCTGGACCCCAAAGAGGTCCTGATCATGCTTAAGAGAATCACATGCTCATCAATGAGTTTAATTTCTTGCCCAATTCTGTCTGAGCTCAAAAACGGAAGATGGAGGCAAAAGTGGGAATGGGGATAAAAGTACTCTTGCACCCCAAAACAAATACTTCCCAGTATCTTCGTCCCTCCAATTTCTGTTCTGAATACTCAAATTTGTGTCCAAAATGTCCTTCTTCATGAGACTGGGTCTCTCTTCCCATCTCTTTATCCTGGCTCTTTTCTAACTCCTTTAACACCTAGGAGGAGCAACTGGTAATCGAATTCTCATTTCAGGACATAAACAGGGTCACTTGTATGACTGAGTAGGGTTACTCTCTATTAAAAGATAGGTGAGGTTCTTTATTTTTTATTTTCACTTTTTATTCATGTCATTTTGAGCATGTGCATTGTTTCTTCTTCTATCTCCAGTATCATGGAGTAAGCTCAGGAGTAGTCAAATTACAAGATTTGGATGTGAGCTCAGGGGATGGTAGAGACCCTCACTGGCTTTTAGGGAATGCTGTCTATCACAAGCCGGCTTTACTAGAGCTCTGCATTGTAAGTTGGAATAAGATTAAATTAGATAAGAGATAAATGAAACTCCTTTGCTCTTAGCAATTGCTCCTTCTGTAGCTAATTCCCCCAGGACCCACATAGAGGAGGAGCAACTCAGATGTCCTTGTACCAGCAATAGCTCACATAGCTTATATTTATGCATTTATGTAAATAAATGACTAGAGTGGTCACTGGCCCACTGGTTTCTGCAAATGGCTGCTTTCTGTGTCCCAGGTTAGGCTCAAATGGGACACCGTGTTATAAGCTGTAATCCAAATTTTCTTTAATTTTGAACTGCTTTCTACCGAAAGGAAAAATGAAGATTAAAAAAAAAAATGGACCGTGATATCTTTGCCAGATAAAACATAATTTGCTTTATTTTTCCCCTTTGCACCATTAAGAGATTTATTATCTTCTATTTATTTTCAGCACTTCCCTTCATTTCTGGGAAGTCAGACCTGCCTAAATCATTATTGCATCTGAACAGAGTTTTACAGACAGATTTCCAGTAATGGGCTCAAATAATAGGCTCTACTTGGCATTTCAAAATGGCCCTTTATGGCACATAGAAGGGCAGTTCTTCTTACGTGTTTCCTGAGAAGCAAACATGAGTGGCCCCAGGGGTCTAGTGGCGTTGTTGAAAGCAGTCCACCACAAATTTTAAATTTCTTTGTGATCATATATTATGGAAAATTTGCATTCTACATGACAATATATTTGTCTTTCTGTATATACAAAATGCCTTAATATTTTAATTGACATTTTGGGCAGGTGTACCATTTTTATCCTGGCACACTTGGGCTGACTACTGTTTACTGTTAGAGGGTAGATGCATCCCCAATTTGAGATACATATGGCTTGTATGCAGGAAAACGGGACTCGAGTCTTGATTCTTCCACTTTTAGACATCTGTGAACGTGGGCACTTACCCTCTTAGAATATAGATCCTCCCCTATAAAATGGGCTGTTGTAATGGGGGAGTGCACAATTGGGGATTCTTTTTTTGTTAAGTAATTGCTCAATGTTAAGAGGGAAGGGCTGATTAGAACTAATGGGGAAGTCTGAACCCCAGACCATTTTGAAGACAATGAAGGGTGGACATTTTCATGAAACTTAAACTGCTGTCATTTTGCAAGAGCTACTCTTTATTGTATTTGTTCCTTGGGGATTTTTATAGTGCTTTTCCTCATAGGAGTGCCCATGTTAGAAAAAATAGTTCTCAGGAAACTTCTAAGACGGCTACCAGCCCCAGGCTCTCAGACTTGCCTCTCGTGAACCCAACTCAGTAAATGATTAGAAATTAGCTTTTCTATTTCCGTCACTTACCAAGCACTATGGTATATGAAAAAATTGTGAGGTATGGTCCATACTGTCAAGGATTTGAAGTCTTGTTGGAGGAAACCCATAAAGCGGTTGTAAGAATTCTTCAATAATAGTATAAGAATATGTAATAATGCAATATATAAGAATATGAAAGTGCACATATATCAAGGACCTACTGAATAATTAGCACTTTGTTTTTCCAATTCTCAAAACAACTCTGGAAGAAAAAAATATTGTTTCTGTTTTGCTGATATGAATATCAGGGCTCTAGCTCAAGACTGTACCATGAAGTGCCAAAATGAAAAAGTAGATTTAATAGAGTCATATGCTAGCTGACATACCCTCCTGCATTGAGTTATTCTCTGTAAATGGACTTTACTCAAACTGATTCTTGAACTGTAGTATTTGGGGCCAAATGGAGATAAGAATGATAATAACCGCTCAGTTTCCAGAAGCAAAGCTGATGTGAGATATACTCAGTACTTGCTGAATTGACCAAAGAGGTTGATTGCTGTAAAAACAAAACAAAGCAAAACTCTAAACTCAGCATTATGGCTTACTTCTTCTTTGCATCACCTTCTGACATCTAGCATAGTGCCTGGAACACAACCAAAGAGACAGAAACTATTAATGCTCACTTATATCCATGTGCTACTTCACCTTCCTCAGTCTCCTTTGCATTTAGATCAATCACCTGACTATTCAGGCTAATGGAAGGACTGAGGTTGTAAAGAATCTTCATCACCTTTCTCTTTCTTTCTTCCCCCAGGGTTTTAGCCAGATGATACCAAAATGACCCCAGAACCAGAAGATGGCAGAGCCACAAAGTGAAAAATACTTGGGTCTCTGAGTCATAGCTTGGAGGAGGGCTTCCTGGAAAATCATCCCAACAGAGACATCCACATTAAACTTTGTGTAAACAAAAAATAAATCTTTCTTGTGGTAGGCCACTGAGATTTAGATTGCTACAGCAGCTAACCGGTCTGAACAATACAGCAGGTACTGAATAAAACTTGCCATGTGAGAGACATTCGTGTGCTTCACATTAAAGTAACTTGGGAAATAAAAAAAAATTCCTGATGTTCAGGTTAAGGACCAATTAAATTAGAATCTTTAAGGACCAATTAAATTAGAATATTTAGGGGGTACTATCAAGATATCAGTTATTTTTTAAAAACTTCCTAGGTGATTCATTATATAGCCAAATTTGAGAACTATTGTGTTGTATCAGTGCCAGTTAAAAGGTATAGTTTATGGATCTTGTTAGAAATAACAAATTCTTAGATCTCCAGATCTTTGGAATCAGATTCTCTTGGAATTTATATATTAGCAAGTTTTAATGAGGAGGGGTAGCGATTCTCAAGTATATTAAAGCTTCAGAAGTACTGTGCTACAATATTATGCTCTAGTGATTCTCAAAGTATTGTCCTCTGACTATAATCAGAGTTGTCTGGAAATGCTTCCTTAAAATGGATTTCTGGGCCTGATCCCAGGACTTCTAAATCATGATTTCATAATGGAGGTGGCTTGATATCTACATCCCTAAAGAATTTTCTAGATAATTCTTGGTTCACTGGAATTTCCACTTATCAGTTACTGACACCATTGCCCTTTCCCTAGAATCTCCTGCTTTCCCACAACTCCTCCCACCAACCACCAAGTCTCTTTGATTCCACTCATAAGATTCAAGAATGGAAGGGCAATGACTTTCTATTTTTAATCCCTGTATTTTCTTTAAACAGAGAACTCCTCCAGTGCTCTTGAGTGTTTTACAGACCACTAATTATTAAATGTGGAAGCTCTGGAGCAGAGAACCTTTCAACTGAAATGATGACAAATGATGCTGGCTGAGGACAGTCACACCTGAAAAATTAGGAATCCCTAAAATGACGTCAACCTCTAATTCCTATTACAGAGCTCTGATTTCTACTGATCGTTTTTAGGAACCATATCTACCATGTGAAAAAAGCTGCTGGTGGGCCTAATTTAAATGAAAAGCAAAAAGACCTTAAAAAAGAAATGGGAAAGGAATATACAGAAGCAAGAAGATGATTGAAAAAAGATGGCAAGTCATGTGGGTTCATTGGATAGGGTCTGGTTTGGGGAGTGTACTTTGGTTATGGCTAGGGAATTTGCAGGATAAAGAGAGAGACTCTATAATAGGCCTTTTTGATCAGAAAAAATAAAAATCTCATTCTCTCCCAATTTCTCTTTCCTCTTTCTCCTGCTCCTTTCTTGAAGTAAATGTTGGGAGGATATGTGGGTAATTCCTATGGCTACTAAAGAAGCTGACTCTAAAACTACAGACAGCAGTAGACTTTGTGCCTTCTGTTTTTGCCCCCATTTCATGTTGTCCTAATTCTTTCATTTTTTAAAATATCTACAGGTACTTGTTGAACACCAGTTCTGAGCTGCAGAGCAGGAGGCACAAGACGTAAATAAAAAAGTCTCTGTTGTGGTCCTAAAGAAGCCAACCATCTAGAGAAATGTATGCACAGCAGGTCCAGCAGAATGGGCTTTGGGTTGATGAGGGAAGCAGGAGGAGAGCATGGCCTGGGAAAGGAGATGAGCAGGTTCACTTCTCATTTCTCTGTGGAAGAACCGTGGTGAATACAGAGTCAACTCACAACTTTCATTGGAATTTTTCCCACTTAACTCCTTTGCAAGTTGGAATAAGGGGTTTGGAAAACGAGGATTTCTTCATATAAAAATGGTCTGGGTATATCCATGCAAAACTAAAGGGAGTGGAAGAGACCCTAGGTCTACACGCTTGATGGGATAGATCCTTGGGGCTCAGCCTCACCTGCAGGTACTGAAGGAAGCCTCAGTCTGCTATACAGAGCACTCTGCACCATGGGGGAGAAGATCAATAAGCTAAACTTGGGTACTAGGCCTACATCTTAAGGAGTGACTTCAAACCCTAGGAAAATAAGTGAAACACAGTAACAGGCAATAAGCAGGCAGTTGGGCCAGGAAGTCACTCTGGTAGAGTTAGAGGTTGGTTTCTAGTCCCTGGGAAGAGGCATGAGAAGGAGGCTGTATAGCAAGGTAGCTGAAAGTTTGGAATTTAGAGTCAGGTGGACCTAAGTTTAGATCCTCACTCTATGGCTTTACCAACTACATGGCCTTGGGTAAATTACTTGATATGTTGAAGTTTCTATTCCTCCATCCTGAAATGGTTACAAAGTGTATTTATATATGTACATCTATACACACATATATACATACATACTTTATAAGGCAGCTGTGAAGAGTAAATGAGACAATGTCCTTAAAGGACTTAGCAGGGTCCCTGGCTCAGATGAAAAAACAATTATCACTACTTTTCATGAACCATGTAGCCCTTGGTGGCTAAAAGTGAAGGGCAGGGATATGGAGAAAATATTCCTAAAATACTCTGCAAGTTATAAAAAAATGACCAAGAAAGAGTCCCAGTTTTCCATACTGCATAGAACCACAACACACAGATCAGGCAGAAACCCAGATACTTAAACAGGCACCCAGACAGGAGCGTGGTGACAGTGAGTAACTCATTGCTCGCCCATGGCAGTGTGGTTGGAAAATGTGTAACGTTTGGACCCAGATTTCAATCCTATCTCTGTACTGTACTAGCTGTGTGATAGGTTCAAGTTACTTAAGTTACAAAAAGGGAGAGCACAGTGTGGAGATAAAAATGCTTGCCTTTCATAACTGAAGTGAAGAACAGACACAGATGCCTATGAGGCAGTACATGGTTGAAACTCACAAAGTGGCATTATCATTGAGCAGGAACGGGGCTGAGCCTCCACAGGGGCATTTACTTTCTCAAGCCTTGGGAAGAGAAGAGATGCAGACGCCTGCAAGGCAAGCAGGGTTGGCTTTAGTACATAGAAATAACTAAGTTAGACATTATTTCTATATTTTCCAATGCCTTCCAGGGTTCTCAGTATATGCAGAAAAATTTGTCAACTGCTATATATATCTTCCTTGAATATGCAAACAGCTTGGATTCCACACCATGGTGAAGACCATACACTACTTGCAATTCTGACTTGGCTTCCCTGTGTTCTCCACTGTATACCTAGCTTCGAAAGCTATTCTTCATCCCTACTGCTTCCCAAGTTCAAGTTCAGTCTCCAGTATATAAGGGCACATCACTAAACAGTGCTTTTCTTTTTTTCTTTTTCTTCCTCCTAGCTGACACAGGGGCTTAAGAGATTAATGCATTAGTCCTTAGTACTTTCTCCTTCTAAGGCCTGGTTCGAGTCAGAGCTCTTTGATTAGCACTATCTCTTCCAGTACTGTACTGAGCTAGTTTGCATCTCAGTTCTTCTGGCATTTGTTCCTGAGAGGGAGGTGAAAAGATTTAAAAAAGTAAAAACAACTTACAGAGTTTGCAAGATCACATCATCTAGTGATAAACCATTTAAATGTTCACATTTTCTGACTGGGCAAATATACATGATCAGTTTCTCACACAAGCAATTTATCTAAGAAGGGAAATATATATGTATGCATATAAATACCACGGCTGGTGGGTGCTAAAGAATATGGTTTATTTCAGCAATAGGTTCTTGAAACTTAGTAGTTTCACAGGATTATTGGTGTAATAAATCCCAGAGGTTCGTTATAGCATTAACTGCCCACTATGTACTTCAAGCTATTAATCAATACACCAGTCATTAGTTACTGGCAATTTATGATATTTTAAGGGTCACTAAACATTTTTAGTTACGATTTCTATCTATCTTTTTTCTTTTTTTTGGCTGCATTTATCAGAAAGATAGACATCTTTAGCTGATCAGATGTGTTTTTACATGCAGAGTGTCACTGGGATTTAATAGGCAGAGATTTACTTAGGAAAAAAAAATTTCTGTAAATCAACCAGCCAGAAAAATATCCTTCTAACTATTGAAGAACGAAAAGTGAAATGTGAGTGTTTCATATAGTGGCTTTCCTGCATACCTCTGTCTTCTTCCTGGGTGCCTTGTTTGTAAATGCCACTAAGAATGGCAAATGGATGACCATAAAACTGCCTTCTACAAATGTCCTTAGTGTAATCTGAAGGCATGCCATTTTGTAGGAAGTGTTCCCCAAAGACACGATACACTGAACCTTGGAAGTTTTTCTTGTCTTAATGTTTGCGTTTTTTTTTTTTTTTTTTTTTTAATCTGTATTTGGCTCTGTTTCTTTCCATACACTTTGGCATGGTCTCTGTTAGAAAAACACGGAGTTTATGCTTAGCTTGAGGTCACGTTGACTATGAAACAGCAAGTCAGCAGGGCAAGTGAAATGGCTGTTCAGCTCTGCTTTCTGGAGAAGAACAGCAAGAGCAGAAACTTCATGTTCCCTGGGCAGCAAATAGGCCATTTCTTATCGTGAGGGAATTTCCTCCTAAACAAACATGCAATAGGTTCACGTGTGCTAATTCTGTGTTAGGCTGTTCAGTCTCTGAATCTGGTCAAGTAATTAAGTACTTGTTCTCAGGTGGAGTTTATTCCTTCCCTCCTCTGACTTTTTAATTCTAAGTTTAATTCATAATCACTTTGGTGGATTTTGCCACAGAACAATTCCTTTATACCATAGTGGTAACTGAAGTGTTACCTCTTTGACTAATAGTAATATTAGGCAGTTGGTTAGAAATAATGGTACACCTGATATCTCTTAGTATGGATGGTCTCTTCTTCCAGTGGGATTTAGGGAGCTACTACAGTTTCTTTGCTATTCATTTCAAGAACAAATCTAGTATGCATTTGTCCACCCCAAAAATTAAAAATGAAATTAGCAAAAATGATTTATTTTTGTTTTTTTTGTTTCCTAATTTCTACAAAGGCTTTCTCTCCTTCATTATTTGGCTCAATGATTTAAGAATATCTATGTCTAGTTTCATCTGGAACAGAAAGTTTGGTTTGTCTCACTTTGCCATTAAATTGGAAACATTGAATAAATATTAATAATAGTAAATTAATGAGTAAGAAATCTTACACAGAATTAAATTGCCACCAGAGCATTTTTTTTTTTTTTCAGGCTTTTAAATCTGGAGATAATGTTACCAATAGGAGATAAGATTGGTGATAAAGGATGGACAACAGGCACTTAAGAAACTGACATAAACTTGAAACATAATGCTTATAGAGCCACAGGAAATCCACAAATTGGAGGGCAAGAGTGTGGGGGAGGTGGAGGAAAGTGAAAATCAGCATCTAATATCTTCAGTTTAGAGTCCTGATGTCAACAGGTGTAATTTGAAGCAAATGTCCCAATTTGCATCTCATGGGATGAAATACTGACCCAACCTCTGAGGCTTAAAGGAAGTCATGGATTGTCAAGGTGGTGGTGAATGGCTTGCAACGTTCTCCATGTTACTAGATGTTTTAATCAGGATTCCCCAGATAAATAAAACCAATAGGAGATATCTATTTTTATAGATGCAGATATAAGTTTAGAGGAGGAGATGTATTATGGAAATTGGCTCCTGTGGTTACAGAGGCTGAGAAGTTCCACCACCTGCCATCTGTAAACTGAGAACTAGGAAAGCTGATGATGTCATTAAATCCAAGTCCAAAGGCCCAACCAGGGGCTCCAATGTCCAAAGGCAGAAGAAAATGGATATCCCAGCTCAAGAAAAAAATGGAGGGAATTCATCCTGCCTCTATCTTTTTGTTCTGTTCAGGTCCTTGATGGATTGGGTGATGTCTGCCCCATAGATAAAGGTGGATCTTCTTTATTCAGTGTACTGATTCAAACGCTAATCTCTTCGGGAAACACCTACAAACCCAGAAATAATGTTTTACCAGTTATCTGGGCACCCTTTAGCTCAGTTAAGTTGACATATAAAATTAACCATCACACTAGAGTTTGAGCCTTTAAGGAATCACTGACCCTGGACAAATGTTTTACAACTTTTTAACTAGCTGTGCCTCAGTTTCTCCATATATAAAAAGGTGGTATTTGCCATCATATTGAATTTTTGGGAGGGCTGAGTAAGTTATAGCCACATCTATTACATGATGTTAGTTTCAAGTATTTATATAATTCAATCCTAAGCACCAAGACTAAGTTTTAACATTTTCATTCATTATCCTGAACTTTTCTTCTATTTTCTGCCTGGCATACATTTTCTTAAAACTGTGGCATAACAATTATCTCTTAGAGCATGAAATGTGGTAGGTACATTAGTCTGTTCTCTCATTGTTACAAAAACATACCCCAAAACAGGGTAATTTATAAAGAAAGGGGGTTTTAATTGGCTCACAGTTCCACAGGCTGTAAAGGAAGCATGGGTGGGGAGGCCTCAGGAAATTTACAATTATGGTAGAAGTTGAAGAGGAAGCAGGCTCATCTTACATGGCTGGACAGGGAGAAGAAAGGGAGGGAGGAGATGCTACACATTTATAAGCAACCAGATCACACAAGAACTCACTCATGATCATGAGAACACCACCAAAGGGGAAATCTGCCCCCCATAATCCAATCACCTCCCATCAGGTCCTGCTTCCAATGCTGAGGATTACAGCTAGACATGAGATTTGGGCGGGGACACAGACCCAAAGCACATTAGTATACTCATGTAACATCTACTTCATCTATTTCTTATTCTTATAGGCTAAATGAAGCTTTATATTTATTGCATTTACATTTTGGACTTTGACAATCTGAAATAAACCTAGGGGCATCTCTTTTAAATAATCCAGAGAAATGATCAAAGTTGACTGATATCAACCCTTCAAGAGTTTTAAAAGGATTTCAATAACCCTGCTAAAATATGTTTTTAATTATCTATTCTAAACCTGTGAGCTTTACTTTCTTATGCAAATTTTGACAATAAGCAGACATACAAATTAAGTGTGGACGTTCAAGGAGTATCTTGATTTCACTGTCTATTTAAATCATTGCCCAATAATAGTTTATACTAGGAGAGTTGGATTACTTAGGGAAAGTTTGGGGAAAAATTAATCTTTCCTTAACCACAAATACTACTGAGGTGTTTGGTTATGCTGCAGCCCACTTTATTATTTAGATTAATTATTTTTACCATTATTTATTTATTTTTAAATATCTAATCCTGTCTTTCTTCTTACTCAGTTTCAATCAAGAATTTTTAAAAAATAGTCTCTCAAATGAAAAAATCCTTCAACTTGATTAGCAAGAAATTAAAACAGTGAACTGAAATTAAGTTTAATTGAATTTTCTTTTGTATTTATAGATTAAGTATATTTTGGGTCCCTTATAAAATTCTTATCAATAAGATTATTTTTTCTTTTCTCCAGGGCCTGTGCTTTTATCTTCCTTGTGTATCTGAATGTGGAATTTTTTTCTTTTGCATTAATAGTATATTGGTTTTTTGGCTTCTGTTCCCCTTAAGGATCCTTCACTTCAACCCTCCTGGTACATAAATCAACTTTTACTGCATTTTCTTTCAAGACCCTGCTAATGCTTTTTATTTCTATTCCTACCTGTGGCATGTATAATATGACTGCTTGACATTTTTTCTCCTAACTCAAATGGATTATACATATAAATGAAAGTCTGGATTTGAGTTTTCTTTTTTCATTAGAATACACATAAGCTTTGTAAAATTTCTGGTATGTTTTAAATGTGCTTTCCTGAACTGTTAGAAATGAGCTTCTTTCAGCTTGTTCAGATTAAATTAATTTTCACTGCCTCTTTGTTTCAGACTGAATTTTCTTTTAATAAAAGCGTCAAATGAAACTAGAAATACAAACCAACTATTCTCTGTAAGGAAAAACAGTGGAATTATAAAAATGCAGTCACAAAGATGTCAGATATGTTCAAGGAGATTGTGAGCAAAAAGTGACAGTGTCCCCCTTTCCCTGAAAAAAAAGCTTATCCAACAACCATACAATATTGTAACATTAGAATAGATTCTAAGGCCGGGCGCGATGGCTCACACCTGTAATCCGAGCATTTTGGGAAGCCGAGGCGGGCGGATTACGAGGTCAAGGAATCGAGACCATCCTGGCTAACACAGTGAAACCCCCTCCCTACTAAAAATACCAAAAAATTAGCCGGGCGTGATGGCGGGCGCCTGTAGTCCCAGCTACTCGGGAGGCTGAAGTAGGAGAATGGCGTGAACCTGGGAGGCGGAGCTTGCAGTGAGCAGAGATAGCACCACTGCACTCCAGTCTGGGCGACAAAGTGAGACTCCGTCTCAAAAAAAAAAAAAAAAAAAAGACATTTTAAACTGAATTTTAACAGGAAGTTACTGGGAATTTAGCATTCAAGATGCTAAATGACAGCCCAACCCATTTAGATTTGTTAGATCCTTCTTTCCAAATCCTTAACTTCTATTTTTAAAAATAGTTTGGTTATGGCTGTCGGAGATTAAGTAGGTTCAGTGCAGAAAAAGTGAAGTCTTACTGTAGAGACCAAAATGCCCACTTTTTTAAATGCCCAAAATACGTAATCACAGGTTATTTGTAGAATCATGGAGACATGCAAAATAGAAGACAGAATTACAAATGACGCACTGGAAGTATGGTCCTGTTTGTCTCTGATTGCTTTCAGGAGTATCCCCTGTATTTTATAAATAAGTACTTGATAACTTGTTTCAGTATCCTTATAAGATTGAGAACAATAGTAAACTAAAAATAACATGTAAGCAGAGCTACACAAATACTCATTTCAGTTAGGCTACTTATCCAGTTGAGAATCACTCTAAATCTTTAAAGATGGTGGAAGTTTTGAGTACCTCACAACACACTAACCCTCAAGCCTATTCCTCTTGCAGTCTTCATTTCAGCAAATGTCACCTCCACTCTTTCAGTTGTTCTTGCCAAAATTCTGAATATACCCCTGAATTCCACTGCTCCTCTTTATCTGATATCCACTCTATTGGCAAATCCCATTTTTTCTATTATCAGAATATATCTAGAATTTTTCCTGACTTCACAATGTTTGCTTCTACTTGGGGAGTTTATTCTAAGCGACCATGATACTTGCAACAGTTTCCTTACAATTGCCCAGCTTCCACACTTGCCCTTTTGTTCTCAAACCAGAAGCCATAAAAATGTGGTTAAAAATAAATCTAATTATGTCTTTCCTCAGCTGAAAACCTTCTGATTCCTTCCAGTCTCAGAGTAAAAGTCAAAGTCTTCATAGGTGGTTCCAATATATGAGGTTCCTATATATGAATCCTTTATATGAGGACTACATGGTCCTCATTACCTATTCCTCCACTGCCTCTCTGACCCATTTCCTGTGAATCTCTCTCTCATTCCCTTTGCTCCTAGCACTCTGGCCTCCCCGCTGTTGCTTTAACACCCCCAGCATGCTCCACCTCAGGGTTTGCACCCTTGACTTACACAAGTGAACACCTCTTCTGCCTGATATTTGCAAGGCTTATCTACTCACTTCCTCTAGTCTTCTGCTTAAATAACAGAGAGTCTTCCATGATTCCATCCCAAAATAGTCACCCTCATCACCTCACTCTCTAGCCTCCATATCTGACTTTATTTTCCTTCATGGAACCTCTCTTCTCCTGATATCTTACGTATGTATTTTTTCATTAGCTGTCTTTCCCTACACCTAATTAAGATGTAAACTCCATGACTTTGTTTACTGCTGTATTTCCAGCCCTTGAAACAAAGCCAGGCCTAGTCAAGAAAAATGTATTGAACCAACCTCTCACCTATATAACTGATACATAATAGTTTATTTTAGGAGCTTAACTTTTCATAAACCAAATTTCTTAAGTAACTGGCTATTGAAATCTGCAAAAGAATGAGTGAAGTGGTGGATATTTTGTGTTACATACTTGGGTCCTTTTTTAAAAGACATCTTAAATGAAAGAGACTGTTACAGTGTCAGTGTGCCTGGAATTCAAGAGCAAAGAACAATAATTATTTCTATTACTCTGTTGAGTAATTGTTATATGCTAGATACTATAATAAGGGTTTTTATGATTTTTGTATTTTATCTCATTCATTTCTCTCGAGAATTATATGTGTGTATGTGTGTAATTTATAGTATTTATATTTATAATTTAATTTTGTAGATGAAAGTAGCAAGAGGTCAAATAACTTTCTCAAAGTCATACATTTGGGGTAGAACCAGATTTATCTGATTCCCAAATTTCCCACTCATTCCACTGTACTATTCTATGTGTCATCAAAGAGAAATATAATTATTATAAAACTTCACTCACCAATTTCAAGGATATATTCTTTATTCCTAATATTTCTTTCTGAGTTTCTTTAGTAAAGGACCATACTCTTCTCAGCAGAATATTACAGTTTGCCTATGATTTGACTGGCCACCCTTTTCTGCCAATGATAAATGGTGATGTCATGCCATGTGCCTTGGGTTTTGCATTGAGAAAAGGCTATCAATTCTATTGGTTAGCCCTTTCAGTGTAACAGACCACCTTATAAAATTCATGGATTAAAACATCAAGTATTTATTACTACAGCTCACATCTCTGTGGGTCATCTGGGTGGCAACTGATCCAGGCTAATCCAGACTGAGTTTACTATTCATCTGCAAGTCAAGTGTAGTCTCAGCTCTAGAATGAGCCTAGCTGGGTCAATTCTGTTTCATGTATTTCTCATTTTCTAGACATATCTTTCTCATGGCAATGGCAGATGTACAAGAAGTCAAGCAGGGATATTTTTATAAGACTGCATAAGTATTTGCTGTTAATGATGGCCATTATCTTAGAATAGTGTCCTTTGATTTATCAGTACATCTGAGCAACATGGCAGCTGGTTGGGCTCTAAGTGCTTGAAAGCTACCAATGCCCATTGCTTGTTTATCGCCGGGTGACCAGGGAGATTTAAGAGGTTGATCCCTAATCTGTGCTATACTGTATTTACTGTTGGATATTTTAAAAGCTTAAGTAAAAATTTGTATACATGACAGAATAGTGCTGTGATGATGCAAAACTTTTGAGGAATGAAAGAGAAAGTTATACCTGCAAAATGTATGATATGGTACAAAAAAAGAGGTTGGCTAAGAAAGGACTCAAGACAGAAAAGGGAGATTGAGTTAGGTTGTGAGTTAAATTTGAGGTGAAAGGATAGAGAAACATAAGCTCTCGGCTTTCTCTTTATAACTCCTTGGAATTCTCAAATATTTTGGAGCTTGCACGGGCCTTCTAGACACACAAGTGATGGATTCCCTAGTCACGTTTTTGGCTGTCAAAAAAAAAAAAAGGCTAATACCAGATGCAGGAAGGATTAAGGACTTTAAGTTTCATATATAGCTGTAACACATTTTTTTCTTAATCTTTTGTAGTTGACTCTCCCAATATCGCATCTTTTTTTTTTTAACTGATAGTTGACTGCTCCCGTGTAAGTTTTTGTTTTTGTTTTTTTCTATTCAAATACATCCTTTTTCTTAATATAACAACCATATCTTTTCCTAAACATGTTCCTGCTTTTCTTACCTGTATAGTATTCAATTTTTGGCCTACATATCATGAATTTAATATTGTATTTAATAGAAGGCCCAGTAACTCCTGGTGCCAGCCATTTATGCTCATTTATCATTGCTGCAATTGTCCATTTATGGTTACTACTGACCTTGGATAAGAATATATCATTGAATTCCCTGCGTTCTGAACACACTTCTTTCAGCCCCAATTGAGAGCAGAAGCTCTGGCTCCTCGTGGTGAGTAGGGTCAATCACCTTGCCAATTTGATAGCTCCTTATTTATCAGCTTTCCTGCCGTCATGAGGAGCCCCAAGTGACCAGATGCTAGTCACAGCATCAGGTTAAATGAAAGTCCTGCTTTGTTCCCTGTTGGAAGAATTTCCCCCTGGGAACTTAGATTTCAAATCCAGTAGAATGTAAAGTTGTGAGAAGATAAAGACAAAATTTTTCAAATAAAATCATGGTTGAGGTCAAGCAATCCTTCTTCCACTCCTCGGTTCTCATGCCCATGCATTGTAGCTCCTGGAATGTAGTGCCACCTACAGCCTCATGGTTGGCTTCCTGTATTATACCTTAATCAGATAGCACCCCAAACTCACAGGTTGTATGGCCCTCTACACTGAACCTTAATAGGTCATTTTATCACTCTATTGAGTGGCCTTCTGTCCGGATGTTGTGGTGAACTGTGATCATGAGCCTGGTATCTGTTGTAAAAGATCCTGAGTATACGTTTAAAAAGATCCTGAATTGTTAAATCAAATATTTCATAGACCCTCAAGTGGTGGTGCTGCCAGAAGCACTGCTTGTAGGGAAGGCAGACTTACATGCAGAATAGGTATAAGTTCTAGTAAGGATGAATTGCTGTCCCCTCTAGACTAGAAGGGGTCTGATGTAATCAAACTTCCATCAACTGGCTGGTTGGTCTTCTTGACAAATGGTGCCATATTGAAGGTACAGCTGCTGAGCTGTTGGGCATCCATCAACTGCATCGCCTAAATCCATCTTGTTACAGGATCCATGCATAGTCTCCATTCCTGCCACCATGGATGTTCTCTTTATGGACTGATCATACTAGCACTGGAGGGGGCAATGAGAGAGGTCATCTGACATTTACGGGCTGAGTCATTATGCTACCTGGTTATGGGCACCTTCTTTACAGTGGACATGCTCATTGTCAGAAGACAAACATATGTTCATGCTTTGTGTCCAACATAGGTTCATTCACGTGCATCTTCTCCACATTTCCTTGCCTCACAGATGATCAAATCTTGTTATTTTCAGGTCCCTTACAAATCAACTAAGCTATTTGCCAGTGCCTCAAATTATTTTTCTTCCATAAAAAGTGAACGACCAACTGTACTGCTTGCAACTCTGCTCGCCGGGTAGATTCCCTTTTATCATTGTCCTCCAGGGCCATGCCAGAGTGGATTGCAGTGAAATAGCTGTCTAATTGAGTTCAGTGTTGTGATAATATGTTGTGATCCATGTCTAGGTTCTTGTTCTTCCTGAGTTAGCTGGTTTTAGAGTACCACCCATGAGACTATAGATTTAAATTGAAGGAGAAACTTTAGTGCAATGCTGGTAGGTGGCCTGAGAGTCAGTCAGCATGTAATAGTTACTTGTGCCTTCTGGATTTGCTCAAGCCCTGTACCATCAAAAAATGGGCTGCTGTCATGCCGACCTGAACATAAGATTCACTAGATCTGATTATACATAAGATTCACTAGATCTGATCAGGTTATGATGGCCAGCTACATTTGCATGGTCACTTAGTGTCAAATGGTCTGGTATTCGGTCTCCACTATAGCTGCTTTTAAAATTGCAAATAATTCCCTACTGCTGATGGCAAGGCCCTGTGACAGAACAACTGGTGTCTGTATAATACATGCACGAAGATTTGTCAGAGACTGCATACAACATCCATATATACCTCCAGCACTATCAGTTTGCTGGGTCAAATATCTTTAATGGGAGGACAGCTTGCACTGTACCCTGGTCCAATTGTTCTTGGCCATGTTCAACCCTGGAAGCTTTTTGAGTTACCTGATAAATAGGTTTCTCCATGGCTTTTTCTACTCCAAAGGCTAGGAAACCATCTGAAGGATTCTATCAGGTGCTAAGAATATTTATTATAATCTTGCATCTAGAGACCAGGTAGATACATTTAGGTTGGATTCAATTATGACCCATACCATTCCAGTGCCATTGCTACCACATAGGCCAATGTTTTCCCCTGTGCTCCTCAACCCAATTCAACACTATTGAACACCTTACAGTGTTGATGCTATAACATGGCAGGGGTTGCCATCAATTAATGAGGGCTTATTGCCATCTGGCGAATGAAGGGAATAATTTTTGAATCCCATCCTGACTGTCTAATTTTGGGGGTGCTCCTTGTAGCAATGGTATTAGCCTAGGTTCCTCCAAAACACAGAACCCAGGAAAAGGTGTGTGAGCAATGTTTCTTTTGGGAAGTGATCCTCCAGAATGAAGTCGAGAATGGATTGAAGTGAGGAAGGAGGGGAACCCGATCTAAGAGTATTCTACCAAGGTGATCACCACTGTGGACACCTAAGCCTTGATCGCCCAAGGGATTTCTGAGGAGTAGTGCAACACACTGCAGCACCATCTGTCAGAAAGAATGGCAGGTTTTAGAAGTGATTTCTGTTTTAAAAAATATTTTAAAATTTAATTTTTTTCATAGACATTATCTTTTAAAGCAGTTTTAGGTTCACAGAAAATTTGAGTGGAAGGTACAGGGAGTTCCCACATATCGCCTCCTCCCACACTTACATAGCTTTCTCCCATGATCGGCATCCCCCATCAAGGTGGTATGTTCATTACAATTGACTTATACAAACTTACATTGATGTATCATTATCACCCAAAGTCCATACTTCACACTGGGGTTCACTCTTGGTGTTACACATTCTGTGGGTTTAGACAAATCTATACTGACAGGTATCCATCATTATATTATCACACAGAATAGTTTCACTACTTTAAATGTCCTCCATGCTCTACATATTCACTTTTCCTTTACCCCAACCTCTGGCAACCACTGTCTCCATAATATTGCCTTTTCCAGGATGCCATGCCATATACTTGGAGTTATTCCTGTTTTCGTGTGTAGGATAAAGCCATATAGGTTGAATAACAGTATACTTAGGTGGACTTGTAATAATATGAAAGAGAGATCGATGTCAACTTTGAACTAAGTAACCAGTGGCAGGTCTTAATATTCTGCAATATCGCAATGTTCCATAATGATATATTTGAAATTAGAATGCATACATTTATCCAAAATAGTTGTTGAGTATCTAAATTGGATGACTGAATCAAGAATTAGTATCAGGAAAGTCCAGCCTCTCCAAATTTCCACTATTTTTTATTCTTCTCATCTCTCTGCCTGCTCTTACTTGCTGAAGCAACATTGTCCAATAGAAAAATAATGTGAGTCACATAAGTAATTTTAAATTTTCTAGTAGCCATGTTTTAAAAAAGTAAAAAGAAACAGATGGAATTAATTTTAATAATGTGCTTTATTTATTCCAAATATATCCAAACTATAATTATTTCAACATGTAACAAATGTAAAAGTTATTAATGAGCTATTTTACATGCTTTTCTTACTAAATCTTTAAAATCTGATGTATATTTTACACTTATAGCACATCTCAACTTGGACAGGCTGCATTTCAAGTGCTAAATAGTTATTTGTGGCTAGTGGTTAACATACTGGTCAGCATACTGTAAAATGTCCTTTATTTGTTCTCAGCCTTTATCTGCTCTTTGATTAATTTCTACTCACCTTCAAGGAATGTACCAAGTATTATCTCTTCTTCAGAATCTTCACAGTCTTGACTTTTTATCTCCCTCCCTTACAGATCCTAATAAAAACAACAGCAAAAGTTTGTCTGTTTTTTTCTATATGTTGTCAATATACTTTTGTATTTATACCAATCACAGCACTTAGCATCCTCCTTATAATTCTTTGTTAACGTATCCATTGTTACTAGACTGTGAGGTCCTGGAGAGCAAAAATTGTGCCTTTCATCTCTATAGCACAGAATCCCACTAATTTTTGAAATTAATCAAGTGGAGTAAATATAATAAGATGAATTGAACGCATGAAAGTATAATGGGACTAGGTCCCTAAAACCAACTCCATAAATACAGAGTAGGAGGAATGTAGTTTAGAAGCACTCTACTTGAGTAAGATTTAAGGCACATAGATTTAGTTATTAGCTCAATAGGAGCAAACATTTGTATTTTACCACTCAAAATATGAATGTTCAGTAAGTTTGTATTAAGAAATGTAGTGGATAAAGGCCAAAAGAGGACCTAGATTTTCCTTCCAACTAGTCAGATGACATATAAAACAATACTTTTGGTGATCCTATTTTCAGAAGGTTATAAATGAAGTAGAATGAGGAGGAGAAGACATAAAACTGTTTCATCTGAGCAATGGGTTCAGGAACTGGAGATGTTTAGAACAAAGACGGAATGATCCAGGAGGGTGACCTTTCTTCCAAATACTTGAAGAGCCATCACGTAGATTAGAAGATAGATTAGATTTGTAGGCTTCTAAGACATAAAAATTAAATTTACTAATGTAAGCTACAAAGACTCAGATCTTACCCTTACATAAACAAATAACTCTTATGACAGAGTTTAAAATGAAGCTTGAACATCTAAGAGGTCTTTTTAAATGTTTGAATGAATGAATAAATGAAGTGAAGTGAATACTGACCCCCTTGCAGATAGGGGATTTCTCTTTCTACAAGGTATTCAAGTACAGGCTGAATAACAATTAGGACATGGTATAATCGGAGCAGACAATGAGACTAGATGAACTTTATTCTTCCTTCCAAGCTGTAAATTCTTCTTTTCTATAATTTTATTCACTTTAAAGAAAAACAGCATTGCTTTTACACAAGTGAGTGTTAACAGTGTGCATAGTTAGTTGTGTATCAGTCATAAGAAACTCTCCAACCAAAACACTGTCATTTTTTTGAGTAATTGTCACTAGATTTTTGCTTTTGGAAGACTCAGTTGGTTAGAAGTTTATGATCAGTGTTTTCAGAATGCGTTTCAGGACATGAAGCAAACCTCACACTAACAATGCATTATTACTCATTTATTTTTAGCTATTAGTCATGGAATGAAACAACACAGGTGCCCAGATGAATTCCTGGGCATATAAATGTGAAATCTCTGCCTCTGAGAGCTTCCAGTCTAGATTGAAACAATTGCAAAACAGGAAACCTGAGCTTTACCACAAGAGGATGAATGGGCATCATTGATTCCTTAATGTGTGACCTCTTCCAAACAATTGTGCTTTATTTATTCAGAAAGCTTCAACTAAAAAGCAGCTCAGGGCATATTTCAGCCCTCTAAAAATATAACAGTTAGTATCACAAGCGTTGCTTCAAATACATGGAGTTTGCTGTGAGAGTTAGGAGTTGTCCTTTTGCCTCCGTCTTTATTATCATCAATCAAGAACTTTCTCTGAGTGATTCTTATGTTTCAGGTGCAGGGGAGATGCAGATGTTTAAGACATTGTTTTTGCCCTAAACAGAGCTTACATCTACAAAAGACGAAATATACTAATGTAAAATGTTTATTAGGCATCAGCCATAATGTTCATGCAAAATGTATTTAGATTCAGAAAGACCTCTTTTGAGCTCTGCCACTCTTTGGACTTTGGTCAGTTTTCCTGTTTTTCTGAGCCTATTTCATTGGTAACCTGAAACTTCCTAACTAGCATGGTTGTTAGATGATTTGAATGATATCCAGTAGGAAAGACAAAATGCAAAAATACAAAGTATTGTTTTAGGTGCCAAATAGGTAGACTAGATAAAAGGTCGGCAAACTTTTCTGAAAAAAAAACAGATTGTAAGCATTTTAGGCTTTGCAGGCCACATGATCTCTATCCCAACTACTCAGCTTTCTTGTTGTAGCACAAAAGCAGCCTTAGACAATAAGCATGGCTGAATTCTAATAACATTTTATTTATAAAAACAGGTGGGAAGGTCTATAACTTACTGACTCCTGGACTAGAGAGTAAGGACTCTAAAAGTTAAGAGGTGAGAATAACTCTCAAAGAACGAGCAGAGTGTCTTCAAAGAAGAGAGAGAATGTTTTCTCATTTGTTTATTTTGGATTTTGTTTTTTATCCAAATTACACATGTTCAAAGTATAGAGTCAACTCATTCTAAATGATTTACCAAGAAAAAAACATGTTTCCCCCATTCCCTTGTCTGAGAGCCAATCACTTTCAGCTCCTTTAGCTGATTCTTCTAGTATTAACTTTCAAATCCCTAAATAATGTAGATATAAATTGCTCTTAATTGATTTTCAGTTTCAGGTACTATCTAGTCATTTTCTACTATGAAAGATAGAGATTCCCCATCTTCCCAGACACTCCCAACTCCTACCACAAAAACACTCTTCCTGTCACTCATTCAACCTCCCAGAATAGGTATATTGTATTTTAGTTAGATCAATATTTAGTATTTACATGGTTATTACTATGTGTGTGATTCATTTTTGAATTATACAGTAAATTATGGTTACTTAACTGTTTTGTGTAACATTTTGTCTTTGCTAGATTTACTAATTTCCTTTTCTTAACTCCTTTCTTAGTATTCTTTGTATGTACTTATTATTAATTCATCCGCAGCCTCTTTGGCAGTTGTCTAATTATCTTCATAAGACATTCACATACATCAGATGCTGACAATTGTATCTCCCTGAAGAAGAACAACCTGAAGCAGTCGTTCTCAAGTTGGTACCTTCATCAGAATACTGGAAGAGCTCATTACAACAGATTCCTTGGCCCCAATCCCAAAGATTCAGGTGCTTTGAAATGGTGCTGGAGAATTTGCTTTTGTAAACAAATTGCTGGTGATTCTGATGTCAGTTCATGCACTATACTTTGAGAAGAACTGAGAAGCCTGAGCCAAGAGCTTCATCCCATTGCAATCTGGACTGGATGCTTTGTACAAATCAAATGCAGTCACTGACTCTGAGACTACCATTCACCATCATTTAGGGATTTCCATGCCTTCTTTCTGGTGTTGCTATTTACAAATGCAAAGCCATTCTGAACCCTGATTCCTTGTATGTTATCTTTAGATAACAATGCCTAGCATTGTCAAATCATCTTACAATGTTAGAGTATTTTACCTTCTCTATATGTGAGCTCATTTTAGGGAAAGAACAATGTCTCACTCATCTTTATATATTTCCCATGTCTTTCACATAGAAGCACTCTGAACAAAGTGCTTGGCTGATGATTTTTCTCCATAGATTTTGTAAAAATATTTCTTTGTTTCTACTAATCTGAGGAGCGGATTGTTAACAAGCAGCTCCATGAGTAAAAACAGATTTGCTTAAATTTTGCGTCTTCCTTCTGACCCATAAAGGCTACCTTATCCAAGTTTGTCTATATGCATTTTCTTCTTTGAAACTTCCTCCTGTGTGTACGTAATTGATGAACACATATGTAGTTGATACATATGTATTGATTGTTTTGATAGATACATATTCTTTCAGAGCCCTGGCACCACACTTCCTATCCTACAGGAGACCCCTATATAGAGTTTGTTTTCTCCTAAGAGATAAGTTCCAAGTTTGTGTAAAACTGAATATGAGAAATCTAATCTTTAACCTCACTAACTGTATGCACTTTGAATGTCACAGTTTCTGGCCAGATATAATTTCCCTCCCCACTACACAAACACTGAACCTTGTTCTAACTGTGCCAAACATCACAAGTTATTCAACTTTTCCCATGCCAAAACATGGTCATCTGCTGGAAACTATATGGCAGGACATTATACACAATTTGCCTTTTAGGCCAAACAATAAAATTTATTTTTTTTCCTGTAATGCAATTAATGGCAAGATCCACAGGTACCACAGGGATCCCTGTGAGTCTTATAAAAGCATTCTATCTTTCATCCATTCACCTCAATCTCAAAGCTTTATGTTGCATCCAAATTCATATCCGTAATAAACACCAACAGTAGACTAATTGTATACAATATCAACTTTAAGATTTTGTGCCGGAAACAAGTTACTATACTTGCTTTCCCTTTCATGTACAGCTTGTGGAGCGTGTCGAACACACTGTGCATATAGAATGATAACATCTTACACACCTAGCAGCAAGGGAGTGGACCTGTATGTGGGAGATAATTGAGGCAAGTAAATGATAAACATAGTGATAGAACTGTCATTACCTTCCTCATATGGAAGCTAAATCTATGAGTGCAAATGTCATATGTTGAATAAGTGAACAATCATTCTGTCATCCATCACTGCCAGTGCTTTCCAACTTATCTGGATTTTATTACAGCTGAATCCATCTTTTGAGTTATATAGCAGTTTCTTAAAGATGAAATTATGTGTTGCAACAGGCCAAATGTGTTTGCTGTAGACCCATCTGTCTTAGTAGTTCTTGTTCACACACTAGCTATTTTTTCATGTTTAAGGATATTTTTTTGCATATAAATACCCCAAAGCACAAATAACAGGCAGGAATATTTTAGACAAACCCATGACATATATCAAAGTTTTAAATGAGACTCAAACAAGGGGGCAGAAGCTCTCTGCTGGGTGTCAATAACAGATCTTTCTATCTGACCCAGTGTTTAGTGGATGATGATCAGGGTTTCCAGTTCTCTTAAACCAAGGTTTGGCATGATGGAATGGAGATAAATCTGAATATGGCATTCTTTCCAATGGGGCAAGAGTCTTTGCTTTAGAATGTGTGAAATTCAAAACCTATCCAAATTTCATCCAAATAAGATCTGAAAACACAGAATGAGATTATCAGAATTGGAAGTGACCACAGAGTTCACTGCATATAAAACTACTTCTTTTAATGTTTGAAACTCTTTTAAAGCATTGAGACTTATGATTTTCCAGCCTTTAGTTAAATATTTCTCATGGTGGAGGGGCCTTCCTGAAACTCTGCTATGATATTTATGATATGTTTGACTCTTGGCTATTCACATTATTCATATTTATCAAATGTTTGCAGAAGTTTTCGGACCAGAGTGTGCCATTGACTATATACACTGGTTACAGGCTGTGTTGAGTAAACTTACAAAGTGGGATAAAATATGTTTACAAGGTTACATTTTCATTGGATACTTGTGCTTTGAAAAATGATATTCCCAATAAAGCAGAACTACAGTCATAGCACAGTGAATTGTACCTTTTATTAATCTTTGTTTCTTTTATTATTTTCTTTCTTTCTTTCTTTCTTTCTTTCTTTCTTTTTATTTTATTTTATTTATTTTATTTTTTGATATGGAGTCTTGCTCTGTCGCCTGTCACCAGGCTGGAGTACAATGGCACAATCTTGGCTCACTGCAACCTCTGCCTCTCAGGTTCAAGTGATTCTCCTGCCTCAGCCTCCCTAGTAGCTGGGATTACAGGCACCCACCACCACGCCCAGCTAATTTTTGTATTTTTAGTAGAGACGGGGTTTCACCATGTTGGCTAGGATGGTCTCGATCTGTTGACCTTGTGATCTGCCCATCTTGGCCTCCCAAAGTGCTGGGATTACAGATATGAGCCACCATGCCTGGCTTTCTTTTTTTGAAAATATAAAATGTATTGAAATTACGGCAGGTACTAGCACTATGTCATAAAATCGACAGCCCTTCTCTCAAAGAGTAGCATGAATTACATAAATAGAGAGTTCATAGTGTTACAATGTGTTGAATGAGAAAGCACAAGTTACCATATGGGCTCCTCACGCAGTCTGTGAGAGAGTTGGGGTTAGAGAAGACCTGTCAGAGGAGCTGACAGCTGAGTTGAGAGCCAAAGAATTCATAGGCATTAGCCAGGTAAAGAAAGTGACCTACTCATCAGTATGATTAATTTATCATCATGGTATGGGATTATAAAGAATGATGCTGGATTTTTATTTCTCATCCTTCCTGACATATCTTGGAATAAATCATGCTCTTCTTAGTGTGGCTCATTAGGGTAAATGTTATCTGGTTGACCGACCAGCATACATTCTTCTGATACCAGCGTAAGTGTAGGAAACAGCCAGCATTTCTTTGTTGTTATTCCTGGTGCCTGTGGCCTCCTGTCTGCCTGTGGCCTCCTGTCTCCCCCTCTCACTATAGAAGTGGGATATGACTCAAGCTGGGCCAATCACATCCACATACCCCTGACCCCAGTAAGTGTTCAATGATGGGTGCATGACCCAATCTAGACCTGTAAGACTCGGTCTCGGGACTTTTCCTAGAACCACTGCAAGGAGCATACTTTCTCTCTCTTGAGGTGCTCAGCTGGCTGGTTGGAAGCCTGGTGTGGGTGGTCATCTTTGCACTCCTTGGCTAATGCTTAACTGAGAAGGATGCCAATATACAGGAAAGTGGAAATTAGCAATGGTGAGAGGCAGAATACTGATTTCATGATTGGAACATGAATCCCTCTGTGCTTTCTGAAGCAGGCTCAGTGTTTGGGATTTTCACATTTATAAATCAATATATTCCTTGTTATGCTTGAGCCCATTTGAGTTGGGCTCCTGTCACAGGTAACCAAAATATCCTGCTCAATACATTTGGTTACCTTTGATGCATTTTCTACTCAGTTAGTGCTCAGGAATGCAACAATGATTAACTCAATTTTATTCAAGCAAATGAGGAAATACAGATAATCAGAGCAATGAAGCACTTCTCGAAAAATGGTCTGTGGTCGACAGGACTGGATAGAACAGTGGAAAGAGCATGTGTTTCAGAGTATGCTCAGGAGAATTGGAATCTCGGCTTATCACTTACTTTAGTGTGAATCTGGGCAAGTCATTTAGTATTTGCAGGTTTAGAAAAAATGGCTCTATGCATCACATTTATAACCTGAGTTTCCTGTGAATAACATGTGAATATAAGATCATATGAATAGTATATTAGCAACACTGCCTTCTTGTATTCATTCATTCATCAAGAAGCTTTAGTACTGAGAAAGCAGCCCTCAAGAACTGCTAGAAGTGCTCCCAGGTTGTAGTACACCAGCTTACAAAGAAGTCCCCTTGTGGATACGGAGATTCCAATTTGGAATCAAATTGACCAAAGATAAGAAGTGGTGGAATAAGCAAGAAATAGCTACTATCATTTTTATTACTTTCTGTTGGAGGAAAGCTCAAACAGTACAGCTTAGGCTGAAATATTTTCCATAAATTTTAGTGCAACAGATAATGTAATCTTTATTATGCCTCTCTCTTCTAAACCAGAATAATTAGCTGGGCTTTACTGGGTACTTATCATGTGTCAAGCACTGTGAATTAGTGCTTTCTATCAATTAATTCATTTAATCCAAATGACACTATACATGGTATTATTATGTATTATTAACCCTATTTCACAGATGAACTATCAGAAAGGGTAAGTAACTTGTCCGAGGTTACAGGGCTAATAACCTAATAAGTGATAAAACTGGAATATGAATCCAGACACCTGACCCTCAAGGTTGTACTCTATTAGATATCCCCTTCCTAAGGTGGTGTAAGTTCATGGGATTTGGTTTGGCTGGATTTGGTAGCAAGATACTGTGGATGTTAGCATTCACCATTGCCTTCAATGACTGAGGCTTTTTTTCTGGGCCAAGATGGTTGGGTATGCCTCCTTTAGGACATGTTCTCCTTGAAGATCTTCAGGAACATACATAAAGAGATTAATGGGAAGGGACGATGCTGTGATCAGTCTTATCTACTCATTACACATGATCTGCGATATCTAAATCTCATCTTAGAGCCCATCGGGGGCCCTTGCTAAGCAATCCCAGATGGCGGGTGGAGAAGAAACATGTTGAGTATCTGCAACGTCCCCAGCTGAGCCTCTTCTCAAACTTGTGAATAAAAGAAGAGCAAAAGAAATATTTTCTTATTAATTGGGTTTACAGAAGTGCTGCCCATTCATTGTGATGTCAGTAATTATGGGTCTTGAACACTGTTTTCCTAAGTGTGAACACAGGTCAAACCTTTCTGATGCATTACTAATGCTCAGATTAATCCACTGACCCTGGGTTTTATGTGTATGGGGATATGGGGATGTATTATGTATAGATATTTTCTAGTGCATAGAAACACTGCTGAGTGGTGATGGAGGCTTTACTTCCTCCTCTGGCATACCATTTTACTCCTATTTAAATTGTATTACCCTAAAAAATCTTGCCGTATTAGCAAAGTAATCTCTGACTCTTCTCTCTCACCTTAGAACTACTGTAGTTTTTATAGCCTAGGCGAGAGTTTCTTAACCTCAACAATTTCAGCACTGATGATATCTGGGCTGGAACTCTTTATTGAGGGGGTTGTTCTATGTATTGTAAGATGTTTTAGCTGTATCTCTGTCTTCTACCTGCTAATGCCAGTAGCACACATACCCTTAGTTGTGATAATTAAACATGTCTTCAGGGCTGGGGGCAGTGGCTCACCCCAGAAGTTTGGGAGGCCGAGGCAGGCAGATCATGAGGTCAGGAGTTTGAGACCAGCCTGACCAACATGGTGAAACCCCGTCTCTACTACAAATACAAAAATTAGCCAGGTGTGGTGGCGCATGCCTGTAATCCCAGCTACTCAGGAGGCTGAGGCAGGAGAATCGCTTGAACCCAAGAGGTGGAGGTTGCAGTGAGCCGAGATCACACCATTGCACTCCAGCCTGGGTGACAGAGTGAAACTCCATCTTAAAAAAAAAAAAAGTCTTCAGACATTACCAAATGTTCTGGAAGAGTAAAATGGCTTCACTTGGGACCACTGGCCTCTGTGAAACAATTTAGTTTTAAATATTCATATAATTTTCTAATTGTCATAATTATTCATATTTCCTCAACAAGATGGCATATCTCTGAGGCAGAAACTATGCTTTGCTGTATACCTTCTGTTCTCCCAAATGTGAAGGAAAAAGGAAAAAGGAAAGGCAACTAATATTTGCTGTGTGCCAACCTTGTGACTGAATATTTGTAAGTGCTTTGTATGTGTCATTTCATCAATTCATTCCATAAATATTTATCGAGTGTCTACTGCTATATGGCACTCAAGAGACTGTGTTCAAATCCTGGCTTTTCTGCTTAGTGTGGCTTTGGGTAACTCAGTGCCTCAGTTTCCTCACCTATGAAATGGGGGTAATAATATCATCTATCCCATGGGACTGTGTGTTTTATGGGTTGAAATATATGGGCTTATGTTCTAATGTGGTCTCACACAACCCTCATGAAATCTACATTCTAATATAATAGCCCCATGTCACAGGTGAGGAAACTGCAGCTCAATGAGAGGAAGCAATTTGCTGAAGGTCACATATCTATTAGGTACCAGAGCCAGGATTTGAATCCAGCTTCTTCTGGCAAAAAAGCCATACTGAGTAGTTAGTAGGTTCTCATGCCCTTGATGATGACTAGACTGCTTATTTTCCCTTTTCATTTATTTTTATTCCCTGTTTTTTTTTTTTTTCTCTCTCTCTCTCTCTTTCCCAAAGACTCTTGGTACCTTCCTTTAAGTTTTATGAGTAGATTTAGTTCAGTAAAGCACATCACAATGAATACTTGGGGATTATTATTTTGCTGTGACCACCCTGCTATCTCTGCTGATGAACCAATCCTGGTCTTCAGATACATGAAATTCCATTGAAAATGAAATGTCCACAGTGATTCATCTTTGCAGCAAATGGGTAATGTGTACTTTGGGGTTTAAAAATAGAGATGAGTCAAGAAAATCATATGTTTCTTATTTTTAAAAAACACTTTTCAAAGATTTGGGTGCCTCTCCACCCCTTACCATCATATTAAACATGATGACCATAATTGGGGTACACATCCAAACAGAATCTAAAATAGCTCATTCCTTTCCAATTATAGCATTTAGAAATGCTGTTTATCAAAATAATAATTTCAGCTATTTCTAGTCAAATTTCATGTTGGCTCAGGGACTCTCCAGTGTCAATATTCATCATCCCGGGCTATCACCACGCGGAATGTGGTGAATGACTGAATGATTCTATAACATTCTTCCTTGCTCTTTCTTTCTCTGGATGTGGTAATTGAGGCATGGGGGTCATGAACACTGGCTACCTTCTTGCTAAATGACTCTTCTGTGATGATTTTCCTGGGACTCAGCCCATGTGAATTTACGTGTGCTACTTCATAGTGGGTGTGGAGGAGGAGCAGCAGCCAGCAATGGTTAGTCTTCAACCTGAAAACTTGCAGTGAAAACCCTATGTTTTGTACCTCTCAAGTCAGTTCCCTGCTTCAGCAGGAGAATTGACCTGTTGACTGGTATAACTTCTATGTCCTTAGCTCACTTTGATAAGAATGAGATGTTGATTTTCAGGTTAATTGGAAACAGTTTTCTGTACTTTAATGAAATGTTATCAAACTGTATCCTGAAAAAAACATACTGTGCAAAAAAACTTTGCTTTTTTGGGGGGAAGGTGGAAGAGAGAAAGTTCCCAGACAATTCTTTAAGTTAAAATATATGCTTTGTATTTGCAATTGAATTTTTATTTGAAAATAAAAAAAAAAACAGTTCATCTTCAGTGACTTTACATGGCTATCTTTGTGAACAAAAATGATATCCAAAAAAAAAAAAGAAAAAGAAAGAAAATAAAGAAGAAAAGTAAGAAGAAAGAAAGGATGAAAAAAAAAAAAAGAATGAATGAACAACAACAAAGACAAACCAAACTTTGTAGCTGTATTTTTGGGGCCATCTTTCTCCTCCTCTTGAGACTGGTCTTCAGTTCCACTGAGGACTTGAAAATGTTCGCTTGGGTCTATGTGTGTCCCTGTCTGCTTCTTTCCTCATGCTGAAAGACCTACCAGGTTTTGGAAATCTACCTCACTTTCAAGTCACACTTACAACTCAAGGATCTGAATAAAGCCTCCCACATCTGCTCTCCCTTATATCCCAGGATCAGTACTTGGCACATTATAAAGCAGGTGTGTCAGTAACGCTTCAATATGGCAGCCACCACATCACTCTGCGGTTCCCTAGTTATACATGTACTCTCATTCCATGGTATACATTCTTTAAGGTGACTCATCCACTGCCAAAACTGTTTGGAGAATAGACAGGCAGTATTGTCCCTATTCTGTCTCACATGGAGAAAACATAATCTTGTCTCTGTCTTTGCCCTGCCAAGTCTCCATATGTATCTGGCACATTTAATATGTTTACTATCAGTTAACAACATGAATGTTCCTGGATTCCCTACTTTATACACACACATACACACACACACACACACACACACACACA
>NC_045440.1:119380408-119610728 GCF_002776525.5 Piliocolobus tephrosceles | reverse complement strand
TTTTTTTTTTTTTTACTGCACATGGGAGAAAATTATTTTTAAATAAGTTTTTTTTTTTCTTTTGGTTTCAATAAAACTGCTCGCCTTGAATGAAGAAGAACCACATGAGAAGGAATTAGGACATGTTACAATTCAGCTGCTTGAGTCAGATGTAAAAAGAAAAAAAAAAACCTACCTGGCATTTCTGAGGTGGAAAAAGCTAGGTCTTGCTTCGTAGGAATCACAAAAATAACTGCTGAAAATCTTCAGACTTTCCAAGAGAAACTTCTTTAAAAGTTATGTGTAACTAAAAATAGGGGGATTATAATGGAAGTCAGTGTGCTTGTGTATAAAGTCCCAGAGCAGCCTAGGAGGCGTGGGCTGGAAACTCAAGGTTTGTGATATTAAATCTGTCCGCAAATTTAAATCTGTTGGCTGGAAGAGCATTTAACTCGGAGAGGTCACCTGTGTGCTTTACTTGTAAAATGGAAATCTCAAAAAAGTCTCAATGAAATGAACTTTAGGTTTATCATTTAGCTTCCAAGAAAAACCCACTAGCTACACAAAGGAATGATGACAATTGTCTTGAAGGGCTGTAGAAAGCTTGGCTCATGGCTGCGGTGGCTTTGAACAATGTAATGCAATCCTAAAGTGGTGGAGACCTCATCCTTGGGAGAATTTGTTTCTAGACCCGAGATCTTAACTGTGGTCGGACCTTGAGAAAACCTCTAACTCAACATGACTGGGGGGTCTTCTAAAGGGAATAGCAATACTTCACCACAACAAAGAATGTGTGAACAAACACTGTTCTGAAATACAACGGCGCCAGGGGCTGGGTGGGGCATGGGGATGTAGCAAAGGAGGGGCTGGGAGTAACTGCTTAATGGAAACGGGGTTTCTTTTGGGGATGATTAAAAACCTTTTGGAACTAGATAATTCATTTATTAAATGTGAATGTATTTGGTAAATGCTACTGAATTGTTTACTTTAAAATGGTTGATTTTATGTTATATGAATTTCACTTCCATAAAAGAAAATATATGTGTGATTCAACTTAGAAGGAACTTACTCAATGCAATTTAATTGCATCACTGCTGGCAGATATGTGTAAGGGTCTTCTAATGATTTTGGATGGGATGGCTGCAATTTATAATTCTGTTCCTTTTCAGAAAAAAAAAAAAAAAAAAAAAAAGGAAGGCCTTAATAGCCTTCATTGAAAAAGATGCATGGCTAAAACAGAGACAGGTACACATTCAGAAGATGAGGTGACCTTTTTTTTAAACTGGAGTTGTGTTTTGTTTTTGTTTTTACAAATAACATAATAATTGTTTCCTGATTTTAATTTGCAGAAATGGAACTTAGCAGACAGAGGTAACAAATGAATCGGTGAGTTAGAGGTTGAAATTTAACCTTTGGTGTGTTGATGACACACAGCCCTTCGGAGGCATCTTGACTCATCCTCATTTCAAAAAGCATTCGTTTGAAAGGAATGTGGACTCAGGAAGAATTTAGCACGATTGAAAATTGATAGAAGAGAGCTTCATCAGCTTGCCCTACATGCCAGGACATAGTCACTGCATTCTATACTGCCCTTTTCCTTTTCATTCTCCAGTGTCCCTTCTTTCTCAAGTGTACCCTCAATCCATTAAGTAAAATCACCAATATCCCTTTAGAACCTCTTCCTTGTTTCTTGCTTCCATTGTCCTTGCATGCTTCGGTGAAAACATTCTGGATGTGAGATGTCATACCAGGTCAGGACCAGTTAAGGAACCAATTTCTGCAAATACATCAGTTGTTTCTAATCTAATGATGAGGTTCACACCCAGCATCCTCCCATTTGCTGTGTCTCTCTCCAGGTGGAGCTCCAGACTCTCGGGTGCCAGATGATTAAGCCTTGCTTCTAGCAGGGGTTGGAAGCAGCTGCTCCCATATCAAACCTCTTTTTCTCTCAGCCAGTTGCGGCAGAGTCTACACCCAGCTGTGAATCTCGGTGCCCACTGGCAGCTCTCATCTCTACCGACAACCTTTCATCTCTATTCTCTATAAACTTCTCTTAATATCTGCTTGTTAAACCTGACAGAATGGCATTAGAACAAAGCTAACCTGGCTGCTGCAATGCTGGCAGCATCATCTGTCAGGCCTTTTTGTTTCTCCCTTTGATAAAGTTTTGCCTGGCTATTATTGTCGAGGCCTTGTTGGATGGTTCTGAGGCCTCAGAGCAGAAAGGCATCCATCTGTTGCAGAAAGCTCAAAGGGTGATGCAGTCCTGGGGCGTATCCTGAGTTGAGTCATGTATTTCTTCCCCCAAATTATTCCTAGTGACTATCAAATCAAATCTTTCCATCTCAGCTTATATAAGTACTTGAAAACCGTTTGAAATAGAACTCTTAAACTTGGTTGTTCTACTTAAAAATTCCAGAAGCAAGATTTTAGGAAGTTGCAGTAAACAGTCACAAGGATGAGTTCCTTTTTGGGGGGGGGGGGTCTCAGAAAAAAATAACATGAAGTGAAGATGAGACATTAGATCTTCTTATATAAAGAAGAAGCTATTTGTGCTATAGCATGACATTTCCTTCCCTCACTGAAGCCCAGCTGGCATACGAATTGACATGATCAGAGATCAGAGTGCTGTCTGGACAGACAGAAGGGAAAGCTTTGCAAATCCATATTGCTACCAAGAGCCCATCCTGCCTTCAGACAGGTTAAGAGCCCTTTCTAAGAAGAGGGCATCACGACTGTGGCTAACTCCAATTCTAAGGTGTTCTCTTCAGGAATAACAACTGGCTTTCCACCTGCCATCTTCCTACAGACCTGGGGAAGGTTGGATAAGGACCATGGAAGTGGCCCTCTAAAACTTATGTAGCATAACCCTTGCCAGAAGAGTAGGTACATAACAAATACCATTGCTGTTTGATTTGGAAGTATAGGCAACAAGCTAACGTAGAGGAAGTGGCAAGTCGAAGTGTCCCTCCTGGAGAAGAGCATCAATAATTTACATTTTCCAGACTAGCCTTTAAACATTTGGAGGCTGGATGCTGTGGCTTACATCTGTCTCAGCACTTTGGGAGGCCAAGACAGGCAGACTGCTTGAGTCCAGGAGTTCAAGACCAGCGTGGGCAACATGGTGAAACCTTGTCTCTACAAAAACAAACAAACAAACAACAAAAAAAAAAAAAAAAAAAGAAAGAAAGAAAGAAATTATCCAGGCATGGTGGCTCATGCCTGCAGTTCCAGGTACTCAGGAGGTGGAGGTGAGAAGGTCACCTGAACCCAGGAAGTCAAGGCTGAAGTGAGCAGTGATGGTACCACGGCACGCCAGCCTGGGTGACAGAGTGAGATCCTGTCTCAGAAAAAAACAAAACAACAACAACTCTGGAGCAGCCCCTCTCCCACTTCCCATTCCCACTGCTGGCTGAGAAAGGATTCCATAGTAGTAGCCATAGAATCTTGATTCACATAGTCCTCTTACCTTTCTTTATAACTGAATTTCCCATAGCTGCTTGTTTTAACCAATGTAAAGGCATGTACTAGAATTAAAGTGTTCTTTGTGATCATCTCTGCTTTCCCCTACAGAACCTAACCGGTCAGGATCACAGTGAAATCTCCATGAATATCATTGCCACCTCTTCCCTGGCAGAGGGCATCACCTGGAGCTGAAAACTCAGAGTGTTGCTTTTAACTCCTTAAGTACATCTTAACATATGGGGCACATCTGTAAGAAAGAAAAAGACATTCTCTCAAGAACTGTAGGTCATCGCTTTGGGAACAATGCTATGGCATAATATTACTTAAACACAGTTAATGGTGGTTGCAAGTTCAAGAACAAACAGATAAGATGCCTGGTTCTCTGCTCCCCCACACCCATCCTCCTCACAAGCTATGCCAGGGAGAGACTTCCCATCTCTAGACTTTTCTCCTTATAAGGTGCGGTTTTTGGCATGAAGAAGTTTGCTTGGACATGGAAGACTCCAAGCACTAAATTATGTCTCCAACTCCCTGCTCCCTGACAGCAACTGTGCCCAGGTCCAAAAGGAGAACTGGGTAGGTGTGTCCTAATAGGAGACAGTTTTCCTATTCTAATTGCCATAAAAGCGTTTGAAGCCATTGTCTGGTGGATCTAAGGAGATTGATCCTGAAGGTGTGAGCTCAGAGCTGCAAGTCAGGAGCTCAGAGTTGTAATTCTTGGGTTGGCAATGATTCCTTGTAGGGCCTGAGGCAAACCCAGTCATCTCCGTTGTGCACCAATTTATTCATCTGCAAAAGTTCGAGAAATTAACACACAATTTCCTGATGAGGATATTATATGGTTAGGCATTAATAATCATGGCATGTAAGTTTGATGGAAAGCAACCCCAGGGATCTTATCTGCTTGAAGCTTTTATGTATTTTTAGCAGGCTTTGTTATTCTTGTTTCCAAGTCTGGACTTTCCTCTTTGGAGGTCTTTAAGTCCCCAGTAAGGAAATTCAAGTTCCCCTGAAGTTTTGTTCTAATTTTGGGAAGCATAGATGATTTTTTAGGAGTGTATGACATGGTGGTTTTGCTGAAGAGGTCTTCTCACCTACTGCAAAGACCCCCTGCTACCCTTTAGGACCAGATGCCATGCAGGATGGGAACTAACTTCTGTGGTGGGACCACGTTGTCTCTGAACCCATCTGTGTAAAAGTTTCCTGTGGTCTTGAGTCTTGGCAGAGCTATTGCGTCAACCAAGAAGCAGCATAAAGACATCCGCCTTTGTTGATGCTCTTCTTCTATGTCTGATGAAACAACCCTTTTGGGGATAAAAAAAAAGTCAAAATGAAAAATTATGTGTCAATAAATGGAAATTGAATGAATGTGTTAGTATTAATTTGTTACATTCTACATGTGCTCCTCTGAAGAAGTGGTGTTTATATTCAGACCCAGCTGCAGGCTTCCAGAAAACTAAAGTAAGAAGGGACCCAAGAGAAATTGATCCAGCAGCCCCCACATGGCTTCTATCCCAGTCGGATTCTCCTGATTTGCTTACTTCTCCTTGGAACACAGTGCAATTCCTAAGTGCTCCAGTCTCTGTGTGGACTGGCCTCTGCTCTCTGTCTTCCATATTTTAGCTCTCTTGAGTCCTGAAGCACATTTCTGTCTCATCTACTTAGCTCTGCTGTTAAATCTCTGCCACCATGCCTGTCTCTTCAGCTCACTAGATTTTACACTCGTTAGCCGGTGGCTGTGAAAGGAAATGACAGCAGAATTTCTCATGGGCTTGGCTCCCATCCAGCATGGAAAACGTACTGAGCTGATGTCTCCCAGAGCCGTCTTTAACTCAGGTGTCCCCATTTCATTGGGCTCAGCAGATTTCCTACATCTGTGGTGTATGACATTGTAAAGAGTTCAATCTGGAGACTCGTTTTCCCCTCCTGTGTCCGTATTCCATGTTTAAGCCAAGGAGTCTCCCCATAGATCTCAGGCTGAAAAAGTGCAGATTGTATCAGAGCTGCTTTAGCAGTGCCCTGTGGAATAAGACACCTCCTGCTCAGTGTTCCCTCTACTGCTTTTAAGGTGTGAACAGACGACCAGGATCTGTGAGCTGACAACCATACTGTGTGAGCACCAGAGTTGGTGAGTGGAGTTTTGCTAGTGGCTTGGGACTGGAAGAAAATGATGGAATACAGGCATTCCATTGTTACTTATTCATTTACTCGGGTCTTTCATTCACCCAGCAAACAGTTACAGAATTCCTATTGTGCTGAGCACAGGTTGGTCATTGAGATATGAGAGAATAGCATTTATTGAGCACCTACTGAAGAGTAGGTCCTGTGCTAACTTTGAACCTCCCACAATCATAAGAGACTGTGCTATGATTATTTCCACTTTAAAAAGAGGAAATTGACCTTTAGGAATGTTAATGTTACATAGTCAGCAAGTGTTGGAGCTAGGATTTCAATGCAGACAGTCTCACTCAAATTCCTGAGTTCTTGACAGCTATGCTATACTGCTTGAATACAAGATTTTTGGCTAGACATTATAGCAGATAGCAGATAACTATGACACAGTTTCTGTTTTCTAAGAGTTAATGATAATAGAGGAAGCAAACAATCGTTGCACTGACACTCACAGCTATATAATCTTGGACATGTTACTTCTCTGTGCCTCAACTTCTTTGTCCTTAAAATGGGTTCGATAATAGTTTCTATTTCTTCTGGGATTTTTTTTTTTTTTTTGAGGATTGAATTTTAAATGAAAGTTAAGTGTTAAATCCAGATTATGTGTTATAGAATAGGCAGTGTGTTGATGATCTGAGAATTGTTAGATATTATTGGTTTTACTATTATTCACTATTAATAAGGAACAATATTCATTGTGAGACAACTGTGTACTAGAAACTATGTTAATCACTTAGGAATCTATAGTGAATGGGATGTGTAGTCTGAGTCCCCTTTACATTTTCATTTGCCTGAAGGTAGTCTGAAAAATAAGTCTAACAGTAAGGAAATGAGAGCCCTGTCAGCAATAGTTTCTGCGTGAGATACAGAACAAAATGTTGAGATAGTCAATAACTCTTCCTTAACTCCCTGAAGAACAAAAGAGCAACATGGAGGTTGGCCCAAAGGGGAGAGAACAAAGAAGCTGCTATAGTTGGCTTAGGGGAGGTTGTTTGGAAGCAGCTAAGAAGGAAGAAAAACAGAGAAGAGCAGCAGGCAGCTCTGGGACTCCCCGGGTGATTTCATGGTCTTTTGCTGGCCACACAGGCCACTTACATCTTCCCCATTTCTCTAGTGACCCCAAATGTGTCCTGAAAGCTCATTGATAGGTTTCCCTGTCCTTCTTGGCTAGAAATAAACGGAAGGTGGAAGGGCAGAGAGGCTCTTGGGACCCTGCTGCCCTTAGGAAGGGCAGCCCCAGCTCTCCATTTTGCATGGTGAATCAACTCCATTGACTAAAGGGGCAGAAATCAATTTTGTTTCTCTATGCCTTCAATATAGAGAATGTGTGTGTGAACAAGGCAGATACAATACAATCTGTTAGGAGGAGATGGGAACCTGCAGATTTATTAGCTATGTTCTAAGCACATGCTATGTGCAGAAATACAAATGCAAGGAAAAACAGTTTCCATTCTCAGGGAAATCAAATCCTTTCCTTCCCACTTTCTTTGCCCCAGAGGTGGACTGACTTACTCCTTCTCTTTGGTCTTGCAGATAGTATTACCATGGACACTAGTTGGTCCTTCCCCCTAAAAATTCAATGATTTGAAGAACGAAACTTAGAAAGCTGCTTTGATTCTGAAAGTAGAAATGTTTTGGAGCAGAAAATAAAAGTAGAATTTGAAAACTCTTTGTTGAAGATCTGAAAACTTACTTTCTTTGTTTTGCTGGTGGCAAGAATCCTGGAGTATGATCAAATTGTCTAGAAACAATGAAATGACTACTTATTCTTCTTACATCCTCACAGTGACATGGCCCTTTAATTGTTGCAAAGAGAAGTTAGAGACGCAGGGTCCCCTGAGCCTGCGACAGCACCACCACCACCAGTATGTCCTGCCTCTTCCCCTTAAATTCTTGTACACCCCGAAAATGTGATTTATTTTCAGATTGCAAAATAATCAAATAGACTCCTCGTTTTCAGGAAAGAACACCCTTTCCACCTCCCACAGCTTTCTTTGTTTGGAACTGTTCATTCCTGGCAGTGATATTCTTACACCAGGGAAGAATGAGGAAATTTCACTGTCTTGGTGAAATTACCTCATTTGGGAATAATTGGTATTCACAGAAGAGATGCACATTTTCATTCACCTAGTAATGAACAAATTAACAAGACACCTACTGAGTTGTGTTAACAAAATTACCAAATGTAAAAGGAACTAATTACTAGCCACTTCATCCAGACAAACTCAAAACTGCATTCATAATGGGCTTTGTGGCTGACTTGATGTAGACCGGGGGGAAAAAGAATGAACAGGTGTCTGGTGATCAAAGACTCTGTCCTTGGTGATTGCTTTGCAAGTGGTGCCTGAGTCTCAAGACGGCTGAGATTGCTTCTAGAAGTCCTTCTTCCTCGCTGGTGAAGATATCTGCAATGTTCTCACTTTTGTCCAGAGACAACTGATTGTTATCTCTGAAACAATTGCAACCAAATCATATGGAAATGAATTTTAGATATAGCAATCTTTTAGGCCGGGCCTGGTGGCTCACACCAATAATCCTAGCACTTTGGGAGGCCTAGGTGGATGGATTGTTTGAGCCTAGGAGTTCGAGACCAGGCTGGGCAATGTGGAGAAGCCCTGTCTCTACAAAAAATACAAAAGAATTAGTCAGGTGTGGTGGTCCACACCTGTGGTTCCAGCTACTTAGAAGGCTGAGGCTGGGGGATCACTTGAGCCCCGAGAGGCGGAAGTTGCAGTGAGCTGAGATCATGCCACTGTAATCCAGCTTGGACAACAGAGCTAAGAAATGTTTTCTGCAAAGAGGCAGCAAACTGCCTCTGTGATTGTGGGGTCAGCTAGCCAAATTCACAAGTGGACCCTGGCCTAGTGCCTGAAAGGATTCTTGAGGAAGATTTCTTAAAGAAAAAAAGAAAGAAGGTAGGGCTATCATGTAAAAACTGAAATGTTGGTGTTTATTCACATCCAATACTTCTCTCTTTAAATGATGTTTAAAACAGACTGGTGAGAGTTTTTTAGATGAGACAACTGTTTGGCCCCACCTTCATGCATTAAATCTAATTGCATGTAACAAAGATATTTTTCTTTGAATTTATCATATCCCTTCAGAGAAATCTGATGTAATTTTTAAACTATTTATTTTACATTAAATATTTCAATAATTCAACTAGGAGGTAAAGGAAAAAAGTAGATTATGATAGACATTAACATGAATTAGAAGAATAGAGGACACCTTTACTCACTTCATTCATCTAATCTTCAATTTCACAAGTATTACTAATTAGCTAATAAAGTTGCCAGTAAAGTTCTAAATGCTGGAGATAAAACAAGAAACAAGACAAGTAAAATCCCTGCACTCAAACAGCACAAATGTTGAATGGAGCAATACAGTCGAAAAAGAAACAAGGAAAAGAATTAAAAAGATGATTTCCAAGAATGATAAACGGTATGAGGTTAAGGAAACAGAGGATGTGACAGAGTAATGGGGTGGTGGTCAGGGAAGGGTTGGAACTATGTTCTTCCAGTTTACCCAGTTTTCACTAGTCTAGATTTTATATGGGAACCACTTTGAAGAGCCAGGTTCCAATTCCTTACTAATCATAGATTCTTTGATTAGATGTTCTACGCTTTGTCATATTTTCATTGCTCAGCTGTATGTGCTAAGGTGTTGATTGTTCTCACTCATCTATGCACTATGTAATAAATCTCCCCCAACAGCATTTGCCTCTAGGAAACCACTGGAATATCTGAGGAAAGGGCATCCCCGTTTTGCTAGATGGCAACATACTGAGTGGACCTCAGTATTAAGGCAGAATTACTTGAGCAGCCAGCTGCAAGTGAGTACAGGCGCAAGCAGAGTCTGGCACCCTAAGAAGGAATCTCTCATCAGAGTTCCTGCATACACTCAGGGTAGGAGTGTGGTAGGAATGGGAGCTGGGATCGAGACCTGTGCACTGAGAGTCATCAGGACTTAATGATGTTTGTCGGATATATTACTAAATGAATGAATTATTCAATGAATAAATTAAATACATCTATACTCTTGGAAATTATCTCAAATATTAGAAGGTAGAGTCAAGATGTGCCAGCAGAAAAGCCAGCAACAGCAATGACACACACACACACACACACACACACAGTTCATACTACTAATTTTTCCAAAGCATGGTTATAAAAGGTTGCTAACAGCCCTCTGTGAGTTGGCCCGATAGCAAGGGTTTTGTGTCAACATTTTTCTTTAGATGTTGCCTTTCAGACTTAACTCCAAGTGCTTTATATTGCACTTCTAAGACTACGTATGGTATCTTATCTTTTACAGCTGGGGCCATTCCAAAGGAAAGCAAATATAGGAATGTTAGATCTTCTTTTTGGTAAAGCTAAGAGATGAAAATAGGAGAAAGTGGCATTATTAAAATTAGAAAACCATTTAGCAAATTGGTGACTATCGTGAGGTAGGGGAAAGAGCCACAGACCAGGATAGAAAGTGCTGGCTGGTGACTTTGGACAAGTTTCAGTCTCCTTGAAGTGCAACTTTTAAAATATAGAAGTTGCTTTATGTTGATTTTCAAAATCAAGTCTGTTTAGAGTCTCAGGGAAAGGAGACAGGATGATTCCACGATGAAATGCATGACATCTTTATGCCTCTTTAGCAGAGGTTTATGATGCACATTGGCACTGAAAGTCTCTGAAAGCCTTGTAATAAAAACACCTGCTTTACTTTGTTTAAAATTTCCACATTTTCCTTTTGATAATTGATGTATTAGGGAACCATTTTTCCTAACCAACACGATTTTAGGGTAGTGCTCAAAACTGTAACTGATACTAGTCTGCACACATGCACTGCAAATCCACATCTCCTTCATTCCAAGCATTTCTCCCCCATTCTCTTGCTTTACCGAATCACTGTGTTGGAAGTTCATTCTAAGTTCAATTCACTTCTTTTACAAAGTCCTTGTTGGAAGAGAAATCTACCCTATTAAAACTCTTAGCAGGAGTCACAGCTTCCTGAATGTTCCAAAACCCAGCCCTTCCCAGCAAAAAAATTCAGGGTTTTAGGTAAAAACTACAGGCGAGGCACAGGAACTCTTCCTGTCCATAGGTTTTTTGCTAATTTTTCGTAATGGGGTTGCCCTTTCTCTTATTATTCTTTTATACATATATAGAGGACATACAACTACAAATATGTGTAAATAGGTGCAATTAGCTTATGTGCAGATTCTGCTCCAAAAACATAATTATTAACATTTTTATTCTATCATTTGGCTTGAAGCACAGCATGTAGTTGTCACAAGAGGATGTTCGCTCCGGGGGTGAGTTTGACATTGATAGGATCTAATTTCGCACCCAATACAACAGGTCAAAGAGCATCACTACTTTGCAAACCTTAAGTTTTGTCTCCTGTGTGGTGCCTATTTGTTGCCAGATTCTAATTTTCTAGTTTGCTCTGCCAAAACTGTCAGGCTAGCAGCTTTAAAAAAAAAAAAAATTAGGCAGAGGACATACTTTCCTGTAGCATATAATGAAAGCAGAGGATATCATTTTCTGTAGCATATGATGAAAGCTGGAAAAAAAACATGAAAGTACTAAAATCTCCTTATACAAATGCAGAGACTATAGGAGGTTGGCAAGAAGATAACTGTAACTGAGTGGAAGAGGTTATGATTACATTTAGAGAAACAAAATCGGCTAAGATCCTGTCAATTGCTACAATACCATCCTTAAAAGATAATTACTGACCATGTACAGTGGCTCACACCTATAATCCCAGCACTTTGGGAGGCCGAGGCAGGTGGATCACGCGAGGTCAGGAGTTCGAGACCAGGCTGGCCAACATGGTGATACCTCGTCTCTACTAAAAATACAAAAATTTAACTGGGCATGATGGCACATACTTTTAATCCCTGTTACTTGGGATGCTGAGGCAGGGGAATCCCTTGAACCTGGGAGGCAGAGGTTGCAGTGAGCTGAGATTGTGCCATTGCCTCTAGCCTGGGCTACAAGAGTGAAATGTGAAACTCCATCTCAAAAAAAAAAAAAAAAAAGAAGATTAATTACCATAGAAGGCTTGGATAAAGAAAAAAAATGAAGCTATGATGTCTATATGAAAGGTTTGTTTTTTTTTTATAAATATGGGGCATTAATTAGCATTGCGATAAGCACTAAGTTGAATGGTGCCTTATGAGACAATAGCATTTCAAAGTCTTGAAATACATTGCCTGCTTTCAAGTGCTTCAAATGTGGTAGATGCTACATTCTTCAAAATATGACTAACACCAGACATTATTTCACTTATTTAAAATTATTTGGATTTATTTACACATCAAACATATCAACTGCTGGGCTTTGTTGAGGATACAAAGATGCCAAGAATAGACATGGTTTCAGCTCTAAAGGATTATGTGAACTATCAGAAGACTCAAAGACAATTCTCATACAACGCAGAATGTGATACTTACTAAATGAATGGTACAAAGAAAATCACTAGGAGTCTAGAGAAGGGAAAGTGTCACTTCTTCCATATGTAATCAAGGCAAGTGCTTTTGTGAAAGGTAGAATTTGAACTGGGCCTTGCACATCTTGTAGGATTTCCAGAAGAGATGGGTCTGGAGAATTAACTGCAGAAAGGGAGTGAATGAACAAAGATGACAGAAAAGAAGAACACTATCTTCTCTACCATATTCACTTCTCTGTTTTTCTTTTTACAGCTGCTGACAGCATCATCTCTACTGGGACACCCAGGCTGGGGATCTGCAAGTCATTTATGACTTCTAATTTTCCCTCACTAATCTAATGGGTCCCTATATTTTGCTGACTTCACTTTTTATACAGCCAGCAATTTGACTCTCTTCCTCCATCCTCACTGAATCTGCTTTAGTGAGAATGTCATTACCTTATTGCTTAGATTAATGCAGATGCCTTTCTCTGCCCTCCTTGTTTCCAGATTGTACCATCATAATCAACCCTTCACAGGGCTTCCTATCAGAGCAGAGGTTCTAATGACTCTCCATTCCCTGCAAGATGAAGTGCAGACACCTTAGTATGGCCTGTATTTTCCATGACTTGCTCCTGCCTACATCCATGGCTTCATCTACTACCTTTCCCCTTACAATGCTCTCTCCTTAGTAGATAATGAAATATTAGTACCATTCTTTTTACATGAAAATGACATAGTGAAAGAGAAGGACTAGTTTAGCCTTTCTCTGCAGGAAAGATTAAAGAATAAAATAATGACATCTTTGAAGTTAGCAGACATGGATTTGAACCCTAGATTTGCCATGAAATGGCTGAATGCCTTTGGTCAATCTACATAATGGCAAAAAGCCTTACAAATTTCTAGTGGAGATTAAACTCAATAATGCAGGCAAAGTGCTTAACAAAATTGCTGGAACATAGTACACCTCTATATGCTCAACAATGGGAGTTAATTATCATTTTTACCTCCCTTTCCCTTCCCAAAAAGTATGCATTACCTTTTAAATTTTAAATTGACAGTTTTATAGTTGAATTGAAAAATGTGATGAGTCACACAGCATGAGAAAAAAATAAATGATTATTAGGAGACAGTTACTTTTGTTAAATAAAATAGTTATAACTTCTCTTGAAATTAATGAAGTAACATGTAATGAGTCTTAGATGAAGAAATGCTTCAAGTTATCTGTAGCCAAAAAAAAATTCTGAATAGGAGTGTATTAGTCCATTGTCACACTGCTATAAAGAACTATCTGAGACGGGGTAATTTACAAAGAAAAGAGGCTTAATTAACTCACAGTCCCACATGGCTGAGAGGCCTCAGGAAACTTACAATCATGGCAGAAGGTGAAGGGAAAGCAAGCACATTTTACATGGCAGCAGGAGAGAGAGAGAGAGAGGGGAAATGCCACTCTTTTAAACCACCAAATCTCATGAGAACTCACTATCTTAAGAACAGCATGAGGGAAACCACCCCCACAATCCAATCACCCACTACCAGGTTCCTCCCTAGACGTAAAGGGATTACAATTCAAGATGAGATTTGGGTGGGGACAGAGAGCCAAACCATATCAAGGAGTATAAAAGGGATAGAGTAAAAGCCAGGTACATATTTAAAATAATGAGGGACAAAAATGCAAGGACTAAAAGGATTATAGTGAAATTGTTATTAAGAAGGAAAATTTTTCTTAAAAATATACAGTCCGATAGTTAAATAAGAAAGACCATGGCAATATGATGAATATAAATGGACAAAAATCCTGAACATTTATATAGTTAATTTTATTTAATCACGAAAAATGTAGATACAAAAGCCTACAATTAGAAATTAATGAATAACTTTTGGTAAAAGAAAAAATAATGACAAAAAATTCTCAGCCAAGTCTTGAAATATGGAGAGTTAAGAAACCATATGCATCCAGAGGTGAAAGAGAGTTGGCTATCACTTACAGATCTACTTATAATTACTTGTGAATGTGCCTGAGGATTGGAAGCTCTCTAAGACCAATGGAAAATGCAAGATGAGCTGTATTTAATCCTGGTATGACATCAATGCCTGGTGAAATTAAAATACAGTGACGTATGTGTTCAGACAGATGCAAATACATTAGAAATCTGTGACTGAAAATATTTTGGAAGTAAATTAGGCACTCTTAAAGAACTGGATTGATTAACTTTTTTAGGCTTTAAGAGTCTTATGATAATAATAGGGATAGCCAACATATATCGACTATGTACTGTGTGACAGGTACTGTTCTAAGCACTATTCATGTATACATTTATTTAATTCTTACAATAGTTCTGCAAACACAGGCCATCTGTATCCATGAGTTTCATGTCCACAGCTTCAACTGACTGCAGACTGAACATATTCAGTGAATAAAAAAGGGCATCTATATTGAACATGTACAGACTCTTTTCTTGTCGTTATTCCTTAAACAATATAGTATAATAATTATTTACATAGCATTTACATTGTATTAGGTATTATAAGTAATCTAGAGATTATTTTTAAAAGATAAGGGGGTCTGGGCGCCATGGGGGCTCAGGCCTGTAATCCCAGCACTTTGGGAGGCTGAGGCAGATGGCTCGCCTGAGGTCAGACGTTCAAGACCAACACAACATGGTGAAACCTTGTCTCTGCTAAAATACAAAAATTAGCAGGGCATGGTAGCAGCATCCCAGATACTCGTGAGGCTGGGGCAGCATAATCGCTTGAACCCAGAAGGCAGGGGTTGCAGTGAGCCGAGAGTACGCCACTGCACGTCAGCCTGGGTGACGGAGTGGGACTCTGTCTCAAAAAAATAAAAAAACAGATAAGGGGGATGTGTGTAGGTTATATATGCCATTTGATACAAAGGAGTTGAGCATCTGTGGATTTTGACCACAGGGTATCCTGGAGCCAATCCCCAACAGAGATTGAGGGACAGCTATTTACTACTATCATCTCTGAGTTATGCAGATATTGAAACTGAGGGAAAGTGATAGGGAAACTCATCTAAGGTTAATAGTAGCAGTTGCACAAGTACTTATTGAGCATCACAAAATGGTGCAAAAGAGTTTATTCACTAATTCAGCCACTATTTCTCTTCTACTTTTTTGTATTTGGCACTGTGCTTAGTAATGAGGATATCCTGATTTGAACAACTGAGACATAAATTCTGCTCTCATGAGATTGGAATCTACTTTTTTTTTCTTTTCTTTTTTTTTTTTTTTTGAGACTGAGTCTTGCTCTGTCACCCAGGCTGGAGTGCAGTGGTGCAATGGTGTGATCTTGGCTCACTACAACCTCAGCCTCCCAGGTTTAAGCGATTCTCCTGCCTCAGTCTCTTGAGTAGCTGGGACTACAGGCACCCGCCACTACGCCTGGCTAATTTTTGTATTTTTAATAGAGATGGGGTTTCACCATGTTGGCCAAGCTGATCTTGAACTCCTGACCTCAGGTGATCTGCCTGCCTCGGCCTCCCAAAGTGCTGGAATTATAGGTGTGAGCCACCACACCCGTCCCAGAATCTACTTTCAAATATTAGGGCTAGAGCCCTCAGGGCCTAATGTAATAGCTAGCTACATTCTGCTTTAATACATCCTTGACATGACACAAGCACTAGTCAGGCTTCTGTTTATGTCATTAAAGTCCTTCCCATCTGATGGAAGGCCGTTGGTGATGTATGGATTTAAACATTCTCCAGTGGAGCTCAAAATCTTAAAGCCAGAAAATTAACATCAGATCCAAGACTTGGATGTAACTAATTTTTATGGAACTTGAAAGACACACCAGAAGGAGTCCTTCATGGGTGTAGTCCACTAAAATGGCCAACTTTGGAGTCGGACTATTTTGGTCTGAATTCTAGCCCTACTCTTTACTATCTAGGTGACTATGGCCAAGTTACTTAACTCTTCAGTAAAAGAGGGAAAATAATAGGCACCATCTCAGGCAGCTGTGATGAAAATTAAATGAAATATTAGAGGTACAGAGCACGTGTGGCAGGCATGCTGGTGATCATGACAATGACACTGTTCCTGGTGATGATGATGATGACAGTGGCATCAATCAAGGAAATGGAATAGAATAGTTTGTCTGTTGACAAACGCACGTTCTTTCCCTTCATCCTTCCCCAAAGTCAATTGCCTAATATTCAGGGCCTATATCTTATAACACTTGCAACCTGCTCTAGTCCACATACCTAGCATCTTTCAGCAAAGGTAGTCACATGCTAAAAGCAAAAAGGACCGGGTGAGGAGGTTCATGCCTGTAATCCCAGAGCTTTGGGAAGCTGAGGTAGGTGGATCATCTGAGGTCAGGAGTTCAATACCAGCCTGGCCAATATGGTGAAATCCTGTCTCTACTAAAAATACAAAATGAGTTGGGCGTGGTGGTGGGGACCTGTAATCCCAGCTACTCAGAATACTGAGGCAGAATAATTGCTTGAACCCAGGAGGTGGAGGTTGCAATGAGCCAAGATTGCGCCATTGCACTCCAGCCTGGGCAACAAGAGCGAGACTCTGTCTCAAAATAATAATAATAATAATAAAAGCAAAAAGAATCACTATTGCCCACTAAATGCATGATTTCTTGTACTCAAGTCATACACTAAATATGTTTAATCTTCTCAACAAGGAACATTCATTCAGACAATTTAAGAAACAGTTAGAAATAGGTAAGAGCAAGAATTTGAAACCTTGTTTGACCCAAAGTCCACACGTTTTCACCTTAGTCTGCATTAGGAAGTGGAAAAGATATAACCAAGCACATAATAATCACGTATTAAGTGTAGATCAGGGGCTAAATCAGAACGAGAATATTACCGACCGCACTGGCACTCTTTGCAGGGACAGAGTGACAGAAGTTGTGAATGTAGCCAGTGAGTGTAAATGTGAAGTTTCTGGACATACAAAATAACCTTTCCCCCTTTTCCTTTGATATGCTATTCATTTAAAAAAAATTAAATTTACTTGCTTCCCTATGCTTATTAATTATTAATAATTTAACAATTTTGTTATTAAAATAGCAATTTTAATAATAACTTCCTAACTGGTAATTAACTGTTAATGCCATTGTTCTTGAGGTGTCTGGGCTTCCAGTTTTTAGTAATTCACGTATATACTCTTCCTCCCTTCATAAAACGCCTTCCTTCCACTGTGGAATAAGCTTGAGTATCTTATTTCTGACTTAGCGGAATTTGGAATCTAACAAAAGGTAGGAGAGGCCAAGATGCTTCCTCCGGTTCATTTTGTACTTTACCAGCCCTCGTTCTGAAATCAATCATTTTTCTAAAAATCCCTGGTTCCATTTAGCAGAGAAGAGAAACTAGGTGTTTGGTGTGATCAGTGCTACTGGGGGATTGTTGTTTTGTGGCCCTCGGGGGATAGAAGTAAAAGTACATTTCTTTTTATATGTACACACAAACATACATCTATATAAATATACACATACACCCTTAAACCTGTAAATATTTCTTTATATATGTACATATTTGAAAATCTTGAATAGGAAAAGAATGAGAAGAGAAGAGGAAGGGCAGGGAGCAAGGGGCAAGTAGGAAAAAAAATATAACAGGATTTTAAAGCATAAGTAATAACCAATTAGTATATTTGGTTCACCTGCTTGGGATTGAATTTGAATTGCACAGGGGAAATAAAAAAAAAAAAAAAAAACGGAGAAACTGATTGGGGCAAAGTGTGACCTTCTTACTGTTAGAGCTATGTCAAGGCAAAGAAGTATTACAAAGAGGACTTTTTGGCATAGATTTAAAAATATATACATCCTTTTGAATACAACTCAAGGCTGAATATACACTTTAAACCAAAATCTTTCAAGGGGTGAGAATTTTGTGGTTTTTATTAAGATATTCCAAAATGTGAAAGTAGTTACTTGCCCAATTTGAGTAGCTCTTTAGAAAAAATTCACTGATTCTTTTTTATTGGATGCAGTTTATGTGTAAAGCTTATGGGAGGGGTGTGGGGTGTGTGTGTGTGTGCACGTGCACGTATGTGCATATGTGTGTGTGTGTGTGTGTATAATATTCATGAAAAACAATGACAGAGTCAATCCACAGCAGAAGTCAGTGCTTTCTAGGGTTCTTCTCTAGGCAGCAATAGGTCATGGTGGTTAGAAAGAGCTACGAGATTCATCCTTAGAGTATAAAGGTAAAGCCATTCAGAGGAAGCCATATGGACTGAAAGGAAAAGGCCCTATGACAAAAATATTACTAATAACACAACAGCAACTGTGTTTTTGTGTATGCATGTATTTTAGAAAGATGTATGCAAATGTAAACAAAACACATTAATTTATTTTATCTAAAGCATAAACAAACATTGCCTTGTTTGGCAGAATCTGCAAAATGCATATTGCTCCCTTTGGCGTTTTTCTTCACTACAATACAAGTATGTTTTGTATTAAATCCATTGTTACTAGGAAATTAATCCCCAAATATGCCAGTGTGGATTTCCATAGTATTAAGAATCCCTATTTCAGATGAAAAAAATGCAGCCTCGGCTAAACATATCAGCCCCTGGAAATTAAAAAGAAAAAAATGAATAAAGTTTTCCCTTAAAGTTGAGTGCAATGGACATGCAAGAAAATGCTAGAAGAGTTTAGTGCCATAACTCGCTGGGAGGCTGTTGGTCTAGGGGATTTCAAACTCTGTATGCATCTAGGAGACATTACCATGAGGCATCAGACCAGGAGTGGTTTGCTAAGGCTGTTTGCTTGTAAAATTATAGATAGAAGAAAAAAGGAGACTCTATGATCAACTGCTACAGTGTCTTAAAATAAATCCTCTCAGACACTAAATTTTTTTTTTAATAGAGTGAGTTAGCAGATAAAGGTATTGTGGGTGACACAATCAATCTTGACTTTAGCCAAACACTTGATAAAGGGTTGCATAGGAATCAATGTAATCATTGAGTCAGAATGGGCCAAGCCAGTCACCTGCTGAGTGACCTTTGGGACTTCACTGTGAATACACAATGAAGGAGCACAGACCTTGAGGAAGAACAAAATAAACGACCATGCTATCCTCAGAACAAAGTTCTAGGCTCTTCTGGTCATTCCAGGGACTGAGCCATGGCTAAAATGCCCAAAATTTTACTACTGAGAATTGGCGTGAATTTATGAAACTCCAGAGTTGAACTTACGGAGTTCTAAGGATACCTTTTCACCTTTCCCCCACGCAAGTGTATAAGTTCCATAAAGGTAGTTTTTCTCACTACAGTATCCCCCATTCTAAGAAAAGTGCAAAACCCATAGAAGGGGCTTAGTAGGATTTGTTGACTGGAAGACTTATTATCACAAATGTCAGCTGAGTGCTTATCATGTATTTGGTGCTGACCTATGTGTCACTTTCCTCTTTTTGTGTGACTAGGGCAGAGTGATAAAGAATGAAGACTCAGTTCAGTGTGGTAGTGCCTTCTTGGGTAAGTGCACAGGAGTTTCTTCCTGGTATTTCCACAGTGAGTAGAATAAAGATCCTTCTACAGACATACCCTTCATTCACATGAGGCCAAAGCTCTTTGTGTGGTAGGGTCTGATAAGTAAGGTTGCTGCAACTTGCCTTAAAAAATTCAACCAGGTAAAATTACTGATGTGTGCAGTCTTAGCCTGCACATTGCTTCTGATGCTGTTCACAACCCTAAAACCTCATGATGTGAAATAGGAGCTTCAATGACTCGGGACCAGAAATTGATGAGCCTTAGAAATAGTGCTGCACTGAAAAACATGGAGCCAAAATGATTGAAAATTGTGCAATAAGGGAAATAATCTGAACAGACTTGGAGGCTCCAGAGAAGAATTTACGAGGTTATGGTTGCAGACATCATCCAAGTGAAGGACAAGAAAAACTCATCTCTGACATTGATGATCTGGAAAACAGAAAGAGCAGTCAAAATTGAAAATAAGCTGGTGTCCTGAACAGGAAGATAGATATTTTCTTACCTACCAGACTGCCGTGAGGTCCTTGGGTTGTTTGCCTTTAAACAGAAACATTTTCCAAAATGAGGAAAGCTATAAGGAAAATGCTACAATCCTGGTGCACACTATGTTAATTATGGCCTAATAGGAATATAATACCAACAGCAAGCCAGAGAGAAATCAGACTGCAAACATCAGAACTCTATTGTCCAAGTATTTCCAGACAGTTATCTTGGCATTGGCCAAACTCTGGGTTTTGGTTAGAATTAAGAATAAAATAATAGAAGGAGGTCTCCTTTTGGAGGGCCCTCTGTTAGACCAGATTTGATTTTTCTTTAACATCTTTCATATGAACATCTTGGAAATACTAATTAATTATTTCACACAACAATCCTGTGAGTAATGCAGCCCTTAAAACCTCAGGTTGAACGAGCTGAGGAATCAAGTAGAAATACATCTTATTAAAGGAGACAGAAGCTTTTCTATTACCAATTTCCTAAGAAAGTGTTTGGAAAGAAAACTTCAGGAAATTCCTAAAATTATATAGCCAGAGTGATATAAAAAGTTGATAACATTCTTGTCATCATGTTTAAACCTGTAGGAAAATAAGCTTGGGATGTAATTTTTAAAGAATTATAGAACTCTCCTTCTGTTCTTGATAAACTCATCTACGAATCTTTTTTATATTAGTTTTGCTTCTCCTGATCATTTATTTACATGTCTTTGACCAAAAAGAAAAAAGCTTGTAATTTAATATATTCTGTTGTGTGGCCACATCTTATGCCAGAGGGTTAAAACCTGGAGAAGGAAAAGTTGCGTTCACCGGGCTGGGCTCCAGTGAGGATTTTTCTTTCTTTCTGTGGCCATGTGTGCTTTGTCCATCTACAGGATTTTAGACCCAAGTAAGTAAACATGGTTTGGAATAATTTATGTGGAGCATGTTTAGTAAATGACTAAAATTTACTCCAGATTGGAGAGATTTCGAAGGAAGACAACAACCATTCTCTGTCTGGAGTTTCCCTAGTGAATAGTCGGTAGGAGGAAAACCCTCCGGCCATCCTACCACTGATCTGGGATCAACTGTGCCGGTGTGCTAGGATCTGGTAAGCATGATTGCTGAATGCTGCCTACGATATTTAACCTCAAAGACACAGTGTGATCTTCCTCTTCATTAAAATCCTAATGTTCCCACCCCTTGGGTCTCTGTAAATTCTTCACTAGGCAGGAATGACTGGTCTATGTTTGACACTTGTCACATGAAGTGGGGGATTTGAAAATGTAATCAAATACTCTCAATACATCTTTGGAATAAGTCGTTATACAGCCCTGAATACTAGTTCCCAAGAGTCACTTTCTTGTCTTTCTTGGGAAAAAAAGTGATACTTTTTCTGTGTCTGTCTCTGTCTCATTTCTCTCTCTCTAAACACACACACACACACACACACACACACACACACACACACACACATTCTTATTTAGACCCCGATCTTGAGATACTGCATGTAAGATCCCATCTAAATGAATTTCTGCTTATATTTGAGGGTGGAAGCCAAGCAAACCTATTAGCAGTGTAACTGGCCAATGGGTTGTCCTTGGCTACTGCCTAGACAGCACTGATTTATCAAGACAGGGGACTTACAATAGAGAAAGAGTTTAATTCATGCAGAGTCAGCTGTAAGGGAGACTGGGGTTTTATTATTATTGAAACCTGGATTTTTATTATTACTCAAGTCAGTCTTCCTGAAAACTCAGGGAATGTGGATATTTAACGATAATTCGATGGGCAGGAGGTAGGAAACTACGTGAAGAATGTTGATTGGTCAGGTCTGAGATGAACTCACAAGGAGTCAAAGCTGTCTGCTTGAATTGAATCAGTTCCTGGGTGGGGACCACAAGACCAGATGAGTCAGTTTATCAATCTCTCTGGTGCCAGCTGATCCACTGAGTACTGGATCTGCAAAATATCTCAAGCACCGATCTTAGGTTTTACAATAGCGACATGTTATCCCTAAGAGCAATTTGGGGAGGGTCAGAAACTTGCAGCCTCCAGCTGCATGACTCCTAAACCATAATTTCTAATCTTGTGGCTAATTTGTTAGTCCTGCAAAGGCAGTCTAGTCCTCAGGCAGAAAGGGGGTTCATTTTGGGAAAGAGCTGTTGTCATCTTTGTTTCAAAGTTAAACTATAAATTAAGTTCCTCCTAAAGTTAGTTCGGCCTCTACCCAGGAATGAACAAGGGCAGCATAGAAGTTAGAAGCAAGACGGAGTCAGTTAGGTCAGATCTCTTTCACTATTGTTATAATTTTCTCAGCGATAATTTTTGCAAAGGTGGTTTTGGATGTCAGCCTCTGGTATTAGTCACCTTCTTCCAACGTGAGCAATTCTTTTTGTTTTGTTTTGTTTTGGGGGTACATGTGCTGGTTGGTTATATGGGTAAATTCCAAGTTGCTGAGGTTTGGGGTACAAATGATCACCGTTACCCAGGTAGTGAGCATAGTACCCAATAGGTAGTTTTCCAATGCTTAGGTGCCAGCTCTAAGTCTCTCTCCTTCTGGACCTCAAACCCTACTTTAGTTGGGATCCCAAGAAAATCAGACAGAAGACCTTAAACCGGCCTAAATGACTCTTGGAGAATCCTAAAGACTTGATTCAAGTACATTCTTTGAAGACTTTTATGACCCAAATTTTATCATTAGAGCTTGAATATCTCATATCTGAAATGCTTTGGGACCAAAAGTGTTTTGGATTTGAATTGCTTTTGAATGTTGGAATATTTACATATACACAATAAGATATCTTGTGAATGGGACCCAAGTCTAAACCTGAAATTCATTTATGCTTTATATATACTTTATACATGTAGCCTGAAGGTAACTTTGTACAATATTTTAAATAACTTTGGGAATGAAAGAAAGTTTGTGTTAGATACTTAGGTATGGATTTTTTTTCACTTGAGACATGTTGGAACTCAAAAGTTCTGGATTTTGGAGGATTTCAGATTTTGGATTTTTGGATTACAGCTACTCAACTTGTATCTACCAGTTAAAAGTCTTCAGTTAAAAGTCTGCAGTTAAAACCCTTGAAAGCTACCTTGCACACGGATAGGTAAACTATACAAATAGTTTAAATAATAATAAACTATATAGATAGTTTAAATTTTTCTACCAGTAATTAAATATTTTAACTCTAGACTTGAGACATTAAAGAGTTAAATATATATTCACACTATAAATATTCTAATTCAACTCACTGATGTGTGTGGAAAAGGTATGTATATTAAGAATAATTTCTGTAAAGTTTTCAGTACCTCTGGGTGCATGCTAGAGTTTATCCCCCAGAACCTTATTATATCCATTTTAAACCTACTACTTTGGCAATTATTTTAAGAGAATATGAGGAGTAAAACTCACAAAGACAGTTGTCTGAGTTAAAATCATTTGCATTTCATATATGTTCTATTTTGTTTGTTTTTTGTTATGAAGTATTTTATTTTCAAACTGACGTGTACAATTAACTCCATTGTCCAAATTCCTTTGAATAAGACCAGCCAATTTGCATTATTATGCTATACAAAAGTGTTTGTCAGTGGCATGGAGTATCTTGTTTTACTCTGAGACAACATAGCAAATATGTCTTTCTCTCAGTCAGTGGTAGTGCTTTAAAACACCCAAGCTGAGGCTGCCCATGGGTCTGACATACTTTTGAAAGTGCAGAAGTCAGCTCTGCTAAAATTGGTAAAACAAAAAATGTCCCCAAAGACCCAATCAGCTCAGTTCTTCTCTTCAACTCCAAAGAGAGAAACGGAACACACTCTGAAACCAGGGAGGTGAGAAAGCACTTCTTCCGTGGCTCTCCCAGTGGGGAGTCCATGCGTTCTGCCATCAAAACCCACAAAGGGAAGGCACAGACTGGAGAGTAGGCTACATTTTTACTCTCATTAGTCTTGTGCTTAGAAAATAAAGGGCTCCAGACCTTCGCACAAGAAGAAAAACTGCACAGTCAAGAGCACAGACTTGAAAAGCAGAATCGTTGGGTTCAAATTGTAGTTCTGGTATCATGAATGAGTTCCTCAATCTCTCTGTCTCTCAGCTTCTCATCTGTGAAATGAGGATAATTATAGGATCTACTCTCCAGGGTTGCTATGAGGATCAAATGCGTTGAGGTGGGTAAAGCACATAGACTAGGGTCGGGCACGGAGAAAACACTGCTCAAGTTTTTGTAAAAAACGTAAAGTGACATAGATATTGAATACTCACTAACATCTTTCCAGATAGTTTGAAATTTTGCGCAACGTTTGATGTTGGTAAAAATTCAGATTGTATAATAATGAGTGGGTGTGTTCAATCCCCATCTCACTCAGTTTTGTAACTCTATAATATCTTTTAGTAACATCCTTTATCTAACTTCTAATTCAGCTACAATTGAACAGAAACACGCTAACAGAATATCCTCATATTATAGGGTATTATAGAATACCAGAATATTTTTGGCTTACTGTCTTGTTGAGGTTTGATAAAAGATTTCGTGGTAGTCACCAACTAGAAATAGACCATGCTCTACATTATGTGGAGATAATGCAAAGCATTGGAAAGAAATGCGATACCAACAATCAGTGAGAATGTTCCCATTTCCTTTTATATTATTAAAAAAAAAAACTTTCCCAATACCCTTCCCAAATTACCTTGACAACTGCTACTTATTATTATTTAGAACGCCTGGTTCTGAATCTCTCAATTATGCAATTCACCATGTAACTTCAAACACATGCTAGCACAAATAAAAGGAAACTCAGGTTCACTTTATGTCGTCTGAATATAAGATAGTTTCTGATTGCTTTACTTTTGCAGTTAGATTTTATTGTGGCTACCAACTGGAAATATCCCATGCTTTGCTTTAATCTAGAGGGTCAACATAAGCATAAAAGATACCAGAAATATTTCCTCAAAGCTATATATCCTAGCAACCAAGTCTGAATTTTACCATAGCATCTTCAGTAATTAGAAGTCAAGGGAGTGACAGTCACTTAACTTCTGAATCTGAAATTGGCCACAGTTGAGAGGGCAGTAATAATCATGGTCACTGGGTACTGAAAAGGGTTATAACCAGTATTCATAATCAAAAATGTTACTGGAGGAAAGAAAGAAACTTTATTGGAATATAAATATAATGTAACTTTTGTTCTAGAAATGTCATCTGTTACATATCAATTATGAGAAAACAAAACACACAAAAAAATTCCCCTATGGTCAGAGATGTGTGAAGTCTTAACATACCTTTTTTTGTTTGTTTGCTTGTTTGTTTGATTGAGATGGCGTCTCACTCTGTCACCCAGGCTGGAGTGCAGTGGCATGATCTCCGCTCACTGCAAGCTTTGCCTCCTGTGTTCATGCCATTCTCCTGCCTCAGCCTCCCTAGTAGCTGGGACTACAGGTGCCCGCCACCACGCCTGGCTAATTTTTTGTATTTCTAGTAGAGAGAGGGTTTCACTGTGTTAGCCAGGATGGTCTCGATCTCCTGACCTCATGATGTGCCTGCCTCAGCCTCCCAAAATGCTGGTACACAGGCGTAAGCCACCATGCCTGGCCAATATACCTTTCTTAAATTGAGAGATCATAGACAGCCTCCTCCCCCAACCACTGCTTAAAGTATCCAAATATGCTTATGGTTTATTGATTCTATTTTAAATGAGTTTGATGAATAACAATTTTAAAATGTATATTAAAATGCTTACTACATTTTATAGTTTAAAAGCCCACTCCTTTTTGCAAGATTCTATGTTATCAAGTTTAAAATTATTTCTTTTTCTACTATCTATAGAAATAAGAATGATTGATTTATTAAATCATGATGGTAATAATGATCTAATAATAACAGCACTGGCTACTACCGAGTTCTCATTGTATATTAAGTATAGTGGTAAGTTATTTACTCATTAACAAATTTGATTCCTAGATCAATCCTATAATGAGGTACTACTATTACAGTTTTACAGATGTAAAACTGAGACTTACAGATGTTAGATGACTTAAAGATGACATATCTGATAATGCTAGAACCAGAATTTTACTGGCTCCAAAGACTCTTCATATATATATATATATATATATATATATATATATATATATATATATATATATATATATATATATATATACATACACATACACACACACACACACACATATGTGTATGTATACATATATATATATATATGCGCTTAGGAGGTATTAAATTCATACCCCCTTTAATTCTTTCTTTAATAAAAATTTAATTAGACTACATTTTACCTATATCTGTACTTTGTAAGGTAAACCTGATAAACAGCAAAAAAATAGATTACGGATAGAAAAAGTTTATTCATCTCTTATGGTTCATTCTCCAAATGCAGTTTAAAATGCCTACATAGAAATCAATTGCTAATCATACCTTATCTCTCCCAAATTTTGAATCAATTGATAAATACGTGTGGAATTTGATAGGGATCAATAGACTAGACTTACTTCAGAACTTACTTGGAACCAAGACCAGATACTAGTTTTGTGCTCTTTCTCCTTGAGTTGAACTTAGTCACTTGGTCAGAGACCCGCAGGGCAGGACAAGCCTCCTAGACAGAGAACACACTGGCTAGGTGTTTACCAACGAGCCTGGCCTGCACCGCAATTCTTCATTCCCACCAACCAGATGAATCTTTCTTCCCTCCTTGTGGAGGAGGGAGTGACAGAGGAAAAGACAAGAACTGAAGTTACTTCAAAAAATCCCAGCCAGGTGTGGAGGCTCATGCCTGTAATTCCGGCACTTTGTGAGGCTGAGGCAGGCAGATCGCCTGAGGTCAGAAATTCGAGACCAGCCTGGCCAACAAGGTGACACCTCATCTCTACTAAAAACACGAAAGTTACCTGGGCATGGTGGCAGGCCCCTATAATCTCAGCTACTCAGGAGGCTGAGGCATGATAACTGCTTGAATCTGGGAGGTGGAAGTTGCACTGACCGGAGATCGCACCACTGCACTCCAGCCCGGGTGACAGAGCAGACTCCCAAAGTTCCTCTTTAGAGAAAAGCAGTATCCTTGGGAAAGAGAAAGACATCTTCCCCAACAGAAAATACATTTAAAAGTTTTATTCTTACTAAATTCAGAAGTTTGCAATTGTTTATTTCAGTGTGAAACAGTTTGTATAATGATTAATTGTAAAAATTCTGGAATCAGAGAATAAGGGCTTAAATGTTGTCAATCTACTGCCTAGCTCAAAGTCAGCAATTATCTTGCAGTCTCCATCTCTACTTCTCAGAGTTGCTGTTGGTCTGATGACTGATCATCCCTTGAATATAGTATTTATGCACAATCAACATTCAATACACAGTGCCCTTATTAATAATAAATAAAAGATTATCTTGGAAGCACAAGAGTCTTGCTGAATCCACTTCAACTAACGCATTTTGATTCCTACTCTGCAAAAAACTTAATATTATTTTATTTGATTTTCCTCAAATCCCATGTGCTAGGTTTTGATATCTCTAATCTCACTAGATGAATTGGAAGCTCAGAGAGAATAAATACCTCATTTAGTCCACTTGGCTAATAAGCAGAGTTGGTATTAAAACTCATGTCCTCTAAATCAGTCTAGTTGGCATTACCTGATCCCATTCAACTTACTGCTTCAACTTCTCAGTTCCTGAATCGATCGGTCTTGTAAAAAAACTATGAAAATTATAAATAAACATTTATAAAAATCTTTGATTTAGGAGTGTATTTCCTGAATAAGAAGCACAGTCTCAAAATATTTTTTGCAGCCAGATACATCTATGATCCTGTCCCAGTGATTTTATTGTTCCCAGAGATACAAAGATAACTAAGTTAAGTTTTTATCCTTGAGGACTTCTCAATTTAGTAGGTTAAATGCACAATAATAAACATTCTAACCTTGCCACAAGATCCATAATAAATGCCACTTCTCTCGCCAAGATTTTCCTAATTCTGCAAAATGAATATATTCAAGGAAAATCTTTAAGAAATTTTTCCAAATTTTAATTATATACAAGTATATGAATAACCTTTCCTCATATATTTTAAATTTTAGGGTCAAGAAACTGGAGTCATGGGGATGGTTAATGGGGTACAAAAATATAGTTAGATTAAGTGAATAAAATCTAGTATTCAATAGCACAATAGAGAGACTGCAGTCAGCAATAATTTATTGTACATTTTAGAATAAATGAGGGAGTATAATTGAAATGTTTGTAACACAAAAAGATGATGCTTGAAGGGATGGATACCCCATTTACCCTGATGTAACTGCTACACATGGATGCCTGTATCAAAATATCTCATGTACCCCATAAAGGTATAAGTCTACTATGTACCCATAAAAATTAAAAAGAAAGAAAAAAGGAATTGGTGTCATCTCTAGCTTTGCTGAAGAACCACCTCGTGGAATGCTTTCCCATAATACGATTCCAAAATACTTGTTGAATTGAATTCACTATAAAATACTTCATAAGATAATTTTAGAAACAAGAAAACAACTACAGAAAAATAAAGCAGTAAATCAGCTAAAATCTGGGCTAACACACTTTAAATTAACTTATCAAACTAGGAAGGAAGTGACTACAACAAATAAAATGATTCATCTAAGATAAAATATTCAAAGAATAAAAATTATTGCAGTTTGGGGAATTAACTATGACTTTCTTTTCTTCTAAGGTCTTAGTCCAAAGCCATCTCAATTTTGTATTTGGTGCAGGAAATGCATTTATCATGGAACTGTTGATAGGTTCAACTTCAGGGAATAGTATGGTGATCTCAGTCATTCCCATTGGGAATGAGATTGCTTCATGAAAGCTAAAGTGAAAATGGGATGATGCTGGACTGTGGAGGAGAGGAGCCAATACAGAAAGTCCCGAGCATCATCCCCCAGGTTCTATGAGGCACAGCTGCTTTGATAAGGCCAGAGGGAAGCTCCCAGACTTGATGGGGAATTCAGGTGGAAGCAGCAACTCTTGGGATCAGGGATGAGATTTGAGATGGGAAATTTTATTTATGTTCTAATGATTCATGCTTCCTGAGTGGTGATAATATATATATATATTGTAGCACTCATTTTCATCATAGCTGTCAGTGGGATGCTCACATATGGGGTACTTTTGTAATAGATCATTGTGCATACCTCTTTACTACAGAAGAATCATGAGACACATCGCAAAAACTCATTTAAACATGATATATGGGAGTTTTCTTCAACTGGGTGAGTAATTATCTTCCAAATATAATTTCTTTGTTGCCATAGTTACTAGGTCACTGTACATAAGCATTACATAAATGTTTTTTTCAGGATATGCTATTAATTGATTTGTTCATTTGTGGTAATTCACAAAATTACTGTAATACCAGCCTAAATTTAATGATTAGTTTTTAAACAAAGTTTTATCACAATTGGTTTAAACAGTACACGTACAATAACAACATAAAATCTAACTTGAAAAATATTTTGTGGGAAAACACATATAACATAAAATTTGCCATTTTAACTATTTTTAAAGGTAATATTCAGTGACATTAATTGCATTCATGGTACTGTGCAGCCATCACGTCTATCAGTCAAACTGTTCCATCACCCCAGAGATTCTGTAATTATTAAGGAATAACTCCCTATTCCCCCCTCCCTCCAAGTTCTGGTTACCGCTAATCTGCTTCCTGTCCCTATGAATTTACCTATTCTATATATTTCATGTGCTTGAAATCATGTGACATTTGTGGTTTTGTGTCTGGCTTATTTCACTTACCATGTTTGCAGGGTTCTTCCATGTTGTAGCATATGTCAGTACTGCATTGTGACATTATTTGTATAATATTGTCAATTACAGATACTTCATGGTATAATTTCATTTGTCTGTGAAAACAACTATAGGGATGAGTATTATAATAAGCCTATTTTGAGGATTGAGAAAGTGAGGGTCAGACAAAGTAAATGGTCAGAGAGGTTAAGTTATTCACTGTGAGGCATGGGTGCATAAGCTCAGATCTTCAGACTCCAAATCCAGTGCTCTTTGCACTCTGCCATTGTCATTGTCTTTTTTCTTCTTAGATACTCTGTACACTTATTTCCTTTTTGGCATTTATTATTTTTTTTTGTACACTTATACCATGTATATATGTTTCCTCTAATGTTTTTAGTCTACTGTTCTAATTCATTACTGCCAAGTGACTGGTGGTTATAATCCCAACATGACACCCATTTTTAAAAGAGAAATGGTTAGCTAAGAAAGAGACTGGTATGACCAGGCACAGTGGCTCATGCCTGTAATGCCAGCACTTTGGGAGGCCGAGGTGGGCGGATCACGAGGTCAGGAGTTCGAGACCATCCTGGCCAACATGGTGAAACCCCGTCTCTACTAAAAATACAAAAATTACTGGGTGTGGTGGTGCATGCCCATAATCCCAGCTACATGGGAGGTGGAAGCAGGAGAATCCCTTGGACCAGGGAGTTGGAGGTTGCAGTGAGCCGAGATCACACCACAGCACTGTAGCCTGGCGACAGAGCAAGACTCTGTCAAAAAAAAAAAAAAAAAGAAAGCAAGAAAGAGACTGGTATATGTTTTGCTCAATTATCTTTAGAAAATGTGATACACATTGCCTGTACAAACACTTTAAGCTAAAGAGTCATCTCAACTGGTACCAGAATACAATTTTTAAAACATATTTTTAAAGGACATGATGAACATTTAATACACGCTCTATGGTTCTATAGAATGCTATACAGTCCCACAGCTGTATAGTAGAATACACTTTAAGTAAAGTGGGATATTAAACTTGCAGGAGGGAAAATGCAAAAAGTATATTACTATTATTATGTCATAATATATAGAAAAATGAATGCAACATGCACAGATGCATAGAATGGGTCATTTGCTTTGAAATTCTCAGCGTGGAGTAACACTAGTTGTTTTTGGAAATCTCATATTTCTGACTTAAAAATGATATTTAGCTAGCACCCTATTGAAATATTTCCAAATTTTACAATAACGCAATTGCTATGGTTCAGAAAAGTGCTAAACGTAACAAAAGTAAAACAAATATAAAACTAAGACTCACAGCAAATCTATTGTTTAGATTTCTTGGAGGAATTATCATGAATTATATGGTCAATGGGATGGATTTGAAAATGTAATTGATGAACTCATTTGTACTAAGCTCAATGAAAAACAGAGAATTATATTGCATCCTATCTAATTGCCCCCAACTGTCTGGCTATGTCACTTAGCATAGTGCTTTCCAAACTAACACCTCCCTTTCTACTTTTGACTGAGGGATTCAACTCCTTAAAAACAACTAGGCATAAACTGTGGATATATGTCTGTTGAGTGGTGCTGTTGTGGGGTGGATAGGTGTCTCTGGTGGTGAAAAGGAAAAGTCAGGAGAAAGGAATGGGAGCACTTATCTGTGATTCCAGTTTTTATAAACCTCACTTGTTCAGAGAGTTAAAGAAGGAGTGGAGGCTCTAAGCTTCTCTACATAAAGCCTGCTAAACATCAACAGTTAGACATATTAACCTCTTAACAGGAGTTAAGAAGTCATGATCTCCCAGTGAAAAAATCAACAAAGGAGAAACATGAAAATGAAGAGATTACAAACCAAGAAGGAAAGAGATATAGTAAGATAGTGAAGTTTTGCAAGACTTTATAATATGGTAATACTATTCACCTCCTAATTGGTGCAGTGAAGAGCATAACTGACACTGGAGAAAATGAATCAATGATGCAGAGAAGAGGTGAGACTTTCTCCCAAAGTGCATAGGAGAGAATAAAGTGGTAAGAACAGTGAGTGAGAACAGGACAAATATGGCAAGCAAACATGGAGATTGAGATTCAACTTAAAGATTAAGCATCCCTGAGGAAGAAAGTTGAACAATCAGAATAGAAACACAGAGAAAAGTCATAACTGAATAAAACCTCCAGGAACTGGAATAATTCTTAATTACAGAGTGACAAATTTTACTTTATTTGGGGTAAAATCAAAGTAAACAAACTGATGTGGGAGTACTGGGAAGGGAAGAGTATCCCCTTTAAATGATATGGAAGTAGGGAAGGAAGTGCTGGGTGGGGGAGGCATGGTTCCTGGCTAGAGATCCACCCCCATGGACCTAGGTGAGGACAGGCACTCCTGCATTCCGGCCCAAATGTTGCATTTCCCAAGACCACCCTGGCCAGCCATGCCCCCATCCTATGCCTATAAAAACCTGGGACCCTAGCAAGGCAGACACAAAGGGAGCCAGATGTCAGAGAAGCACATCAGCAGAAGAAAACACAAGTGGCCGGCAGAAGAACACACCCGCAGATGTATGCCCTGACAGACACAGGCACACTGGGAGGTCATTGACCAGCGGGATGAGGTGCAGTTTGGCTGGGGCCATCAGAGGAGAGCTGGGGCTGTCGAGCAGCCCAACTCCAGGGGAAAACCATCTCCCTTCTGGATCCCCCATCTGGGGAGAGAGGTACTTCCACTCAATAAAACTTTGCACTCATTCTCCAAGTCACGTGTGATTGGATTCTTCTGGTACACCAAGACAAGAAACCCTGGGTTACAGAAAGCAACAAGGTTGAAGATATAATTGAACTGGTTAACACAAGCCACCTATAGATGGCAAACTAAAAGAGTACCCTGTAACATGCACCCACTGGGGCTCCAGCTGTAAACATTCACCCCTAGACACTGCCATGGGGTCAGGGCCCCACAGCCTGCCTGTCTCTATGCTGCCCTAGAGGTGTGAATGTGGGGCACTGAAGCAGTGAGCCACACCCTCATCACACGCCCTGCAAGGGGACAAGGGAAACTTTCCCATTTCAATAGTACATCAACATAAAATCAGATAAAAATCTTTAAAAAAATCTTTGTAAAGGAAGATTTCTATAATACTATAAGTAGAAAAATATATATAAATGGCAGAAATTCAGGCTGATTTCAGACATTTCTTCCATAACCACAACAGTTATGAAGACACAAAGACATGACTATATGAACTTAAGGGAAAATAATTAAAACAGGATGTTTTCAGCTATATAAGGTGGAGGTACTCTAAAATGTCATTTTGATATTGTAGTTCAGATGACTGAGAAAAAATACAAAATTAAGAAATAAAGAAAGAGGAAATCAAAATATAATGGAACAAGTGGGCATAAAATTAGTTAAAATATGGATTTCTGAACAATTTGTGTACACTTAACTCCATAAGGAAATAAAATAATTATTATTGAAAAAAACTTGGTAATACAAATATTAATGTAAAGAAGATTGGGGTCCAAAATTCTAAGTTATATAATACAGTCAAGAGACAGGATGGGGGATTTGATGGGCAGTGGAAGAAATGTGTGGAGTGATTTGTTTTTCTAAGACCACCAGAGTGGGCACAAAAGAACCAGCAAGTAGGCAAGGCTAAAAGCAAAACTGCAAATTTATTCTTTGGTCATGTAGCTTCAGGGACCGGAGCTGGGGGGGGGCGGGGTGGAGTTTCTAATACAGTCCGGACAAGAGTGGGGGCTGAGAAAGCCCGCCCCCGGCGCATCTGCTGGGAGCGACCTTTCTAGGAGTGGAAGGGCAATAGGCGGGGCACGGGCATGTCGGGGGAGGGGGGCGCTCCGCAGGTGCCACCAGGTAAATCTTGGTCTCCTCGGATTGACATCACCTGGTGCATGCCTGATTAATCTGCACCTTCCCGGGCGTCAGCTGCATTCTCGCGGGAAGAGTTGGTGGTGAAGAAGAACCCGGAAGTGAACCATCCTGCCTCCGTTCGTCCAAACATGGAGGAGTTACTCAGAGGTACTGTTTATGTCTGATTTTGCTCATTTAGGAAATACGTGTTAAAAAATGTTTCCAAAATTCCAAAAGCAATTATGAGTAGGATTAAAAAAGAAACCTGTATTTTCCACTCACTAGAAAATATCTGAGCAAATACAAGATGATCATGATTTGTCAAGAAGTAGATTCACAGGGAGAAAGAACCACATCAAATATTAATAGTTGACTCTGGATTGTGAACTTATAATCTCCACTTTTTTTTTCTCTCAACTTCTCAGTATTTTCTAAATTTTACCTAAGAGCATTCATTACACGTATAATCAGTCAAGTCAATACACATTACTTAAAATATTTTTAAAGGGGAACTTCAGAGAGAAAGAGAGAGCATCCTAGGCAGAGGGCCTGAGTTAAGAAGACTGTGGCCTGCTCGAGGGCCCACATGAGGCTAAGTCCAGAGTGAATAAAGCTGGGAGAGGCTGGCTCTGGAAGATGCCATGGGGCAGCAGCTACGTCACATTAGATCTGGCAGGCCACGTTGAAGATGTGCGTTTTGACGTTAAAAAGAATAAGGCCATTGAAAATGCATGATGAGATTTGTGTTTTAAAGATCATTTTATCAGTGTTCGCCCTGGGTTCAGAAATACCAAGAATTCTGGGCATCCCTCCCTCAACCTTGTAGATGTGATATGTCTTTAAAAAGCAGCTAGCACAGTGTTATAAAGATGGAGACTGTGATTCTCAGAAAACAAATGGGTCTCTGTGAATGTGTGTGTGTGTGTGTGTGTGTGTGTCTGTGTGTGTGTGCTTCACCACACGTGGTAAAGCATGAAGGAGGGCAGGTGATATCAAACTTTTAAAAGATGAGATGTTAAACATGTTTGTAAAATATTAGGTAGCAAAATTTTCTCTTTTTCTACAGAATTCTTACTCTCCCTAACCACAAATTCTTATGCCATTATTTCCTCTCCCTACTTGTGTCATGTAACAAAAGTCACTATTTGCATTAGAGTTATATTTATATGACTGGATCTCTTGGACTAGTTTCTTTATTTCATTAACGACAAAATTTCGAGGCATTTTGCATTTTCACAGCCATAAATAGTGGAGTGACTTGGATAAGCAAACTAAAATGAAACAGAAAAGCACAGCTCTTCTCTCTCCTAGGTACTTTGTTTTCACTTTGGCATGTTTGGGGTCCTGGAGTATGACTCTCGGGTGAAGAATTTACAAGATCAAAGCGGATTATTTTCCATGTCTTATGCTCTTGCATTTCTTTTTCTCTTCTTCTATTACAAAAAATGATTTGTAGGTAAATATCCTCTCGGTGGCTAAATAATAGCAAATTGCCATCACAGCCCATTGCTAACACTGCCAACATAGCCCCAGGGTTTCAAGACACAATCCGTTATCTCTAAATCAACAAAACTTAGCTCCAGAGGAGAGTGATCTGCGAAGCTTTTCTTTTCTGTTCTCTCATATGTTTTGTTTTAGCTTAATGTGTTTGTCTGGATAGTTAGACACCATGGTGATAGGGAGTCAAAGGAATAAGTAGAAATAGCCATTGAAAATTACTAAAAAATACAATTAAAATACGGGAAGACTACGAATGTCACTAGTATCAGAGCACTCTCTTTTTTTTCCCCAGGATTCAGTGAGGGAGAAATTAAAAAGGGAGTCTGTGGCCGAGGTGGGTGGATCACAAGGTCAGGAGTTCGAGGCCATCCTGGTTAACATGGTGAAACCTCATCTCTACTAAAACTACAAAAATTAGCTGGGCATGGTGGCGGGCGCCTGTAATCCCAGTTACTTGGGAGGCTGAGGCAGGAGAATCACTTGAACCAGGGAGTTGGGAGCTGCAGTGAACGAGATTGCATCACAGCACTCCAGCCTGGCTTCAGAGCAAAACTCCGTCTCAAAAAAAAAAAACAAAAAACAAAAAACAAAAAAAAAAAAAAAGAAAGAAAGAAAGAAAAGGAACTTTGAGTCTGATAGACGAGTTGGTGAATAATTTTTCCAACAGTGTTATTTTGCTGACACTAGACTAAGAGAGCTCATTAGCATGCTGAGACTATTTAATACTAAAAAACAATAGTGCTTTTAGCTTTTGCTTTGCTGGAAATTCCTTACATGGCAGCTTAGCCCAGCATTAAGATAGTGGGAAGCCAGTTAAAATAGAGTAGTGTAATACGGTGGAAAGAGAAGAATCTTTGGAGACTAGAGTTTGAATTTCATCATCATCTTTTGTTGCTTATGTTGTTAATCATCTGTGAGGCTTAATTTCCTCATTTCTAATGTGTTCCTAGTAATGCCTGCCTCAAACATTTGTGGCAGGTCAAAACACCAAACTTAAAGCTTCTACCATTTAGTACTAGTATTTAAAGCTAGTACCAAAAATACTGACTAATATTTTTGCTGGGGCACAAAGAAGCTGCTTAATAAATGTTCACTCCATTTCACACTTCTTCATCCTTATGAATCATTTGGGTTTTTAAAACTTATCTATTTACTTTGATTTAATGTTTTCTGTAAATATAATTCTAGATACACATTGAGGTGATAAAATACAACATAAAGGTCCAGTGTACACTTCACCCAGTTTCCATTTGGTTTTATTTAGTAAAATGAGGGCCCAAGAAGAAGAAATGATGGTCAACCTACTTTGTTTTGGCTGCATGATGGTTGGTCTACAAACGTCAGAATCACTGTTGGCTGTCTCTCTGTCCCCTGCCTCTCCAAGGCCAGTCTCTATGCTAGAAAGTCCAGGGCATGAATATTCCCATCTCTCACAAATGCAGTCCGGCTGGTCCATGTGAAAGCACATGATTAAAACTGATACAATTCAGATCATTTAGCTTTAGGAAGGGAAGCATGCAAGAGCTCAGAAATAAAAGAACCACATGATTCAGTCCAGTAAAACAAAAACAAATAGAAATGCAGGGAGATGATCCAGCCAAAGGTTTCAACCTTTGAGGAGGGGTTGGACATGCGTTTCACCTTCCTGTTAAATATGAGTCCTAAACTGGAAGGCATTACCTGTTTTTGTGGTTGTAGAAAAAAACATCAATAAAATATTAAATATTTCTCATTATTCTAGCTCTGAGTTGCATTGAATCCTGATGCAGTAGTGAGGAATAAACTTACTTTTTCCTTGTTATTAGCCTGCTGATGCTCTCGCTGGCCATGATGAGGGAGGGGGCCTGGGAGGGGTTTATAATGAAGGCTTAGAAAGCCATGGCATACAATGCTGTCTCTCTCCCTGGCTGGTGTAGCAGACAGAAGTCTTTCATTTTATGTGAGTCGCTTCTGACTAGTGCGATTTATCCAACAACATGAAGAGTACTTCTTTCTGACATTATCATAAATAATTTAAATTAATAACGCTATACAGATCTTGGGAAAATATGGCAAACAGAAATTAGGAGTAGCCATTTTCTGAACTCTCCTGTAAATGCCAAGCTATTCGCAAGATGGTAAAACCAATGCAGCATCCAGTGCTGCATACAATTAGTTTTCATCATTCTATCCTTCATACTTCTTGCATTTTTTGAGCATTGTATATCTCTGCATTTTCTAATATTTTTGCTGGGAAAGAAAACAAATTTAGATGTTCTGTTTTAACTTTGTACATAAACCCAAATCCTCAAATATCATGTCGTCTTATTCTTAATCAAAATAAAGCTCTAGGAATAATTGATGGGAACAACATGCAAGCTAATGGAATGTTAGAAAAGTTTGTTCTGTAAGCTTGGGCTGATTCTGTTAGCCTCAGGGTAGAAGGAGCCTATTCCGGAATAAAAAGGCATGCAGCCATACAGATTCCTGGTACTGATGTCCAAAACCAAACTGAATGCATAATGACAACAGTTTGCTTCTTTGGAGGAGCTAAAGCGGCTTTCTAAACATTGGGCAAATTTCCTTGGTTGAGTAGGAAGAATTCAACTTGGGAGGACTCCACCAATCAGTTGGTCAACCTGTATGTGTTGAGAGCCTACAATGCATTTTTTATGCTGTTCTCAGGGGTGTTGGAGGTTCTCGAAGGAGAATATCAGCTGCTGCTCAAAATAATTTACAAACTATTTAGGAAAACTCAGCAAACATCCATGAAAAGTTAGAGAATAATGAAATGCTGATGTATGCTACTGACTTTAAGTGTAATAGGAATTCTTAGAAGGGTAGGGTCAATGTATGTAGAAAGAGCTGGGAAAGGTTTCTTAGAAGAGATTTGAGCCGAGGTTTTAAGAATGAGAGATAAAGGAGGAAACAAATCACAGGCCAAGTAAACAGTATGCATTGCCATTGGACCACAATGCACATGGCAGAAAGAGACAAATGAAGTGCATGGCAGGAAGGAGTCAAAATAAGGATGGAAATGTAGGGTGGAATCAGACTATTTGGATTAAACGTAGCAAGAGGGAGAAAGCTGATGAAAGATTTTGAGCTGAGGAGTGGCCTGACAGAAGCTGCAATTTACTATATATATATATATATGTACACACACACACACACACACACACATATACATATTAGCAATTGTGCTTAGATGCATCCCATGAAGAAGTTAACTTGAGGCTGGCCTTTTATTTATTTATTTATTTTTGCCTTTATTTTTATTTTTATTTTTATTTTTTTTATTATTATACTTTAAGTTCTAGGGTACATGTACATAACGTGCAGGTTTGTTACATATGTATACTTGTGCCATGTTGGTGTGCTGCACCCATCAACTCGTCAGCACCCATCAATTCGTCATTTATATCAGGTATAACTCCCAATGCAATCCCCCCCCCCCCCCCCCCCCCCCCCCCCACGCCCCCCCCCCGGGGGGTGCCCCCCCCCACCCCAACACATGTTATTGTTCAGTTCCCACCTATGAGTGAGAACATGCGGTGTTTGGTTTTCTCTTCTTGTGATAGTTTGCTAAGAATGATGGTTTCCAGCTGTATCCATGTCCCTACAAAGGACACAAACTCATCCTTTTTTATGGCTGCATAATACTCCATGGTGTATATGTGCTACATTTTCTTAATCCAGTCTGTCACAGATGGACATTTGGGTTGATTCCAAGACTTTGCTATTGTGAATAGTGCCGCAATAAACATACGTGTGCATGTGTCTTTGTAGTAGCATAATTTATAATCCTTTGGGTATATACCCAGTAGTGGGATGGCTGGGTCATATGGTACATCTAGTTCTAGATCCTTGAGGAATCGCCATACTGTTTTCCATAATGGTTGAACTAGTTTACAATCCCACCAACAGTGTAAAAGTGTTCCTATTTCTCCACATCCTCTCCAGCACCTGTTGTTTCCTGACTTTTTAATGATTGCCATTCTAACTGGTGTGAGATGGTATCTCATTGTGGTTTTGATTTGCATTTCTCTGATGGCCAGTGATGATGAGCATTTTTTCATGTGTCTGTTGGCTGTATGAATATCTTCTTTTGAGAAATGTCTGTTCGTATCCTTTGCCCACTTTTTGATGGGGTTGTTTGTTTTTTTCTTGTAAATTTGTTTGAGTTCTTTGTAGATTCTGGATATTAGCCCTTTGTCAGATGAGTAGATTGCAAAAATGTTCTCCCATTCTGTAGGTTGCCTGTTCACTCTGATGGTAGTTTCTTTTGCTGTGCAGAAGCTCTTTAGTTTAATCATATCCCATTTGTCAATTTTGGCTTTTGCTGTCGTTGCTTTTGGTGTTTTAGACATGAAGTCCTTGCCCATGCCTATGTCCTGAATGGTACCACCTAGGTTTTCTTCTAGGGTTTTTATGGTATTAGGTCTAACATTTAAGTCTCTAATCCATCTTGAATTAATTTTCCTATAAGGAGTAAGGAAAGGATCCAGTTTCAGCTTTCTACTTATGGCTAGCCAATTTTCCCAGCACCATTTATTAAATAGGGAGTCCTTTCCCCATTTCTTGTTTCTCTCAGGTTTGTCAAAGATCAGATGGCTGGCTGGCCTTTTAAAAACTTCTTTTTTCTTTGTTTTTTTTTTAATTTTTTTTGAGATGGAGTCTTGCTCTGTCACCCAAGCTGGAGAGCAGTGGCCCAATCTTGGCTTACTGCAACCTCCACCTCCCACGTTCAAGTGATTCTCCTGTCTTAGCCTCCTGAGTAGCTGGGACTACAGGCACCTGCTGCCATGCCCTGCTAAGTTTTGTATTTTTAATACAGACGGGGTTTCACTATGTTGGCCAGGCTGATCTCGAACTTCTGACCTCAGGTGATCCACCCACCTCGGCCTCCCGAAGTGCTGGGATTACAGACGTAAGCCACGGCACCCAGACTAAAAGCTTCTTTAAAAAAGTAAGGAAACTACCCTTTCTCTAAAAGTAAGTGAACTAGTGTGAAGGGGTTAACATTTATATATTTCAACTTGATCATCAAAGCCCTAGTTACTCAAGCATCAGAAAAACATCATAGGCATTAGTGTCAAAAGCTTTGCATAGTATGGGTCTAGTTTTGATCTCTGGATCTGCACTTCATAAATGTTTAGTTTTGGCCCTGTAACATAACTTGTGTAAGCTACAGGTTCCTCACTAGCTGTGGTAGGTAGAATTTTAAGATGACCCTCAGTGATTCTCATCCTCATATAATTCCTTCCCATTGAGTGTAAGCAGAACCTATGAATAGGATGAGGTCTCACTCTCATGATTATGTTACATTATCCGGCAAAGGGGATTTTGCAGATGTATTTAAGGTTACCAGTCAGTTGACCTCGAGTTAATCAAAAGAAAAATATGTAGATAGGCCTAACCTAATCACATAAACTTTAAAAATGTGGAGCTAGAGGTCAGAGACAGACAAATCAAGAAGATTTAAAGTGTGAGAGAGATTCTTTTGTTGGACTTCAACAATTTGTATTCTGGGTTCTATAGCTTCAAAAACAAGCATAGAAGAGGACCTTGAGCCTCTGGTGAGACCACAGCTCAGATTGACACCTTGATTGCAGCCCTGTGAGACACTTAGGAGAGAACTCAGTTGATACTCTGCCCAGCACTCTGACCTACAGAATAGATGTTGTTTTAAGCTATTGAGTTTATTGCAATTTGTTCCACATCAATGGTACGCCAATGCACTGTTAAACACAGATGATGAAAATACTTCAGTCATCTTGAGAAAATTAAATGAAATAATATAAATACTGAAGCAAAAATGCTTAACAATGTGACTGGTAGTAAACGTACAGTAAATATTAGCTATTGTAATACTTGTTTTTATTATGTATTTAGGAATAGCAACAGGATTAGTAGAAATATATTCTAAAATTTGTTCTCTTAAAAGAATGAGTTCTGGTCAGTATGTAGATAGTGATAACAGTGTTTCTGGACTCCCTGAGTACATCTGCTGGTCAGATCAATCAACCGCTTTGCCTGTTCACATTAGGAAACTGTTACATTATTCCAGTTGGCAATCTGTAGCTGATTGTTGTGATTGGAGCAATAGAGCACAGTCCTGAATGCATTAAAATCACACATCCATAGCTCTAATGCATTTGGCATCATCAAGAATCAATCTCTACAAATAGGCATTCATACAGGTTGTTAATATACAACATTAGCAGTCCTACAAGTCAAATGACATTTACAGGAATAATATTCATGAACTAAGGAGTGAAATTTAAAATAGTTAACAATCGCTGTAATATAGGCACTGCAGACAGCCAGTATGACTATCCTGCAAAACTGAATCTTAACTCTGCATTCATTGCAAAATCTTAATATGTTCATTCAGCATTCAATGATAATGAGTCTCCATTTTGGGTTAGCTATATGATAGATGATAGGTGCTCAAGATTGACTTCTGCCACCAAGGAGCTCACAGTCTATTAGAAGAGAGAGAAAGAAAAGGAAGTCACTGATGACAATGCAGTGATGGAAGTACTTCAGTAGAAGCACATGCTGGAAGCTTCAGGTTCTGACAGCAAAGATACAAAAAGGGGGCCCCTTAGCTGTCTCAGCTGAAACAAAAAAATAAAGTGCTGCTTGGAGCTTGGATTCAGTCTTGAGACTAGCTAAGTGGGAATTACTCAGACTTTGTTGGAGGGGCAGGTATTTCAGGCAGAGGAGACAGCCTGAGTCAAGTTGGCAAGAATGAGAAGGGTATATTTGCAAAACTTTGTATAGAAGGGTTGGAGTGGAAAGGATGTTGAGGCTAGATTATGAAGGGACACATTAAAAAGTTTGTCTTTATCTGATGGCATGAGATAATTTTAAATGTGGTTCAGACCAATTAAAGCTTTTGTTTTCCAAAACAAATGTAACAGTGTTGTGCATAGTGCATGATAGTTTAGCAGCAGGCAAACTCGAAAGCAGGAATGCCAGTTAAAATGGCATTGTGGTAATACAGGAAGAGCAATGATGACTTGAATCAAGGAAATTCTGGTGGGAATGTAAACAAGAGGATAATTTAAAGAATTACTTAGAAGTAGAATCAAATGGAGTTAGTAATTGATTAGATGTAGGGGTAGGAGGCATGCAGAAAATTAGGATGATTTTCATATTTTGGGGTTGGTTGACTGTGTAGATGATTGTGCTATTTACTGAGGTAGATAATTCAGAAAAAGAAAGATAATGAGGATAGGCATGCCATGTTTTAGGTACCTACGAGAAAGCCAGATGGAGGAATTCATGAAACAATTTTAAAAATTGGTTTGGAATACTAATGGAGTCAAGGGTATACATTCAGGAGTGCAGCAGACATTTGGTAATGGCCTACCCAGCATCAATTTCCTCTTCTTTCTTAATAACAATAATCAGATTTTATTTCAGGTGGCCATCCTTTCCCCATCCAGTCCATGTCTTTGGAGGAAGCTGACAGTACTCCAAGGTCTAGGAGTGTAACCTGATTAGCCTAAACCAATCTGGCACATTTCCCAAAGGTGGCTCCTCCTACTACCTTCCTTCCTTCCTTCCTTCCTTCCTTCCTTCCTTCCTTCCTTCCTTCCTTCCTTCCTTCCTTCCTTTCTTCCTTCCTTCTTTCCTTCCGTCTTTCCTTCCTCTCTCTCTCAGATATCTATATCTATATATAGATAAATACGTAAGATACATATAAGAATATATGTATATATACATACATATGTATGTATATGCTTGTGTGTGTGTGTGTGTGTGTATATATATATATATATTCTTTTGTTCTGTCATTCCTCTTTCTTTCCATTCTTCTATTTACAATCTATGGTGTCGTAACTAGTATAGGGTATTGTTAAATACTGTGAAGGGCCCAATATTGTATCTTACTTTAAAATTAATAAGTTAGTTTGTCACAATTTCAAGGATCATGGATGCTGATAGAAGACATGAAACTCCTGGGTCCAAATGAAGGGTAGTTGATTACTCACAGCAATAGCAGTAGCCAGAGTATCATCATGGGGTAACTTAAAGCATGCCAGATGGCAGCTATACAGTCAGTGGGTTGCATCTCAGGAGTGGAAACCTGAGCTTAGGGAGCCTAAATCTTTTACAATGGACAATAAACATGGCTGCCTTTGTTCAGGAGGGGGACATTATATCTTCCAAGCCTATAGGGAAATGTGCTCTTTTTTGGAGAAGGAGACACTGTATCTACCTTCCAAGCTGGTCACTATTAAAAAGATGATTTTATACAAAGGGAAGTTAGTACCTCTCTTCATAAGACATGAAAGAATATGAGAGGCTTATGGAGAATATCCTCTCAACAAGAACCCTCAGTGTTCAGATGATATCACTCAGGTTGAGTATATAGAGTATATACAAAGTTTCGGAATGAAAACTGCAGAGCCAGTAGCATTTTAGAGGTAGGTAGAAGAAGAGAAGCCTATTGGAAATGGTGAGAGGTGGCAGCCAGAGAAGAAGGAGGAAAATCAGAAACCAGAGGAACGTTTTGTGAAGAACTAATGACCGTCAGTGTTGAACACTCCAGAGAGGACAAATGAGGCATGTCAGTGGCTTTAGCAATTAGAAAATGAGCCCAGCAAGTCAGGATGGAGTCCAAATTGCCATGAGAAGAGATGCTTCTTCCAAGCAGGTTGGCCCAATGAGTGGGAGACACTGTAACAGGCACATTAGAGGAAAGATGACGAAGTAGAGGTGAGTTTCTTTTTCAGGGGGTTCCTTTCTCTTTGTGAAAGAAAACACATCATGGCACTATGTAGACAGGTTTCAAAGTGCCATCTGTGTGGATGCATACACAACACTCAGTCAAGGTAAACGTATGATTCATACTCCTCAGCATTCAGGTACAGGAGGATATTGTGAGGCAGAATGCTGAAACCTTTCTTTAGCATTTGGATACGGTGCAGGTTGTGGAGAAGGCATGGTCTGTGAAGTTAAGCTGACTTGTATTCAAACAGAGACTCTATAATTTACTTGCTCTGGGATCCTTAGCCTGAACCTAGATTTCTTCATCTTTAAAATAGAGCTAATACAAATCGAATTTGGGGGTTGTTAAGATCGTATAGAGCACCTAGCAGAGGGCCTGCCATGTTAGTGGTAATTATTTTTAAAAAGTGGAACCTTTTAAACCACTTTGAGTGCAAGAACTAAGACCTCAATGGAATTATTATATCAACCGCTGCAGAGGCAGTAGTGACAGTTTGGGACTTGAGATTGAACTCATGTACTGCCGTTTCCCCTAGGCAGTATATAAGGGAAGGAAATAATATCCTCAACACTGGTCCCATATATATCATTGCCACTCCCAGGCATACTAGTCAGTGATTTTAGCTTTGATTTTTACACTAAAACTATTATTTCATGTTTTAAATTCATTAGCCAAACTGCGTATTCTTTATTCACCTTAGATAAATCATCCTTTGCTCAGAGAAGACATTTGCGGCTATAGTACCAGAAGTGTAAGAGTAATGTGGGGCATGCTGGTTTTATATATTCCCCAAATGCTTTTTTTCTAATTTTTTTATTTTAGGGAGGCTGGTGGGAGGATTAGGAGGCAAATTGACAGTTTAGAGGCCTATGTAGGCACTGAATTCATTTTTTACTGTTTAACATATAAAAGTGATTATATTAAATTGAAACTAAATGCATTGTTATGGGGCATTTATGACATCTCATTTAAAGAATTGCAGCGAATCCTTCAGAGAACACTGATTTGCAACCACCAGCTTTTGTCATGAATGCAACCTTCAGCATGGTACTTGCTTAGCAACTAATTGAGGCAAAAAGATAAATAGGAAGCTTTTACATTTTTAATTTAAAAGCTTCCAAATATAATTGTTGTTATTGCACTACCAAAGTATGGTGCAGCAGTCTGCATTTGAAACCTCTTAATCTTGTTGTCATAATTAATTTTGTAAATAAAAAGACCTATGCTGGGAGTAGGAGATACATTATTTCATTATTTGTTGTTTTTTCTTAACATAAGTATGGTGCTGGTTGTCTTTGCAATTAAATCATATTTTGGTGTGATTTCTCTCTAAAATGAATGATTAGTTATATCAATAATTTTGTCCAAATATGATTTAGACTTTTAAAAGTTCCTTTGTAAACAATCTTGCCAGCTATAATTTAAAATCTCTTTGTATTTCTGCCTTATAATTTTTAAGGAAGATAGAATTAGAATTTGGATGGTCTTGAATTGTACTGAGTTAATTGTGGGTGTTCTTTTACTCATCAACGTAGATGCAGCATTTTCCTTCCCTCTACTATTTTTAAGAGAGGAAGCATGATTTGGTTATTAATAGTCATAATGTCTTCAAAGCCTGGCTGCTTCCTCAGAATATATGTGACCTTGAGTCTATCCCTTAGACTTTGAGTTTTGAGAGGTAGACATGGTTCTACATCTACCTAAAAGAAATGCTACGAGTAATACACAAAAGAGAAGAAGCAGGATGAACACCCAACTCAACACTTCCATCTTACAGTACAGCAAACTGGCATCCAGAGGTTGAATAATCTATGCCCATACTTAGGGAAGAAACAAGATTTACTGATGTTTTTGGGCTCCAAGTCCAGTGCAAATGGCACTATACAAAAGATATGTATGGAATGTCTAATGTTATTCTGAAACTATGAATATAATTTCATATTCATAATTTTCAAAATGAAGCATCTGTTTGAAAAAAAAAGGGAGAGTAAATCACATAGAATTTTTGTCATCTTCTTTGCTCCAACATTGGGTGCTTAGAAATCCCGAGTTTTCAATTTGTTCTTCATTTTGGACGTTTGTTGTCAATTAGAATTCATCTATGGTGTATAAAGGGACAAATAATGAAGTGTTTAATAAACCAATAGCCAGTGCAATTAAATCAGAATGACGTCTTTATTGAGTTCTTAAAAATCCCATTAACATGCTTGAAGTTTTAAATGATCTTCTTAAAACTTAGTTCATTTCCTAATTACTATGGCTGTTTTTGACAAAGATGAAATGTCCTCACGTCTCCCCAGAACAAATACTGCAAAAATCTTTTAAGGTTGATCAAGAGTTGATGAGGTAGCATGCCCCAGATTCCAGGACAGCTCTTTCCCAGTGACTGAGGTTGATATAATCTTCCTGAGAAAACCAAAACCTCAACATGACTGCATTTACAGTACCCATGTTGTCTGTACTATTTTGGAATAACTTATTATAACACTGAATGGGCAATAGAAAGTTAAATATTAAGCGATATTTAAATGAGAACATAAATATAGCTATGCATTATTCAGCACCAAGATAAGCGGATATTCAGATCAGGCAGAAGGTCACTGCCCCTTGGTGATAGTCCTCTCAAACTCAGGCAGTATCAGTTCTTTAAAGCTCTTTGGAGCAGCAATTTGCATCCTGGATAAGGAAAAGGAACACATCCTCTGTTTTCAGCATAAGCGCATTGTGCTGGTTTGATCTCTTCCAATGTGCAATGTGATGATTAAACATGCTGCCTCCAGATATGCATATTCAGAGTTGGCTTTTTCTGGGAATTCCCTTCACCAAGGAGACCACAAAGGTATCTCCTAATAGACTCCAAAATCACAACCCCTCCACTGTGCTAGTGGAAATAGATCAGAGGGTTTGTTCTTCTTATCTGACCTCTCACATTCTTCTGTGCCCTCCCTTGACTGGGAGTACGAGCCCTAATCAAAATTAACAGCCTGTCTTGAAGTTGGGCATGTTAATACTATTAAGCAGAGGTGGGAACCTAGGAGGTAAAATCTTCATGGCTCGATGCTCACACAGTTTTCAACCAGTTTCTGAACATAGCACAGTTGTGCAATGGTTCCTCCCAGCTCGGACTGAGTGCCACACATTTGTTTGCAGTTCTCTACTTCATAACAATGCTAGCTGGAATGATTGAGGTGATTATTGCCAAAGTCTTTGTGACTTTTGTAGTTAGATTACCTTTAAGATATGGAATTATTCTTCCTGTAGAGAGCTTAGATGGATGGGTTAAAAAAAATTATAGGCTACAAAATGTTTTCACTATAGTATAATATCATCAGTGAATTTGAATATTATAGCACATTAAATAATACCCCTAAAAACTGGAATACTTCCAGAAATCTCCAAAAGATATTGGTATTGTATGACCAGTCTCATGTTTTTCAATTTGCTTTTTTTCTCTCTCTTCCCTCCTACTAGAGCAACTATGTGAGTTGCTTGCCCCCAGAGGTAATATGAGAGGTGAATCGCTTCTTTTTCTTTTTCTCTCTGACAGAGGTGATGAACCTTTTGCCAACTGCCAATGCTATAAAGCCCAGAACTTTGGGGAACTTTCCAGTCTGACAGTTACATGTAGTATCACTTTCCCTTAATTTGAATATTGATTGAAAAAATAAGTACAGTAGATCAATAAGAGCTTATGTTTATAAAGCATTTTTTCCAGTTGAAAAAAATTAGCATCTTTAAAAAATCTCATAATAAATAATCCTGAGGAGTAGGTTTATTCATTTATTTATCAATGAATATTTACTTATTGAGCCACTGAGCAAGAAAGTGCTGGGGTATTTATGCACTTATGGTCTAGTTGGGAAGAATGACACTAATCAAATAATTACACAAAAAATAACATTACAAACTGTGACTGGAAATGTGAAAGAAAATTGCACATCATATAGTAAGGAGAATCACATACAATCTGGGAAAAAGATATCAAGGAAGAAAGAGAATTAAAGATTCAAAGCGATTAAATATTGGGTACAGCATCATCATGAACTCCTCTCATTGATTCAAATCAGACTTTCCAAATATGAAGAGGGTACTGGTCCATTTTTACATTGCTGTAAAGAAATGCTCAAGGCTGGGTAATTTATAAAGAAGAGAAGTTTAATTGGCTCACAGTTCTGCAGACTATACAAGCATGGCACCAGTATCTGCTTAGCTTCTGGTGAGGGCCTCAGGAGCTTACAATGATGGTGGAAGGCGAAGTGGGAGCAGGCACATCACGTGGTGTGAGCACGAGCAAGAGAGAGAAGAGGCAGGTGCTACTCTCTTTTAAACAACCAGATCTCATGTGAACTCAGAGCAAGAACTCACTCATCACCAAGGGGATGGTGCTAAGCTGTTCATGAGGATCCATCCCCATGATCCAAACACCTCCCACCAGGCCCCATCTCCAACAATGGGGGTTATATTTTAACATGAGATTTGAAGGGGACAAATATTCAAACCATATCAAAGAGCAAACAGAGAATACGACATTATGATGGAGTTTCTTTCTTTTATGGTGGCACAGTTATGCGTTGCTGAACAATGGAGATATATTCTGAGGAATGCACTTTTAGGTGATTTTGTCATTGTGTGACCATCATAGAGTGTACTTACACAAACCTAGATGGTATAGCCTACTATACACCTAGGGTATATGCTATAGCCTATTGCTTTTAAGCTACAAACCTGTACAGCATGTTACTATACTGAACACTGTAGGCAAATGTAACATAACGGTATTTGTGTGTCTAAATATATCTAAACATCGAAAAGGTACCATAAAAATATGGCATAAAATGGTCCACTCATATAGGGTACTTACCATGAATGGAGCTTGCAGGACTGAAAGTTGCCCTGGGTGAGTCAGTGGGTGGTGAATGGATGTGAAGGCCTATAACTGTACGCCATTGTGGACTTTATAAACACTATACACTTAGACTACACTAAATTTATAAAAAAAGCATTTTTTCTTTCTTTAATAATAAATTAGCCTTAGTTACTACAACTTTTACATGTTTAAATCATTTTTTACTTTTTTGTAATAACAGCTTAAAACACAAACACTTTGTAAAACTGTACAGAATTTTCTTTCTTTATATTCTTATCCTGTCATCATTCGTCATTAATTTTTTTTTAACTTTAACACTTTTTTTTGTTAAAAATGAAGACACAAACACATGCATTAGTCTAGGAATACACAGGTCAGAGCCATCACTATGACTGTCTTCGACCTCTACCCTTGTCCCACTGGGAGGTCTTCAAAAATAATAGCATGCGTGGAATGGTCATCTTCCAGAATAACAATGCCTTCTTCTGGAATACCTCATGAAGGACCTGCCTGAGGCTGTTTTACAGTTAACTTTTTAAATATAAATTGAGGCCAGGCGCAGTGGCTCATGTCTGTAATCTTAGCACTATGGGAGGCCGAGGCAGGTAGATCACCTGAGGTCAGGAGTTCAAGACCAGCCTGGCCAACATTATGAAACCCTGTGTCTACTAAAAATACAAAAATTAGCTGGGCATGTTGGTGGGCACCTGTAATCCCAGCTACTCAGAAGACTGAGGCAGGAGAATCACTTGAACCAAGGAGGTGGAGGTTGCAGTGAGCTGAGATGGTGACACTGCACTCCAGCCTGTGTGACTGGAGCGAGACTCCATCTCAAATATATATACTCTATATATACTCTCTCTACATATAATACATTACTCTAAAAGAATGATACAAAGTATACTGTAGTAAATACATAAGCCACTCACATAGTTGCTTATTATTATCAATATTATGTACCCTACATAATTTATGTGCTATACTTTTATATGACTGACAGCATAGTAGGTTTGTTTACACCAGCATTACTGCAAGTATATGAGTAATGCATTGCACTACGATGTTATAATAGTAATGATGTCACTAAGCAATAAGATTTTTTCTGCTCCATTATCATCTTATGGGACAACTGTCGTATATCCAGTCCATCATTGTCAGAAATGTCATTATGCAGTTTATAGCTGTATTTTTAATTGGTACAAATTAATTTTTTAATTGGTTCAAATTAGTAAATAAAAATAGAATAGTCATTCACAAAATGATTGATAATGATAAATTTGTTGTAATGAAATTGTATCTCCCAGCTTTCTTTAGAAACTCAGAATACTACCCTTGGTCTATTTCAGAGAGGCACTTTCATTTGGATTGTAATATCAGTGGAATTCTTAAGGTATGGTGAAGTATCTTGGGGGAGGGCATCTTAGTCCAATTTTTCTGCTACAAGAGAATATCTGACACTGAATAATTTATACTTACAGAAATTTATGGACCCATAGTTCTTCAAACTGGAAATTACAAGATTGAGGGGCATCTGTCAAGGACCTTCTTGCTGTATCATCTCATGTTGGGTGGAAAAAGGGCAAGAGACAGCAAGAAGGGGCCAAACTCATCTTCTTATAAGGGGACAAATCCCATCCTGAGGATGGAGCCCTCATGGCCTCATTACTTTTTAAATATCTGGTCTCTTAACACTGTTACAATTAAATTAAATTTCAACATGAGTTATGGAAGAGACAAATATTCAGATCACAGCAGAAGGTAATAAAATATGTAATTACATTTAGTAATAGTGCCATTGTAGAAATTTTTCAGATAAGCACTGTTTTTGTGTTTTGATTAGCTTCAAAATACGTACTGCAAATTACAGAATACAGAAGAATCTCATAGTGGATTTGCAAGTAAAATCTGAAAACTTAAAATTGTTTGACAATGGAAGACCAATAGCCTATATAGTTAGATGATTTATTATCTTGATATTGGCAGCCAAGAGCTGTGGAGTGTGTGTGTGTGTGTGTGTGTGTGTGTGTGTGTGTGTGTATGTGTGTGTGTTTATGTTGAAGTAATTTTTGTCTGAAGCAGAAAGAGTCTAAAGAGCAGGGTATGAACCTGGCAGATGGTATCTAAATCCTAGTCTCAGTGCTACTGCCTCTGTGAACCTGGGGAAGTTTATTTATGTCTACCTTATGTGGTTATTATAGTTATTAAATGATAGATGTATAACAAACTTAGTTTACTCTTTTTCTATGATTTAAATATTAGAGGAGAAAGTATTTCTTTGTAACATATTAGTTTTGTAACAATGTATTATACATTTAGCATTCATTAATTTATCTATTAGCAATAATAGCGCCTCGGATAAACCTCATTGGCTACGATCATTAATTTATCTAAACTACTTTTCACCAAGTCATTGGCTGAACAGCCCTGGGACAAATGAGTTGTACAAAATCACTACCAGGTGTGGCTTGCTTCTGCTAGGCAAGATTTTAGGAACACAGTGGTGTGCCAAGATGGACATGAAAAAGTTGTAGAGGTATGGCTTTTGTTCAAGATTTTTGTTCTACCCTCAGAAGTCCTCAAGCCGTAAGAAAGTAGTTATGTCTTACCTGATGCTTTTCCTCTCTCCCCAAGAGAGAGTAGGAGTCTATAGAAAAATCATTTGAGACTTGGAAGGGTATTCTCTGTATTTTTTTTTTTTTGAGATGGAGTCTTGCTCTGTTGCCCAGGCTGGAATGCAGTGGCATGATCTCGGCTCACTGGAACTTCTGCATCCTGGGATCAAGTGATCTTCTCACCTCAGCCTCCTGAGTAGCTGACGCTACAGGTGTGTGCCACTTGTACTTTAGTAGAGATGGGGTTTCACTATGTTGGCCAGGCTGGTCTCAAACTCCCGACCTCAGGTGATACACTGGCCCCGGCCTCCCAAAGTCCTGGGAATACAGGCATGAGCCCCTGCGCCTGGCCGGAAGGGTATTCTTATAAAGAGCTAGGTGATAAGGGTCATATCTAATTTAATTCTATTTTCTACCACCAGATCTCCTATTCACCTCAATGAGCTTTGTGTCCATTACTGGATCTTCCTTATTTTGTATAAATTGACTGATTACGCATTTCACTTAAACCCAGGAAGTCACATCTTCATCAGTGTTTCCTGTCCAAGGAACTGGATCGTGGGGCCATCTTCATCTTGTATTCTAATCTGTTAGAATTCCCTTGTTGCCTGATTTTCCCTGATTGATGATGCTTAGCTTGTGGGCTTTAACCCCCAAGTTCAAATGAAGTAATCGAAAGGGCTTTGGGTTTAGAGCTAGAAGACAGTTTCATCAGAAGTTGCGGGCAAATAATTTTACCTCTCTGAGTCTTGTTTCTTTCATTTCTAACACAAAGGTAATTTTATGTACCTCGTAAGATTGCCCTGAAGATTAAATGACTTAAAGTTTGTGCAAGTGTTTGGAGCATGGCAGACAGCCTCAAGCATTTGATTGAATTTCAGTCTTAATTTAACCTCCCAATATACAGACAGACTTTCCCAGACTGACTCTTCTACTCTGTATTTTATCATCTTATTAACATTTGTATTACTCTTTAAAATCATCATCTTCAAATAACCCTTATTAAATATTAAAACCTAAGAAAAAATATGTTAAAAGTCATTCCAAATGTGATTTTGCTGAAATTCTTTCTCATCTCCTTATACCTCTAATTGTTTTTTTCCGATCACAATGTCTTTTTTTTTTTTAAATAGCATTTTTTGAATGCCATAAATGTTCCGTGGAGAAATTAGCCAATTAATTTTTACCATAACCTTTCCCTTGTTTTGTAATGGGAAACGCTGAGCTGTCAAGATTTTTAGCAGGAGATTATTCCTATATGAAAAATTCTTATTTAAAAGTGGTGCTATTTACCAAGAATTTATACATTCACAAAAGAGTTATAATCTTCAAAATAGCCACTTTATAAAATTCTATCCTTTTTAAAAATTACATTGCTTTTAGATCTCTGGATTTTTTTTTCTTTTTAAAAAAGTGTTTAAGCAGCACAAAGAAATTTTAATGTTTTATAGTCACATGGAAGTTTCTTTAAAACAAATGAATAAGTAAACAAGCAGTATTATTCTGCCAAGCCATTTACAGCCATCAACAGTTTTTGTTGTGAATGATTTTGATTATTGCAAAATATCAACTTTGCTTTCAAAATTTAATAATGGGCAATATTGACAGAATCCAGAAGACCATGCAAGTCTTCTGTATGTCAGTACTGAAACAGACATTTTGAAACTATTTTGAACAACGTTATCATTAGTGGAGTAAGTGCCTGGTTTCCAAATTGGACTACATTGAAATGAACACACTCATGGGACTGTCTAAATCACAGCATTCTTGTTCCTAAAAAAATTAATCACTCTATAGTTGCAGCTCAGATGACAATTGATTTTCAGTTTGAATTTAAAAATCAGTAAATTGTGTCATTGATTATATTAAATAATTAAGTTCCATGGAGTTCTAAGGAATACATCAAGTCTTATTCTTGAGAGAGTGGTTGAAGGTGGAGACCAAGGTCTGATATTGGGGAGGGTCTTGAACACTTTCTAATCAGAGTTCACCAAAGCATTACACTTTTATCTATTTTATTTATTAGGTCCCAGTAAGAGAATTTAAATATTGTATAGAGTTTCATGACTTAAAGTGTTTGAAAATAAATAAGTTTTACTGTTACTTCTTTAGAGAGATCCAAATGTCATTGATTGCCTGAGTGAGAATCCCTATAGAGATCACTTTAAAATTGGTAGTTTATGCTTCATGTTGAAGACAAATCAAAATTATTTCACAGCCCAAAATAAATACAATGGAAAAATGAAGATGAATCTCTATACATTTTTATTAACATCTCAGTGGGATAGGAGTCATCTCTTACTTGACTATAATTCAACTATTAAGCACTGTTGACAGATTGGTAACCAAGTGGCAAATGCCACTGACTAAATACAAATAGTAATCATGGCTTTATGTTTGGCACATAGTAGGAAATCTTTTAAGTTGAGATTCTCTCCCTATTGTTGTGATGATATTGGCATATTTTTTAGTTTTTCATATGGTGTTTTGGTCTTGACTTTTCCTTCCTTCCCTTCCTCCCTCCCTCCCTCCCTCCCTCCCTCCCTCCCTTCCTTCCTTCCTTCCTTCCTTCCTCCCTTCCTTCCTTCCTTCCTCCCTCCCTTCCTTCCTTCTTTCCTTCCTTCCTTCCTTCCCTCCTTCCCTCCTTCCCTCCTTCCCCCATCCCTCGCTTCTTTATTTCTTTCTGTCTCCTTCCTTCATTTTTCTTCCATCCTTTCTTGCTTCTTTCGTTTTCTTTCCCTTTCTTTCTTTCTTTATATCTCTCTCTTTCTTTCTCTTTCCCTCTCTCCAATCCTTCCTTCTCCCTTTCTTTCTTCTTTTTTTTCCTTCCTTCCTTTTACTTTCTTTCCTTCCTTCCCCTTCCTTCCCTCCTTCCTTTCTTTTTCTTTCTTTCTTTCCTTCCTTCCTCCCCCCTCCATTCCTCCCTCCCTTCTTCCTTCCTTTTTTCCTTCCGTCCTTCCTTTCTTTGTTTTCTTTTTTCTCTTTTCTTCTCTTTCTTTCCTTCCCTCTTTCTTCTTTCTTTTCTTTTTTCCTTCCTTCCTTTCTTCCTTCCTTCCTTTCTCTTTCCTTCCTTCATCCCCCCTCCCTCCATTCCTCCCTCCCTCCTTTCTTCTTTCTTTTTTCCTTCTTCCCTTCTCCTTCCTTCCTCTTTCTTTCTTTCTTTCTTTTCTCCTTTCTTCCTTCTCACTTTCTTTCTTCTTTCTTTTATTTTTCCTTCCTTCCTTCTTCTTTTTTCCTTCCTTCTCCTTCCTTCTTTTCTTTTTCTTTCTTTTCTTCCTTCCTCCCCCCTCCCTCCATTCCTCTCTCCCTCCCTTCTTCTTTCCTTTTTTCCTTCCTTCCTTACCTCCTTCCCTTTCTTGCTTTCTTTCACTTTTGTGTTTTCTTCCTTTCTTCTTTCTTCCTTTCTTTCTTTTTCTTTCTTTCCTTCCTCCCCCCTCCCTCCCCCCTCCCTCCTTTCCTTCCTTCCCTTCCTTCTCTTTCTTTTCTTTTCTTTTATTTTCTTTCTTTCTTTCTTTCTTTCTTTCTTTCTTTCTTTCTTTCTTTCTTTCTTTCTTTTTTCTTTCTCTTTCTCATTTTTCTTTTTGGTCATCTTTTTCAGAAAATAGAGAAACATCATCTTATAGCGATTGCGGCTACAATTTTTAGGCTACCAAATGCTGACCCCGTTGGACCATGGTCTTTGCCCAAATCACTTACAAGAAAACCTAACATAACAAGTTTGTTGCTGGACATAATGGCAAGAGTGTATTGGTGTCTACAGCAAAAAGAAAGTCAGTGTTTGTTTGTTTAGTGTGGGTTTTATTGCCTCCAGAAATAGAAAGTTACTTGGTTATCATCAGAATCCATCTTATACGAGTAGCTAGAGTTTAGTCTCTTCTCCCATGCTCGTCCCACCCCACTCCCTTCCTTGATGAGTGAGTCTTATTAACTCTAACATGAAAGGTATAGAGGGAAATATGTATTCTTTTCCAGAAAACAGTGGCTTAGACAGTATTTTAGCCTAAGTGGAAAGAATGAAGGATTTGGAGAAAAAAGTATCTGGGTTAAAATCCTAACCAATTACCTTGCAGAGTTAGTGTGAAGCTTAAATACCACAAAGGACAGACAAAAATAAGTGGCTGCTAATATTATCTTGTTAGGGAAAAAACATCCTTTAAGACTCAGGAGGATAACATAATATTAATATACATGAAATGTCTAAGTACATTGTGGTAGTATTTTTATGCATCTGCTTTTAAGTCAAGTATTTTAATGTCACATTAAAAAGCCTTTGACAAAGCCTATAATCCTCAGTCATTGTTTTAGTTAGTAGAAACATTTAGTTTTTCTTTTTTCTCTACTATTTTCTTTCATTCTTTCAAGTATCTATTTTCCTACTTCTGTGATTTGTATGGAGAGGATTTTTAGAAGAAGGAAGGAAGGTATAGTGGAGACTATGAAGGGCTAATGTCAGAATAGTTTCTATAGTTTCTAACTGTAATTTTTTTTCTTTCTTCTTCTTCTTCTTTTTTTTTTGTTTTTTGTTTTTGTTTGTTTTTGAAGTCTCACTTTGCTGCCCAGGCTGGAGTGCAGTGGCGGGATCTTGGCTAACTGCAACTTTCACCTCCTGGGTTCCAGCGATTCTCCTGCCTCAGCCTCCTGAGTAGCTAGAATTGCAGGCGCGGGCCACCATGCCCAGATAATTTTCTTATTTTTAGTTGAGATGGGGTTTTGCCATATTGGCCAGGCTGGTCTCGAACTACTGACCTCAAATAGTCTGCATGCTTTGGCCTCCCAAAGTGCTAGGATTACAGGCATGAGCCACTGTGCTGGGCCAATAATTTCATAACATTTTATAGTCCCCTTTTTGTTTAAACCAACAGATCAAGTTGCTTATGAAAATCAACTGATAGCCACTCTCTTCCTAATTTGATAATTTCAAAAGTTTCCTGGTTTTAACTTTACCAACCACTACATTCATCTACACAATGCAAACAGATTTGAATGCACAATGTCATCTTGTTGGGCTTATTAATACAAATATAAATCCATTCATAAATAAATTATATTCAAACTTATACCCAATAAAAATATAGTCTTCTAAAAATTAATAATATAAGACACACTTCTAATATATTGTGTTTATCCGACTTTCTGAAGATAAAACTCAGTGCTGAAACAGAAAAACATTTCATCACCTTGAGTTGGTTGATTCTTTTCCCGATTCTGTGATGCTTCAATATTAAAGCTCATTTAATAAGTTCTATTTGGACACTACGTTAACCCTCAGGCCACAGAGTATTGGCAAATAGTTGATTTCGTTTTTTCCCATTGGCATGGTTGTCTTTCACAGCAGCACTCCCTCCCTTTCTTTTGTTTAAATTGGCTGCAGTATTTCTTGCTTAAGGGATTTACCAGAATGTGGCCATACCTGGGATTGAGCTAAAATCAGGATAAAGAACTGGGAATGGGAAGGCTATAAACTGACCACTGGGTGGGTAACATCATTCTTTCAACTCTTCAGAAAAACACATGCACACCATGAGCTCTGACTTTCAGAGGCGGAAAAATGAACGGAACATATGGTAAAGTTAAAAATTAATATTAATAAATGGAAAAGCTATTTCCCTAACAGACATTTCATTTTAAGATTGTCCTCCACTGGGATGATTTATTTGACTCTCTAATCTACTTGAAATGGGCAACAGGCTGAAAATTGTAAAGAACACTCAAAGCAAAAGCAAGAAAGTAATGACTATAGTATCTAAGAAGTATGTAGGTTCAAATTCTTGTTCAAAGTGTATTTACAGTTTGCTAAAGAGAACATTAGTTCGTTCTATTCTGACTCTCAGATTAAATAACATATAACAAAATGCTTAAAAATAGAAGACATCATTATCGTTTATTTATGCTTTTATTTGCAAACATATTAAACTGAGAAGAAAAGGGAAAAGGGGATCTAAGCTATGGAACAGCTAGGGCAGCTCTGAATGTTTTGTAAGAGTTTTATGAGAGACTGTGTCAAATGCAGCACTTTAAAATTCAATGATAAATACTATAACTGGACCAATTTAGACTTTTTTCTTTATCTACGTGATATCTCATAATGTTATGAATCTGAAAGCAAGTGGTGGAATGATTAATTTGGCGGTTGTTAAGATGTTTAATTTCAGCCTTCATTGAATCCATCAAACATTCCCTCCCTCCCCTTCTTTCTACCGGTCTGCTTTTATATCATTGTAAACAAAGATTTCAAACAAGGTAGACAATTGTCCTTTCATAACTTTTTTTGTTGTTTTTGTCTTAGTGTTTTCTATTTGATAATCTATTGGCTAGAAACTGAAACTGATTGATTGATGTGGCAATAAAAGTGCAAAAGCAAGCAAGCTCTGGTCATTGCTCATTACACATAGTTGTGTAGGTGCACCACTGGTAATATATATTGGCCATAACCTTACTCTATCACTAATTGGTATTTCAATAAATGTGTTTATTTGCATCTAATATGCTATGCCAGCAGTACTCAAAGTACTGGGTCCAGTACTTTGTACTGGTTTGCATTGTACCAAAGTACTGGTCCAGGGTCCAGGGGCCCCTGGGAGTCTGCACAATTCTTTCAGGGTATCTGTGAGAATCTCCTTTTTCACTCTCATTCTCCCACAAGTAAACAATGGAGTTTTCCAGAGGCTACATGAAACTTGATGGTATCATCTTTCTGATGGCTAATGATATGTGTGCTTCTGGATTCTTGCCATTAAAATTTTTCTCAGTTGTAATTTTGAATATAGTTAACATTGACAGTTATAACCTACATAAACAAAATCTCTTTTGAGATCCCCAACAATTTTAAACATGTAAAGGGGTTCTTAAATCAAACACTTTGAGAACTTCTGTGCTAGATAACACATTAGTTAAAAATAATACAGAGTAAGTAAGGTGTAGGTTTTACCTAGGCTGCCTCTTTCTGCTTTTCGATATAATAGCCAAGGCAGGAAGAACTACTCTTAAGTATATCAAGTCTAGCCATCCATTCAGTTCATTCCTCATCATTTGGATTTGACTGCTGTGTTTATGGAGCCAAATTCTATCTGCACTCAGTATTTTAGAATCAGTGATTCTATATAAACTCAAATGCCTTATGAAGGGTTATGTCAAATTTGCATTTCTCAAGAACTGTGTACAAAATGTCAGCATCCACATGTGCATTTATGAGAATATGCTACTTGTCAATGATGACAACTGGCCAGTTGGAGATTACAAGATAAATACTCTTATTCCTTTAGCACATGCTCTGATGAAAAACAAACAAAGAAATCAAATAAATATATTGACTACCATTTAGCAATATGTTAGTGTAATATGATTATGAAATTTAAAAGTTGGTATAATTTCAGAACAAAAGATATTAAAAATAAAGCCCGAACAGTGGAGTTATATTTTTGATATTTTGATAGGAATTAGAGGCTTTTTCATTTGTTTGTTTGAGACAGAGTCTCATTCTGTCGCCTAGGCTGCAGTGCAATGGCACGATCTCGGCTCACTGCAACCTCGGCCTCCCTGATTCATGTGATTCCCCTGCCTTAGCCTCCAGAGTAGCTGGGATTACAGGCACCTGCCACCATGCCTGGCTAGTTTTTGTATTTTAGTGAAAACCGGGTTTTACCATGTTAGCCAGACTGGTCTTGAACTCCTGACCTCAAGTAATCTGCCTGCCTCGGCCCCCCAAAGTGCTAGGATTACAGGCATGAGCCACTGCCTCTAGCCGGCCGCATTGGGAGTTTTTATGCATTTTCTAATGAAACTTAAATATTTCATTTAAGGGCTAGTTATATCTTGCCTTCCACCAGTGTTTATTGATCATGGATGTGATGTGTATGCTAGGCTTTTTGAATACACCAATAAATAAGACATAGGTTTTGCTCTCAGAGAGCTCACAGTTTGCAACACCAAATGTATAGTGACCTAGAAGCAGACATTAGAAAGTATTTAACTCTTAAGCATCACTTAAGAAAGTTTCACAGAGAATGTAGGGTAGATGTGGTGATGACAAGGGTATTCCAGATATAGAGGGTTTCAAACATGAAGACATAGATATGTCAAAATAATGGGTGTGCAATAGAAACATCAAGAAGCTATATGCTATGTGGGTAGTGACAGGAAATAGCTTAGAAATTTAGTTTGAGATGAGATTGTAAAAAGATTTGCTAGGCCATTTTAAGCAGTTTGAATTTTATTTAATCATTGGCAAGAACTGCACATTCAAGAGTCTGTGTGGGCCAGGCAAATAATGTGAGCAAAATATTATGTAAGTGCCCTCCTTTGGTTTGGTTTTGTTTTCTACTTTTGAATCATGTAGAGCTCTCTTGGTCTTTATTATAATGCTGCACTGGAAGCAGTATGAAAGCTGTCTGCTAGCATCTCTTCTCAATCTGGAGTTCAGTGATTTCATGTTGGTAGCTTCAAACCTGGCATGGTGAAAATATTTGCACCACAGAAATCAGGAAATGCAACACATCAGAGTTTCTTTCTTTTTTGTTTTTTTTTTTTTGTTTATTGTTCTTTTGAGAGCCTGTTCACCAGTAAAACACTGCTTCCCCACTTGATACATGTGCAGAGGAATATTTATCTACCATTCAAAAATTGAACAAGCAGCCTAGTACGTGGCAACTGACAACCTCAAATTTAAGAAAACCTCGTGGCCTAAAAGAAGACAGTTGCTATGCAGCTCTCATGTAGGTAGGAAAAGGGGCCCCATATTTTCAGACCATCTCAATTTAATAAGAAAAGACACATATCTATATATATTGAAGTAAAATCTCCTAATTTGTCAGTATTCAAAACTAATTTTACACTAATAGTAATAAATATCAATAAACTGAATTATAATCTAGTTACAAGCTAAATTATACTTTCATTGACCTCAGCAATGAGAAGTCATTGAAGATTTTTAAGCACAGTGAAATAAAATAAAAACAGCGTTTTTATTTCAAAAAGCAGGTCTAGAGGATGTGTGGAGGACAGGTTGGAAATAACAAAGACTAACAGGAACCTCAATCATGAGGATGGTAGAGACCGATTCTACAGCATCAGTGACAATCAGCATGAGGGAAGAGTTACAAATTTTATCTCTACATAAGCCAGTTACATTGTTGCTTTCCAGCAATGGCCTACACATTTCATCCTGGCAAGCTTTTCCCATGGGCGCACTGGGGTTTGGTCAATAGAATGAACAGGGACCGGTTTTCTCATCTGCAAGAAAAACTTCCAGAGCATACACCCCCATGATGGAGGGTCAGTATGTTTATCTTTATAAAGAACAGTATCAATATCGATTCCATTGCTATATACCTTTGGAAATGGCAGAGCAGATGCTAGCATGAAAGATGTTGCCTATATCAAGTTCATTGACATATTTGTTTTCCAGATTTAAACCCGGATATTGGCAGATGACTTTATCTGTGCCACATACCTGGTGGCTATATTCCAACAGAATGAAATATGTGAAATGAAACAAAAGTGCTTTTGAGTGCCTTGCAAAGTCAATGCAAATGGGACCTTGGCACGAATTTCCCTAGAAAGCTGCCCAAATTCCCCGTCGTTTCTTCCTTCCTTGCTGGTTTGGGTAAATAAAATATTTATGATTTGGTAATAAAATCTTCTAAATACTAAGCCCTTTCATATGTCCACAAGGTGTGGGAATCTTCAGAAGAACTGAAAGTACCAAGACTTAGTCAAAGCCCTTAAATAGGATTGTGCTCCTCTTGAGTCTCCTCTTGATGTTGCTCTCAGTCTCTAAGAGTCAAGGACAAATGCAATCTTTTGTTTGGTTTTCCTTTGGGGAAAATATCCAGACTGCGTGCATGCAAAGAAATTTTCCCTTTTGAAATCATTTGATTTTTTTTTTTTTCAAATTCGTAATGAGCGAATTCTGTTGACTACATGGTCAATTTGATCAGCCATGTTGGTTTTTTAAACTGTAGAGGAAATAGCAGCTGCGTGTGTCACTGCTAATCTTGGCCCATTGCTGTGAATACTTGACGTGACCCTAACTCTTTCTCAGCTGAACACAAGGAGCATCATGCCTCATGCTTCTCTCAACCCCAGACTGCTCCAGCCTTTCAGGCTCTCAAGCATTTCTCTCTATGCCTCAGTTTTCTGCTGTATAAAATGGGGACAATGGAGTAGTTATTGCATGATGTTGTTGTGAGAATTAACTGAGAAAATGCGTGTAAAAGGCCTAGTAGAGTGTTCAGGACATAGAAAATATTTGATAAATATTGATTATTATTACTAGTGCCATTGCTGTAGTTGTTGATAGTTTTTACTTTAGATAAAATGTTCAAGGGCAAATGTTAGCTAACTTGGACACCACAGTCAAATGCCGAAGGGAAACAGAGACTTTGGCATTTTAGCGGGATTATCTGGTAATATCTTTCTGTATCCCTTTCCTCGATCCCTGCTTGGTTTCCTACTACCTGCATCTCTTGGTGTTCACAAGTTCTTCATTTTGTGGAGACATTGGGGAATTGAATCTGGTACTGTGACTATTCCATTAGGCTACACTGTTGCTCTGGAACGCTCAAGACTGAGGGCCTTTACTTATAATATCCCTCATCTGATATTAGAATTGCTTACCACTTAGTCAACAGCATAACTCGCCCCAAAAGTGTCTCCTTTTTGCCTATAATTCTTATGTTATAACCTATCCCCATCTCCTGATATTTTATTCAAGGTCATCTCCTTTGTGTGACTTTTAAACACCATCTGTGCTGGTATATGTATACTTATCACTGCTTCAGCCCCGGTATTTCCCCTAAATTCCTGCTCTGCCCCTCTCCATTTGCTAAGAAGCACTTATTCAGCCTTCACTTATAAGAGCCCTTCATTCAAGGCCAGCACCAGGGTTAAATGTATTCCCACGTCCCTGGGGATGACTTTCACTTCTACCTCTGATTTCACCAAGGCACGAGAAATAGCCTGGCTCTTTGAGTTTGTGTTACTATTCTCTGTCAAGGAACTTGAGCTGATTCTCTAGCTTCGAAGTGCTCTGCTTCCACCACAATTAGGTGTATGCCAATACAATTCTGGCTGTAACTACGCAGTGTTAGCATCAGACTTCACAAGTTTAAGGGCTCAGTCCTCCTCAGGACTGCCCTCACTTCAGACTCATCTTGGGGGAGCACTTGCACTTCTGACTGGTTGTAAATTCGGGGTTGCCATGACCCCTTCATGGTCAATAATTCTAGCACTCTAAAACAATTTACAGGATCCACCAAAAGCACTATACTTATGATTACAGTTTTAGTACAAAGGAAACACACAGGATGAGGTCTGGAAGGGTATGAGCCGCAGCGCTTCCATGCTCTCTCCACGGAGTCTCAGTACATCACCCTGTTCACACATCACAAAGCTCCTCTGAGCCTCAGTATCCAGACTTTGTCTTGAGGCTTTATGACATAGACATGCTGAGTATATTGTTGGTCACGTGCTTGAACTCAATCCCCAGCTCCTGTCTCTCCCCTGGGGGTCAGCTTGGCCCGAAGTTCTGACTTTCTAATCCTGTGTTTGGTCTTTCCGATGACCAACCTTCATCTTGAAGCTATCTCAGGGCCACCAGGAATCACCTCATTAGCATAACAAAAACACCATCATGACTCAGGAAATGCCAAGGGTTTTTAAGACTCTGCCAAGAACTAGGGACAAAGATATATTCTTTAGTGTACAAGAGAACTTTTACAATTTACTGTCTCCCTCTATGGATCCCAAGCAACAGCTTAATTCTCTTCCATCTTTCGGTAAGTGCTCAGTCCTAAAATGTTGTGGAAACTGTAGGGGAAAGGAATATCCTTGCAAGACTCATGGCTGAGGATCCTATAGTAAGGACAGGTTAATAAGAAAATAACCTAGAAATTTATTTAATATAAGTTTACATGACACAGGATCCTTCAGAAATGAAGATCCAAAGAAGCAGGAAAACTTGTTTATACTTAAGTTTGATGAAGAAGTGGACAAAGGGGTTATGATCTAATGGTAATAAACTAGGGAGTCTTAACAAGGTCTGTTTGCTTGGATTCTTCTGTGTGTCTGTGTCATCAGAGATAAGGACATTCCTTTCCTGCAGGTATAGGAAGGTCGGAGAATTCTTTTATGACTTTCTTCAGGGGTGGAGGTGGAAGAGGGTTAAATTTAACACTTTAACCTTAGTTATTAAAGAGAACTTCCTGATTCTGCTATTTTCTCAAATGCCATGGTGCCATATTTTGAAGTAGCATGTTCTGAGTCCCATCAACATTTTTATCTGCCTTCTCTACTCAAAATTATAAAGCTCAGTTTCCCAGGAAACTGACCATCAGTCCCCAAATTCTTGTTGACTGATTTTTCTCTGAGGACTATTAGAATCTTTTGAGTAGACTATTCAGATAGCTCAGAGTTTTCTAGACACTTGCAAACCAGGATCCCCTTAAGGACCTTGCTACACAGGCAGAACTTCTGTTTAAAGTAGGTCACTTCAGTTTATCTTATGCCAAGCCATCAGGCAGAGTTTCTAGGTAGAACACCATTGTTTAGAGGTACAGGTAGGCCATTAGACACATGTCTGGACACTTGCCAGGGAAACCTGGCTTAAATCTCAGGAGCTTATGTAAAATGCTATAGACCAATATGTCCAGTTACACTGTTACATGATTAATAGATATTTTTTGATCATCCTCCAAAATGTATGTTGTCTTATTTCTCCCATGGAGCTAGAAAAATAAATTCCTTTGAAATTTCTGACATCATGTGCCTATTTCACTAATCTGGGGAAAACTGGCAACCTTTTTAGAAAATTAGCATCCAAAATAAATTTTGATTTTTTTTTTTTTAGGATTTGGAACCTAGTTGCAGATTATTTTTACTCATTGGCTCCAATTTATATCTAGTGACATGTCTGAGTGGTCCAAGGACACCAAATGCCATTTGCTAAATAAATGATACCCCCTGACTCCGGAAGAATCAGTAACCTCGTGTGTTTGAGCACTTAACTTCGGAAACATGTTGTTTACTCTGACCTTCCATAGGATCAGGTTGACATATGGATGCTTAATCAAGTATTTAAAGTCACTATAAATAGCAGGGATTTTACATATGTAATATCCATAAGCTTCCAGACTTATTTTTCAAATTTCTTATACTAGAATATCTAGTAAAATTTCATTAGAACATACTTTAAAATTTAACACTTTAACCTTAGTTATTAAAGACATTTGGGGAAATTATGCAAAATGTGGTATATAACTCTGTGGTAATATAAGCAGATGTTTTATATAGCTGCATAATTCTATTATATATTTGTAGAACTCTAGAGTTAAATGAAATTTCCCTGTGAAATTTCAGAAACATCTGTGTCCTTCCTTCCTTCCTTCCTTCCTTCCTTCCTTCCTTCCTTCCTTCCTTCCTTCCTTCCTCCCATCCTTCCTTCCTTTCTCTCTTTCACTTTCTCTTTCTTTTCTCTTCTTGCTTTAATAAAAATAAAAAACATGCATAGTAAAAACCTAAATTTTCAATACCAAGGTCATAGGTGTATAACACCAAACAAAAATGAAGATATTTTAAAAAAATTAAGAATGAACACTAAAAATTTCCTAGAATTGCTATATCACAAAACAACAAAATCTTAGATTTGAAAGAGTTTCCCAAGCCTTTCCCTAAATACAGAAATTTCTTCTATAATGGGATCAAACAAGTTTCAAACTTTAACTTGCCTTTGATAATAAGTTTGCCAACTGAATAAACAGGAATATATTTTTACTTCTAGGGTAGAAACTTATCAATTTTAGCTTTGCCTAGTAGAAGATCCTTTTGTTGATACACTGGAATATTTTCATTACTGCATTTATTAAAAATAATAATTTTTGTTCAGAAAAGGGTGCTATTCTATTTGTTTTCTGGCATTTAAATTGAATACCCTTATCAAACTAGCTCTAGTGAGTTTTGAAACTAAAGTTTTAAAGAAAAAGGATACTAGTAAATTACTCATTATTTATTTCTATGCAAAGAAAATTAAATTGGCAGAAATGTGGAAAGCTGACATTTTTAGGATATAACATAAATTTCCAAAAAAAAAAAAATAGATGTATCAAAAGGTAAGAATCAAGTAGTACTTCAATTAATACTGCTATTTATACAGTTCTTAAAACACTAGCAAAAATGTCACATATGTAGGAGAAATTTCTCTAATAATAAAACATGAACATAGATATTTGGAAACTCGTTTCAGTGCAGCTTAAAACTGTAGAGAAAGAAATATCCCTCCTCCCAACTCCATCTTCACACGTCAGTTTAATTTCATGCCATTTCATTTGATATGTATTTATGTTATTTTATTGCGTGTTTAACATGTTGTTAGGTGCTGGGGAAATTAACTTGTAACTGGAAGGATAGACACTAACAATTATTGACCATATACAATGAATCAAGCACTGATAGGTGCATCACATAAATGTCTTATTGTTCTCATTTTATGCAATTAGAACCAGTGAGATTCAGTCACACGAGACCAGGCACGCAGCTGTGAGTGACAGACACATGTTTCTAACCAAGGCCTGTTGTATTGCTTAGCTCTCTTTGCACATTATTGTGTGAAATACTTTCCTTGTTCAAAAGAGGCTCAATGTCCGATTGGCAACATCACCATCACACATGAAGCCATCAGAGACATAATCAGATCAAGTGCTAACATGAATGGTATTAATGAATATGCCAGTTTATTGAAGAAAAGACATTTTAATGAAGTGTTTTTTATATTTAAATTTCATTGTCTCAAATTCTCTTTTAAAAACCATAATTGCTATAACATCTTTTTACTTAAAATTCTCAGTGTAGAATGTTTGACACTAAAGAAAGATATAAGGCAGAAAAATACAATCACCCATTGTCTCACTACTTTAGCTGATATCATTGCTGATATTGTTTTGTAGTTAACTTGTATTATTCTGGTTTCACTTCCATCTAAATATGTCTATACAATGATGTGTAACATTTTGTCCATGAGAAGTTTTGCAGGAGGAAAGCAGTAAAAACAAAGAACAGCAAGTCTCAGGAGTCCTGGATAAGGAGTCCTGGAGTTACAGGCTCTTCTTGGGGTGACTTGGAAAGCCTGGAGAATGAGGGTGGGAAATATGCAAGTCACTTCTTGTCTAGGGGCCAAGTGGCAATGTTATGGTGAGGAGAAGTAAATGAACAGGCAAGGAGGGTGGGATTGAGAGATTGGGGAATAAAGAGAGGGAATTAGGGTTAGCTACTACCCTAACTGGGGAGCTCTGGGCAAAGGGACAAATGTCTAAAGAAAAGTGGTAATAAGCTTTGCAGTGCCATAAGTGATCAACAAATCTGTATTAGTAAGCAGTCTCCAGAGAAACATAAGCAATAGTATGTGTGCATGTACCTATGTATATGTGTGTGTGCATATATGTGTGTGTGTGTGTATACACAGAGACAGAAAGAGAGAAGGCGAAGAGACAGAAAGGAGAGAGATTTTAAGGAACCAGCTAATGAGATTGGGAAGGTTGTCAAGTCTGAAACTTGCAGAACAGACCAGCAGGCTAGAAACCCACAGAAGAGTTAATGTTGCAGCCTAGAGTCCAATGCAGGCTGGACGTGAAATTCTTTCTTCCTTGGGAAACTTAGTTTTTTCTTAAGGCTATTTAAATGAGGCCCGCCCACGTTATGGAGAGTAATTGCCTTACTAAATTCTATTAATCTATTGATTTAAATGTTAATATTGTCTTTAAAATTCATTCACAGAGACACAGAGACATCTATAAGTATTTAACTAAATACTTAAGTACTATGGCCTAGTCAAATTAACACCTAAAATCAACCATCACAGCATCTTTTAGATCAAGCTTGTCCAACCCACGGCCCATGGACCGCATGCGATTGAATACAGCCCAATACAAAATAGTAAACTTTCCTAAAACATTAGGAGATTTTTTTTTTTTTTGGCAATTATTTTTTTAGCTCATCAGCTATTGTTAGTGTTAGTATATTTTATGTGTGGCCCAATAAAATGCTTCTTTGAATGTGGCCCAGTGAAGCCAAAAGATTGGATACCCTTGTTTTATATAGTCTTTGAATGAAAGGTTCTTTAGAACCTGAACCATGTCAGGCACTGTACTAGATGTTGGTTATAAGAGGAATAAGAAAACAGAGTCCTGCTCTTAAAGTGCTTACATTCTTAATAAACCACGTAACACATAAATAAGTCAGATTTCAGAATGTGAGAAATGCAATGAAGGAAACAAACAAGGTCATGTGATGACATTTATGATCAAGCTTCTAGGTGGTTGCAACTTCAATTACTCATTTCATTGTGACCCACAAAACATGCATTTACATTCCAACCCAGTAGTAAAGTGATAGTTCACTAAAGTAAAAGTGTCATTAAACTCTCTATTTTCGCTTCTCGCGTGTGTGTGTCTATGTGTGTGTTGAACACATTCTGGTCATAACCATTAATTGATTCCACTCTCACACATGAGTCAACAAACTCCACACTTTATCTGGAGGAGTGAGGGAGATCCCTTTGCAAAGGAGACATTTGAAGGGAGATAGAAGCTTAAGGCGCCAACCAGGGCAGGACAGCCAGTTGGCTGGAGCTTATTGATGGAGGAAGAGAAGCCAATGAGGCAAGGTTGGGGGCTCGGCTGGAGCCAGATCCCAAAGATTCTCTTTTATTCTACATATAATGAGAAACAATGATATGCTGTTAAAGGGCAGTGACATCATTTGTATTTTTAAACAGTTGTTCTAGCTGCTGTATGAAGAAAGATTGTGACAGGACAGGAATGGAAGCTGAAAGGCTCATCGAAAATTTACTGTAGAGTCGATGTAAGAGGGTTAGAGCAGGGATGCTAATGGGAAGTGAACAAACGCAAATATTGAAGTAAATACAATGGCCTCAAGTAAGAAACTTTGGAAAGAAGAAGAAAAAGGGAAGCATTGAGATATTGAACATTATCTAATTAATGCTATTGTCTAATTTGTCACAGTGTCAATACAGGTTAAGGTACTAATGAAAACTTCAAGGATTCTTCTTCTCCCTCCAAACGCCAAAGTCCAGGTTACAAGAGGCCTAAGTACCTTTTGAAGATAAAGTAAAATAAGGCTTTTAAGAATAATTCAAACTAGCAAGTGAGGGGAGTCTGGATGGGAAGATATTTCCAGACCTCTACATTATCAAATAGGTGACTCTGATCACAATACGGCCATGAATCACTTAACACTAAGGGTATGTGCTGAAAAAATGCATCATTAGGCAATTTGGTCATTGTGCGAACATTATAAAGTGTACTTATACAAACCTAGATGGTACAGCCCACTACATACCTATATGGTATGGTCTATGGCTCTATGGTATAGCCTATGGCTCTTGGGCTACAGACTTGGTAAAGCATATTACTGTACTGAATACTCTAGGCAATTGTAACACAATGCTAAGTATTTGTACATCTAAACACAGAAAAGAGAGAACAAAGATCTGGTATTATAATCTTATGGGAACACTGTCATCTATTTGGTTCATTTTTGACCAGAATATTTTTATGTGGTGCATGACTGTATATATAACACTGGCATTGGTAATGATATTTTATTAAAGGCAATGGAGAAATGTAACTTTATTTTATGTAAATAATTTTGACCACTTTCTACGTGGGAGGTCTCTCTCCTTTTGTCTTGAGAAGTCATTACATTAGATCAGTTTCTTAATATCAGTGGAGAGAGGCAAAGCTCAGTATAAAATTATTCTAGTGTTGAAATGGTGATCCAGAAAGAAGCATTTCTACTTACATGATCATTAAACTGGTGTTTATTATAGATGACCTAATGTGTGTCTGTGGATGTGTAGACATTACATTGGAAAATGAGAAATCGGAATTTTCAGCAAATATCACAGAATAAGCTTTGCTTCTTGATTAAAAAGCCAAACATGAAATGATTGTGAAAATACGAAACATAAGGTTCTCTATAACTGATTCTCCTTCTCTTTATAGCTAATTCTTCTGCCTTTATTCATCACTTTATTAGGGAAACAGCCTCCGAGCCGGCTTCCCCATCTCAGGTAGCTTCAAATCCATCCTCTGCATTGCTGTCAAGGTTATCTTCCAGGAAAACAAAACACCTGGCCCTTGCCTTCAGGGTAAGTTTCAAACATTCTTAAAAATGTGCAGATCTGTTGCAATATTAAATTAGACAATGTATGTAAGGCATCCTCTACAGTGCCTAACTCATATCAACATTTTCAATAAATGGTAGATTATATTGTGATTGCTACTTTTAAAAGAATAAATCATTATTCTATTGGTTTATAAATTCACCAAGGATCTAGGCAATTCTGGCACAAAGGCATTCAAAATTTTCTTTAAAAAAATTAGAGGATAGCTATAATTAGTATTCAAGGATACCTTCAAAGTCTGAAAGAAATTAAGTTGGGCTTTAGAAAAATCAGGGGGCTTAAAAAGCAAATAATATTTTAAATGTAATCTGCAAATGGAGTAAAACCTAGCCATTACTATTCATAGCTATTGCACTAGAAAATCTGGAACTTTTTTTCCCCCAACTGATAGATTTTTCTAAATTTGTATGTAAGGTTGCCTCTAAGATCACATTGTTTTAATGGTTGTCATTATTATTATCCATTTAAATACAGAGGAATTTAGCTTGAAGAGAAACTATAACCTTTCTTTATTTTAATTCACATTCTGTACAGGAAAACCATGACTTACAGGTTCAAAGGAGAAAGCCTTTAAAAGGGCTTGTAAAAGGCCTCATAGGCTTCTCGGACATCAAATAGCTCAGCAAAACAGCATTATGATGATTTAAATGTAAATGAATTAGAAACATATGGATCACATTCCCTTGGAAATACACATGGGTTTGGAAATTAAGGGGGGACTGCCTGACAAACTGCACTGCACTTTGCTTAGCACAAAATATTTGAATAATGGGTTGAATATTTTTTCCCCCAAATTCTGAAAGTCATGGGTTTGTCCTACAGATATTTTAACAAACCCCGTGGGTCTTGAGTTCTTTGGCTTTGAGAATCATGTGACCTGTCAAGGCCAACCCTTGCACCCATTGCTTCTGTGCCCTTCTCTGCACCATGCATGTGAATGTACAGTTATTAAAATGGAAACAATTTTGAGAAAATGGAGGAAATGGGGTGCAGGGAGAGGATGTTACTGATTTTTTTTCTCTTCTTCTTTTTCTGTTACATTTTTGGCCTTACTTCATCTATTTCTCTTTAATCTTTTCATCCTTCATTTCTTCTTTATTTTGTTATCTCTTTTCCCTATCCTTACATTTTGCTCTTCTTCTCTTAAGCACAAGAATGGATAAAAACAATATGCTTATAAGGCACAGCTTGTGAGAGGGCAGAGGAAGGAATCATCTGGATTACCCACCCTTTTGTAATTTCTTTTCTTCAAAGTTACCCGCCATCAGTTCCATCAGAGAACAGAAAACTTTGAAAGGCTTCCACTGTGGATCATTTAGCTTCTACCAGGGCATAAGGGGAATTGCTTGGACTTTTTCTGTTGTGTTTTAAGCAGTTTAGGGTCTCTTGAAGGTAGTGTTGCCTCAGTTGAGCTTATTTTTAAAATGTAATTTATCATTATTAATATCAATTCCAGGTATAATTAATTAATTTCTTTAAAATGAGTTGACACATGAACTATCAGAGGCTAAAGGCTAATTCATTGTTGGCTTGCCTGGGTGAAAGCAGGTGTCACAGTAACAGAATCTGGCTTTTGTGTCTGTGTTACCAAATATACTGCCTTTTGATAAGCAGCTACAGAATTGATAGTTAAATCTATCCTCATGGATTTGCTTCCCATATGGAACTAATTGCCTCTAGAATAGTTAAAGCCAAAAGATCTCTACAATTTCAAAAGCTTCTCTTATCTTTCCTCTTGTATGGCTGTTGACAGGAGTGAAACACATCTATCCTCATTTATTATATTGGTCTCATCAAGTGAGGATGTGTTGATGGGGAACTGTTACAGAACCAGATGGTCCAAGTTGGTCTTTTATGTTTCAAGCATTTCCCCCCCTCAGTTTTAAAAGTCCAAACAAGGGTTTGTCCTGCATTTGGGTTGATCTTCTAGAATTCGTTTACTTAAAAAACCCAGTCCGGTGTCTTGCTATTCCTAAACAACCCCCCCGCCCCCGAGGATCTGAATATTTCTGTCTTTTACCTTGTTTCATACAACCTCACTCACTTTTTCTTTTTCAGTGCTCTTAAGAGGCTAACTAAGGGATGATGAGCTTTTCTGACGGTCTGGACCCTAACAAAATGTTCTTTTCTCTCCTGTCTCCATTTCCACCACAGGAATATCTCCAGATCTTTCCCAAATTGCATAAGTTAGAGACCTCTAAATTCTAAATCTTGATACTAGTAGTATCTTTCTCGTTCTCTGATTGAGGTCTGTAAGGCAGGGCTTGACCTGGTGTTTCTTCTCTAAACCACTGAGGAAAATAGTGTAGAGATAAATATGTAGTCATCAGCACTGACATTATTATTGTCTTGATTGTCATCATATTAGTTAACATTTCTGGAACACGTACCTGTGCTAGGAACACGCACCTTAGATGTATAAACTTACCGAATCCTCTCAACCACCTTAGGAATGTGGTCATTATCTGCTACAGAAAAGAAAATGAGAAATAGGGAAATTCACTGCCTGATGGAATCTTCAAGCTGAGAACAAGTATGCTGAGTTTTATAAAGGCCAAAGGCGTAGGGATTACATAATGAGCAGGCTCTCTCACACCACATCCTTAACCTACCTCTCCTCTTCCTGGGTCCAAGAATAGGTAGAAAAACTTCTGGAGAGAGACTCTCAGCCACAGAAGCCTGAAATCATGGATGAGAAATACTACTTGGGGAGAGGAGAATATCTCCTTGGCATACCTCTGGCTGTGCTACATGGGAAAAGTAACCTGCACCTTCTGTGTTGCAATTTCCACATCTGTGAAATCAGGATAATAGGGTGCCTGCATCATAAGCCTGTTGTGAAGAGTCATACATCATACATGATTGTTAGAACAGTGTCTGCAGCTAAGAAAGCCCTGTGAAGAGAAGCTAGCTATGAGATTATTATCCCACCAAGGGATGTCCCAAAATGCCAGGGCCTGCATTGGTCTTACATGGGAAAATAATCAAAGTAGTGGATTACTCTAGATTTGATATTCAGTTTCCTAACGGAAATTTCCTCCTTAGTAAGCCACCTCATACTGAATGCCACAAATCAATTATTTTTTTCCATCAAAGTGATCAATTCTTCTGCATTTCCTACCTTAATTGGTGGCACTGGGCTATTTGAACATAGTGGTCAAAGGGAGAAACCTTGGAGTTAGCCTTTATTTCCCTGCCCTAAAACAACCAGTCATCAGAAATTGTCTTGATTCTACCACCTTTTAAATGCCTGCCTCTTTGTTCATAGCCACTGCCCTAACTCATTGGATAGCCACCAAGCAGCAAGCAGACTTCTCCCCTCCTTTTTATATAATTCACCACTAGAGCATTAAACAAACAAACAAAAAAACCTCAGGTAATATTATTCTTATGAATAGTCACCCATTTCTAGAGAATGAATTTCAAGCCCCTTGGTATGTACAGTATTTCTATCTGCCTTCTCTAAATACACCACACATATATTTCCATGCCTCTGGGCCAACGGCCATACTTTGTCCTCTATCTGAAAGATCTTTCTGAGAGAAGACTAAACCTTTCTAAGCTTCAGATCCTTAATCCCCTCAATCCTCCACCCCGAAATAATTATACATAGCTCAGAGCAAAGGCTGTTGTTAGAACAAAGTGAAAGAATGAGTCTAAAGTACATACTAGAGTGTTTGACCTTGCAGTGTGATCTTAGGTAATTTATTTAACTTCTCTGTGCTTTATTTTCACTTTTATAAGGTAAAGACAGTACCTATATAGCACAGAAATATCACAGGAGCTGAATTAACTAACCAGCATATGTAAAATGCTTGCAACAATGCTTGTTATTCCTGTCTTATTTTTCATATTATTTGTGTAGCTCAGTTATAGGATGCCATTGATGCAGATTTGTGCTACAGAGTGAGAAGTGTTTGGGGAAAATTTATTACAGTTTATAATGTAAATTTTACAATTCTGAAAATAACGTTGTATCAGAACAGCATATTTTAAGGCAGAGCCCAAATGTCATTGCTTTGTGAAGACATCCCCAGGCTCTCTGTCTTCCAGTCGGCCAACTTATGCCCATCTCCTATTTCCTGAGCAGTTTGTCTGTATTTCTTTTATAGCACTTTATTGCATGATATGAGAATTATCTGGATATGTGTCTGTGTCCCCACTAGAATGTGAGCCAAGAGTTTGTGCCATGTTCACTTTTTATTCTTTCTCACCCCCATTATCCTTTCCTGCAGCCCCAGATGCCACCTCTGTGCCTGGCAACCAGTAGGCATCTAATAAATGTTGACTGAATGCATTTTGAATTGGGTAATGAGCCATTGTCCCACCTTGGTGGCTGCCTTCACGAATACCTAAGGTTTAAATGGGACGGAGGCCATGTTGGATGAGCTTCAGAGACCAGAGTGTTGTCACAGCAGCAGGGACCCCACAAATTTGGCTCCTAGAACATTATGACAAGAAAAATGTCTAAGTTTCAAGATACCTGAGGGTTTATTGCCTGTTTTCCTCAAACACAGTCAGGCTTTCATGTGGTCTTACACTTGCTTATTGATACCCAGGATTTTTCTTGTTGGGCCAAATGTGGCAACATATTATTTATTTGACACTGTGGTAATCCATTCAATTGGATGGAAAAGAACATATTAGTCAAATGAAACTGATGTCTCGTAGCCATGCACACTCACCCAAATAATCTGCCCCTGGATCCTGTTCATGGGCGGGTTCTCCAGCTGCTTGACACCGAGCCATATTCTCGCTCGGGAATTTATTTTCCCTGGCCTTGCTGGGATACTAAAACCAACTTTCCGATTCAGCCCCAGCCTCAGACTCCAACCCCTGGACAATAGCAATACTGTGTGATGACTACCGAGGACAGGCTAAGAGGGATGACTGTTTTAATAGCACTTTATGACTCCTCAAGATGGACTGGAAACATCACCACAAGGAGAAAAAAGGTATTCGCCAAGGAGAGGGGACGCCACTGTAGTCAGAATCTGAGCTGGAATCAAAACCACAGACAGAAATAGGGCTGAGGTCCTACAGTGTAAATTCCAGGAACTAGGGAGGAAGCTTGAGGACATGGCCATCGGGGTTTTCAGAAATGTGCTAATTGTGCAATATTCACAACTAGTGAGAGAGAAATGATAAAATCACAATAAAATTGAATGACTGCATCCACGGGCTAATGGTTTGGGGAGAAATCTTCGAAAACTGTGGGAATAAAGGAGAGACATTTGGTAGCATCACTCTCATTATTATCTTTCCATTATTCCATACTCTTCCTTCTTAGTGTTACCCCTCTCCCTCGTACCCTCTCCTCCCACCCCTTCTCTCTTCTTCTCTTTTCTTTCCCTTTCTTTCTCCTTCCTGTTGGAATCATGAAACACAGTAAGTCCATAGGGTGTGTTTATGGGAGCCACGTGGTGCTTTGTCATGTTCCTATCTCTGATCAAAATATTAAAAATGGGCATGTGAACCTAGAAATTCATTGATCAAATGTAGCTTTCACATTGGGTGATCAGAAAGGTCAACACTAATTTTAAGCTTTGATTCTGAACTATAAGAAGCATCTGAAATTCATTTCAAAAATGGCCGGGGAATGAAGCAGGATCCTAGTAGAAAAATTCTCACTTCTTATGAGCCAATAAGAAGTATCTAGTCTTTAGCCAAGGGTCAGTCAGTGACTGTTTCAACCTGTGTTTGGCAGGAATGTTAATATTTAGGAGTTCTCACTTTGGTGAAGTCCCAGGGGATGTCCTAACTAACACATGTGAGGAGCCCTGCCATGCCAGGGCAGGCTGCCAAAAGTTCTCTATTGGGGCAAACCCAAGGACCTCCTGGAAGAAACACTATCTGACTTACCATTATTTCCCAGAACCAAGACTCTTGTACAATGAATACACAGGGTGCCTTAAGTCTTGGAGCTTGCTTGCAACCTTAGATAGCAAGGAACCCATTCTGGAGTAAAATATTTTAAAAAGTATGTGCCAATGAAAGGACATATAGTTCATGCCATTATTGAACAATCAATTGGCTGTTTCTTTCTAAGTTTGTATTAAGGGGGATTCAGAGGTTCCATGAAGACCCTGTTGGAAGAAGTGCCATAGTCAATAAGCAACACCTGCCATTACTGCCATAGGTGGATGTGTTTCATATTGTCCCAGTGAGTTTCATTTTCCTCAGTGGGGGAAAGCAAAAACTTTTGGATGTGATGCTATGTGGGATTAGTCAGATATGGTCTGCTCAGTCTGGGAAACTATTTCCAGCTTTTGTGAGATAGTAGGTTGTAAGAAACTGAACAACGTCAGTCATGAGTTGTAGTAAGAGTATAGTAGTGCAGCAATGTATAGTACAACATTTTCAGTAGAAATACTGAAAGAATAATACCCTTTCGGAGCCTACTAAGAAAGTGTAATAACAGTAAGGAGAGAACTCTGCTCATTTTAAAAACACTGACCAGAGAAATTATCCAAGCCAGCATCCCAGCAAAGGGAGGGCCGTGAAGCCACCAGTGAGCAAAATGGCAAATCAGCAGTTATCTGTTCTGTAATCCTAGATTTCTGTTATAGCACATTATCTTCTAGGGAGATAAGACAGGTACAGAAATTATTATAAGGTAGAAATTGTAAGAGTATCACAAGGACAGATTAATTGCTGAGGGTCCCAATTCCTTCCTGGTAACGCTTCTAACTGACTTCATACGTGGGACAAATGTTTTGCTTACTACTATAAAAGTAAGTCATTTGCCATTTTGCCACCCAGTTGTTCAGATGGTAAGTAAGCTTCCAAAGTGCTCTGTGTATTCATAAGCCTCTCATCCTACATTAGCACGGATATTGGTAGTGATGAACCTTCTGAATAGGCAGACTCTGAATTTCACTAAACCTGGTAATTGTCATGAGATCTGTACAGTTTAAAATCTGAAATGATCCCGCATCAGCATCAGGACTTCGAAAAATCAGTGTACCTATCCAGTGATGTTAGACATGACATGGGAAGCCCTTTTTACTGTTTCAAAGAATGAAGAAGATTTTGTAGATTCAGTGAGATTTTCTAGCCTTCTTCATTTCCTTCATTACCCAGCAAGATGAACTGATTTTCCGGAGGCAGCACCCCAAGCTAGTCTGACAGAAAAGCTGTTAGCCGATCTAGGAAGAATGGGTTAGGTGGCCTGAGAAACTTCTTTTTTTCATCCTACCTCTCACCTAGCTTTCTAAGTGTGTGAGAGCTTATGTATGTGAGGTTGCAATCTCTTAGAGAAGTCCCTTTTACACCTGATACATAAAATCCTGAATAAACACTGATTTTGCTATGAGTTTTCACTCTCAATTAGACTTACCTGGGAGAAGAGGAAATTCACACCCTTGAATTTGTACTGAAACTTTAAAAATTAATTCACCAGATTTGAATAGTTTGTCTAACCCACGATGGTTTCATAGTTTCTGTCCTGAAAGCTGCTGAAGTCACATTGTACTATATCATTTGGAAGATGTTGATGACTCAAAGCCATTGGTTTGTAGGATTACCCACTCCTGCTTTTGAATTTATTTTGTTTATTTTGATTGTTTTTAATTTAACAATGTTCTTCCAAACTATATTACTATGTTGGAAAATGTGTTTGAAAAGTCATCTCTTTCCTTTTCTTCTAAAAACTACATAAGTGAAGAAGGGGTTGTTTCATTTTGAAAAACATGTTTTGCTTTATTTTGTTTACTGATTGCCATTTTATTTTCTGCCATCCTTGGAAACTTTATGAAGTATCAGGGTGATACTGGGATCTTCAACGATGTCGCAGGACCCTTGCATTTATAGAAGTGCTGACCAAGAAGAAAAAGCAGGAGGGTAAGAATTATTCAGAGGGCCTGTTACAGGCTCATTGAAATCTGGGAGCAATGTTTTACCATTCAAGTAATAAATTATTGCCTTTCCACTATTTTACTTTGAGTGTATTCATCATATCCCATCTGCTGACAAAGACCAAACTTCAAGTATTAATAAGTAATAATTGTTGAAATAGCTGTAACTTTTCAATTTTGCTCATACAGGTAATAATCTTTCATACATTTTAATACATCAGTAATGAAATATTTAAACAAAACTTCACAGTTCATCTGCTTGCTCAAAGGAGAGACTGTGAAGTACTATTTAAGAATGTTTTTCTTTTTGCAATGCCTTCATATGTTTTCAATCAAAGCAAGCATGCAATTTTAAAATATTAGAATATAATCTGTCCAATATAGCATACTTTCAAGAAAGGTGAGATATATGTATATATGTATTTTATTTGTAGATGTTGACTTTAATCTATTAGAGACAGAAATGTATTTCTTAACTTCAATAATAGGCCACAATATAATAATATTCATAAACACTTAATATTTCTTATTTTATGCTATAAGTAAATTCTCAAAGTAACTATTTGAACTAAATAACTTATTCTTAGACATTGATGTTCCTGTTAAATTATTCTCTATTTTTAAAAAATTCCACATTTGCCATGCACTCCATACATCTTCAGTATTTGGGACATTTTCAAAAACTTCTGTTTTTATTTATAAAACATTTGTTCATAATATTATAATTAGAAGCATATACACTTTGAAAACCCTTTTCTTTGAAAACCCTTTCCTTTTTAAAAATCTTCCAGCACAGAGAAAACTTTCCATCACCTCTTTTGCTTTAAACTAAACAATCCAAAGGGCTCCATTTTCGATGTGATCTGTATTGTCTATCCCACAGAAACATTTGTGAGTTCCTTTCATTCAGCAAATAGATCGAGTGAGCCTTTTCACGTAATTTTTCACATCTCACCATCAGTAACCTTGCAAAGAAACACATGTGTACAGCTGTCACTAAGATAGTTTCATTTTTAATCTATAGCATATTAGTTCGCCATTTCACTGAACTCAAAGGCAAGTTTGGACAAAAAAATACTATGGATTCATAAACATCATTTCTACATGTGCATTTTGATGTCACCTCAGACTTCAGAGATTTAAAAAAAAATTCCCATTTTTCTTTCCAGTCTTACTCTCAGCCTAACTTCACTGTTTCTGCTAGGGCCAGCATTCTCAATTTCCAAGCTATAAACTGGGTGATTGTGATGGTTAATACTGAGTGTCAACTTCATTGGATTGAAGGACACAAAGTATTGATCCTGAGTGTGTCTGTGAGGGTGTTACCAAAAGAGATTAACATATGAGTCAGTGGATTGGGAAGGTAGATCCACCCTTAATTTGGTGGACACAATCTAATCAGCTGCCAGCAAATATAAAACAGGCAGAAAAATGAGATGGTGTTGCAAAAAGAGATTAACATTTGAGTCAGTGGGCTGGGGAAGGTAGATCCACCCTTAATCTGCTGGGCACAATCTAATCAGCTACCAGCAAATATAAAGTAGGCAGAAAAATGTGAAAAGGAGAGATGGGCCTAGCCTCCCAGTCTACATCTTTCTCCAGTGCTGGATGCTCCCTGCCCTCAAACATTGGACTCCAACGTATCAGTTCTGGGGCTTGGACTAGCTCTCCTTGCTCCTCAGCTTGTAGACAACCTATTGTGGGACCTTGTGGTCATGTAAGTTAATACTTAATAAGCTCCCCTATATATATAGGTATAATGTTGTAATATCTATATAACATATATCTATGTAATATAGTATATAATTATATATTATATATCTGTATATTATATATTATGTATATATCAATATATATAATATGTGTATATAAATATATCTATATATTATATATTATGTATATATCAATATATAAAATATATATTTTTATATATATATATCCTATTAGGTCTGTCCCTCTAAGAGAACCCTGACTAATAAAGATTTTCGTACCAGGAGTGATTCTAGAGGAACAGAATATTAAGAATGGAGTTCTTTCATTGGTTTTGGGGTTTCTAGAGTTGGGTGCTTAATAAGATTAGATGCAGAAATGCTAAGGACTCTACTTCTAATAGTATGGAGAACACTGATTATGCTTGGCATGAACTGTTTAGAGAGTTATGCAAAATAAATGCATTTGACACTCCTGATTCACCACTTGTGAGAGGCAAGGAGTTTAGTGACTCTATAGATAATACCTTTGACCATATGTGGAGAACCAGGGAACATAATGAAGCTGATTGGTTGCTCCTAAGTTCAGTGGACTAAGTGATGAAAGAAAATGATGAACTCAGGGATTCTGTCTCCCAGCTTCAGAAGTAGATACTGAGCCTCAAATATGCTAAGATTGCCCTGAATGAGAGTCTTATCTCCTGTAGAGAAAGAGCTGAAATTGTAGAAAATCAGACACAAGCTCTTGTCATGCGAGTGGTTGACCTGCAATGAGAGGTGCATGTGCAGCCTCACCAGATGTCTACTGTTAAAATGAAAGCATTGATTAGAAAAGAATGAGACCTGGAAACTTGGAATGGAGACATATGGGAAGACCCTGATGAAGCCAGGAACACTGAGTTTCTAAACTCTGATGAACCGTTTTTTGCCAGAAGGAACAGCTTCCCCTTCCCAGGAGTGGCAGCATCCCCTCCCTGACCCATGCTGCCATCAGCCTTTCCACCTTTGCCTGAAGAGATAAACCCTGCACTGCCTAACGCAACAGTGATAGCCTCCCCTGAAACAGTTGTCAGGCAAGATAATGTTGATTCTCCTCAGAAGCCACTGCCAACATCTCTGTTTGCTTCTAGATCTATAACTAAGCTAAAGTCCCTGTGGGCCACTAGAGGTGAGGTTGAGAGTGTGACCCATGAGGAGGTGCACTACACTGGAAAGTAACTGTTTGAATTCTCAAATTTATATAAACAGCAATCTAGAGAACAGGTATGGGAATGGATATTATGGGTAGGGGATAATTGTTGAAGGAACATAGAGTTGGGTCAGGCTGAATTTATTTATTTGGGCCCACTATGTAGGGACTCAGCATTTAATATTGCAGTTTAGAGAGTTAATCAAGGTTCTAATAGTTTATTTGCTTGGTTAGCTGAAATATGGATTAAAAGATGGCCCACTGTGAGTGAGCTGGAAATGCCTGATCTCCTTTAGTTTAATGTAGAGAAAGGGATTCAAAAGCTTAGGGAGATTGGGATGGTAGAGTGGATTAGTCACTTTAGACCCACTCATCACAGCTGGGAGGCCCTTGACCAATGCCGTGTGAAATATATTTGTAAGGGCAGCACCTGCATCTTTGAAGAGCCCCACAATTGCTCTTTTCTGTATGTCAGATCTAACAGTGGGAACCACAGTCACTCAACTACAAAATTTAAATACAATGGGAATAATTGGATCTTGAGGTGGCAGGACTAAGTGGCAGCACTCGACTTTCACAGGCAAGGTGGGTGTAGCTACTGTAATGGACAGCGGAGGCGAAATGGCAATCAGAATAGTCTGATTCATGTAGAGCTCTGGCATTGGCTAATTAATCATGGTGTTCATAGAAGTGAAATTGATAGGAAGCCTGATGCATTCCTACTTAAATTATACAAACAGGAAACTTCTAGGTCAAATGGACAAAGACTAATTTGAATTATAAAAACAGAATCCTGGCCCCTCAATCAATTTCCAGACTTGAGTCAGAATCCCTTGAATGAAGGTGAGGCTGGGTCCCCTAAAGGAAGGACCCTACTACATTACCAATAATTTATGCAGTGAATCTTTCTCCCATCCTTCCCCAAGGAGATCTCCAGCCTTTTATCAGGGCAACTGTGCACTGGGGAAAGGGAAATGATCAGACATTTTGGGAACTACTGGACACTGGCTCTTAGCTGATGTTGATTCCAGGGGACCCAAAACGTCATTTTGGTCCCCCAGTTAAAGTAGAGGCTTATGGAGGTCAGTTAATTAATGGAGTTTTAGCTCAGGTCTGACTTACAGTGGGTCCAGTGGGTCCCCAGGCTCATGCTGTGATCGTTTCCCCAGTGCCAGAATGTATAATTGGCATAGACATACTTAGCAGCTGGCAGAACCCCGACATTAGCTCCCTGACTGATAGGGTGAGGAATATTATGAGGGGAAAGGCCAAATGGAAGCCATTAGAGCTGCCTCTACCTAGAAAAATAGTAAATCAAAAACAATATTACATCCTTGGAGGGATTGCAGAGATTAGTGCTATCATCAATGACTTGAAAGATGCAGGGGTGGTGATTCCCAACACATCCCCATTCAACTCTCCCATTTGACCTGTGCAGAAGACAAATGGATCTTGGAGAGCCAGTGGATTATCATAAACTAAACCGAGTGATGACTCCAGTTGCAGCTGCTGTACCAGATGTGGTTTCATTGCTTGAGCAAAGTAACACATCTCCTGATAGTTAGTATGCAGTCATTGACTTGGCACCTGCCTTTTTCTCCATTTCTGTCCATAAAGCCCACCAGAAGAAATTTGTATTAAGCTGGCCAGGCCAGCAATATACCTTTACTGTCCTACCTCAGGTGTATATCAACTCTCTAGCTTTGTATCATAATCTTATTCAGGGAGACCTTGATTACTTTTGGCTTCCAAAAGATATCACACTGGTTCATTACATTGATGACATTATGCTGATTGGATCCAGTGAGCAAGAAGTAGCAAACATACTGGACTTATTGGTGGGACATTTGCATGCCAGAGGATGGGAAATCAATCCAACTAAAATTTAGGGAACCTCTACCTCAGTAAAATTTCTAGGGGTCCAGTGGTGTGGGGTCTGTTGAGATATTCCTTCTAAGGTAAAGGATAAGTTGCTGTATTTGGCCCCTCCTACAACCAAGAAAGAGGCACAATGCCTAGTGGGTCTATTTGGATTTTGGAGGCAGCACATTCCTCACTTAGGTATGTTACTGTTGCCCATTTATTGAGTGACCTGAAAGGCTGACAGTTTTAAGTGGGGTTCAGAATAGGAGAAGGCTATGCAACAGGTCCAGGCTGCCGTGCAAGCTGCTCTGCCACTTGGGCCATATGACCCAGCAGAGCCAATGGTGCTTGAGGTGTCAGTGGCAGATAGGGATGCTGTTTGGAGCCTTTGGCAGGTACTTTATAAGTGAATCATAGCAGAGGCCTCTAGGATTTTGGAGCAGGGCCCTGCCATCTTCTGCAAATAACTACTCGTTTTTTGAGAGACAACTCTTGACCTGTTACTGGGCTTTGGTGGAAATTGGACATTTGACTATGGGTCATCAAGTCACCATGTGATCTGAACAGCCTATCATAAACTGGGTGCTTTCTGACCCATCTAGTCATAAAGTGGGTCATGCTCAGCAGCATTCCATCATCAAGTGGAAGTGGTGTATACATGATTGGGCTGAAGGCACAAGTAAGTTACATGAGGAAGTGGCTCAAAGTCACAAGGTCTCCACTCCTTCTCTCCCCCAGCCTGCACCGATGGCCTCATGGGAAGTTCCCTATGTTCAGTTGCCAGAGGAAGAGAAGAATAGGGCCTGCTTCAAAGATGGTTCTGCAGGATATGTAGGCGCCACCCAAAAGTGGACAGCTGCAGCATTACAGCCCTTTTCTAGGACATCCCTGAAGGACAGCAGTGAAGAGAAATCTTCCCAATGGACAGAACTTTGAGCAGTGCACTTGGTTGTGCACTTTGCATGGAAGGAGAAATGGCCAGATGTGTGACTATACACTGTTTCATGGGCTGTAGCCAATGGTTTGGCTAGATGGTCAGGGACTTGGAAGAAGCGTGACTGGAAAATTGGTGACAAAAAAATTTGGGGAAGAGGTATGTGGATGAACCTCTCTGAGTAGTCAAAAAATGTGAAGATATTTGTATTTCATGTGAGTGCTCACCAACAGGTGACCTCAGTAGAGGAGGAGTTTAATAATCAAGTGAGCCTGGCACGGTGGCTCAAGCCTGTAATCCCAGCACTTTGGGAGGCCGAGACGGGCGGATCATGAGGTCAGGAGATCGAGACCATCCTGGCTAACATGGTGAAACCCCATCTCTACTAAAAAATACAAAAAAAAAACCAAAAAACAAAAAACAAAAAACCTAGCTGGTTGAGGTGGTGGGCACCTGTAGTCCCAGCTACTTGGGAGGCTGAGGCAGGAGAATGGCGTAAACCCGGGAGGTGGAGCTTGCAGTGAGCTGAGATCAGGCCACTGCACTCCAGGCCGGGTGACAGAGTGAGACTCTGTCTCAAAAAAAAAAAAAAATAATAATAATCAAGTGGATAGGATGACCCAGTCTGTGGACATGACTCAGCCCCTTTCCCCAGTCATCCCTGTCATTTCTCAATGGGCCCTTGAACAAAGTAGCCATGGTGGCAGGGATGGAGGTTATGCATGGGCTCAAAAACATGGACTTTCACTCACCAAGGCTGACCTGGCTATGGCCATTGCTGAGTGCCCAATTTGCCAGCAGCAGAGACCAACACTGAGCCCTCAATATGGCACCATTTCTCAGGGTGATCAGCCAACTACCTGGTGGCAGGTTGATTATATTGGACCTCTTCCATCATGGAAAGGGCAGAGGTTTGTCCTCACTGTAATAGACACTTACTCCACATATGGGTTTGTCTATCCTGCACACAATGCTCCTGCCAAGACCACTGTCAATGGACCCATGGAGTGCCTTATCCACCATTATGGTATTCCACACAGCATTGTCTCTGACCAAGGCACTCACTTTACAGCTAAAGAAGTATGGCATTGAGTGGGCTCATGCTCATGGAATTCACTGGTCTTACCGTGTTCCCCATCATCCTGAAACAGCTGGATTGATAGAAAGGTAGAATGGCCTTCTGAAGTCACAATTACAAGGCCAACTAGATGACAATACTTTGCAGGGCTGGGGCAAAGTTTTCCAGAAGGCTGTGTATGCTCTGAATCAGCATCCAATATATGGTACTATTTCTCCCATAACCAGGATTCACGGATCCAGGAATCGAGGGGTAGAAGTGAAAGTGGCACCACTCACCATCGCCCCTAGTGATCCATTAGCAAAATACTTGCTTCCTGTTCCTGTGATATTACATTCTGCTGGCCTAGACGTCTTAGTTCCAGACAGAGGAACGCTGCACCAGGAGACATAACGATTCCATTAAAGTGGAAGTTAAGATTGCCACCGCGACACTTTGGGCTCCTCCTACCTTTAAGCTAAGAAAGGAGTTACAGTGTTGACTGGGGCAATTGACGCAGACTATCAGATGAAATCAGTCTACTACTCTACAACGGAAGTAAGGGAGAGAATGCATGGAGATCTAATAAGGCATCTCTTAGTATTAACGTGCCCTGTGATTAAGGTCCATAGGAAACCACAACAGCCCAATCCAGGCAGAACTACAAATGATGCAGACCCTTCAGGAATGAACGTTTGGGTCACTCCTCTAGGAAAAATCCACGACCTGCTGAAGTGCTTGCTGAAGGCAAAGGGAATACAGAATGGGTCGTAGAAGAAGGTAGTCATCAATACCAGCTATGACCACCTGACCAGCTGCAGAAATGAGGACTGTAATTGCCATGACTATTTCCTCCTTTTTTTAAAAAAATGTTTGTGTATGTATATGCTCGTACTAAGAAAATATCTTCATTTTATTTCCTTTCTCCTTTATCATGTGACATAAGCGTTATTGCCTTCATATCAGCATTTAAGTTTTGTTAACTTCGTGTAATAGTATTTGGGTTGGGGATTAGTGCATTTCCAGTTGTATGAAGGATAGTTGTATTCTGTTAGGTGTAATTATGACCTTATTATTATCTTTATTTGAAGATTATGTTTAATCTCAGGAGATGTATATGGGTTCAAGTTGACAAGGAGTGTGTGTGTGATGGTTAATACTGAGTGTCAACTTCATGAAGGATGCAAAGTATTGATCCTGGGTGGGTCTGTGAGGGTGTGCCCAAAAGAGATTAACATTGGAGTCAGTGGGCTGGGGAAGGCAGACCCACCCTTAATCTGGTGGGCACAATCTAATCAGTTGCCAGCAAATATAAAGCAGGCAGAAAAATGTGAAAAGGAGAGATGGCCCTAGCATTCCAGCCTACATCTTTCTCTAGTACTGGATGCTTCCTGTTCTTGAACAGTAGACTCCAAGTTCTTCAGTTTTGGGACTCAGACTGGCTCTCCTTGCTCCCAGCTTGCAGACAGCCTATTGTGGGACCTTGTGATTGTATGAGTTAATACTTAATAAGCTCCCATTATATATATGTATAGTTCTGTCCTGTTTTATATTTATATATTTTATATATATATATATAGTTCTTAGTTCTGTCCCTCTAAGAGAATCCTGAGTAATACAGTGATCAACTTTGATTTAGAGGCCTTGCTCTTTTTCCATGTCTAGAGAGTCTCTGTATACCCCCACACATCCAGTGCAATCTAGGTGCCTATGACATCCAATATGTACTTTGTCATTATCCTCCTGTCCACTTTTTCTGTCTTAATTTATTTTTATCTCCCATTTATTCTACTAATCAAATGCATACAAAGCTATGTAATGCATCTCCCTAAGAATACCCCTTACCTATTGCCTCTCCCTTTCTTGGGGCCCTTTAGTAACAGTTTTAACTGTAAACCCTTCAGCCAGATTGCTCGATAGACTTACTTGCATACTCTATTTTCTTACATAATATTAGTCTTAGCACTAATATTTACAGAAAAGACTTTTGAGTCTTTTTATTCTGTTAGGTACTGGGGTAAATACTTTAGCTGCATTTTCTAATTTAATCCTTGCTACAACCAGATAGTAGATATTATGTCCATTTCTCATGCCAGAAAACTGAAATTCAGGTGCATTTGAATAGCTCACACAAGGCTAACAGTCATAGAGATAGAATTTATACCGAGGGCTTAACTAAAAGCTGTGTTCATTTTTTTTTTTTGTTGCTGTTGTTTGAGATGGAGTCTTGCTCTGTTGCCCAGGCTGGAGAGCAGTGGCACGATCTCGGCTTACTGCAAGCTCTGCCTCCTGGGTTCACACCATTCTCCTGCCTCAGCCTCCCAAGTAGCTGGGACAATAGGTGCCCGCTACCACGCCTGGCTAATTTTTTGTATTTTTATTAGAGACAGGGTTTTTCTGTGTTAGCCAGGATGGTCTCGATCTCCTGACCTCGTGATCCGCCTGCCTTGGCCTCCCAAAGTGAGCCGTGTTCTTTTTTGTTTTCCTTTTGCCACAAAGGTTTATATTTTTAGCTAACACTTTATAATGCCTCCTGCAGACCTTTTTCTTTGACCAAATGATTCTATTAAATTTCCTGAAGTATGCCTTAAAGTTTTTCATCAACGTTCTTTTGTTTTTTTTTTTTTCACATAATTGTGCCTAGAATGCCTTCCTCCTGCCCAGTGAATTGTCATCTATTTTTCAAAGCCCATCACAAACCCTACTTCCTTCTCAAAAATTTAATCTAGCTATCCATCTATCATAAAAGTGGTTATATCCAATCCAGATTCCTACATATATTAATACTATTCAATTTGTTAATTAGTTTTCTACTGCCCTATGTCAGATTTACTTTGCCCTATGGTAGTATTGATACTTTTTTTTGTTTGCATTTATTTTTTGCATGTTCTTATGTTGTTGTATTTCTCCAACCATATTGTCAGTAGCTTTGTCTTTTTACAGTTTCTTGTACATAGTAAGAGATAGATAAATATTTGCTGATTTGGTTATTTAAGAAATTCAGTTTAGATTGGTTGCCCAAACTGGTTGTTCTGACTGTACTGATTAAGTCAGCCATGGTAAGGAAGTCAGTTGTTTATACAAACAATGCCATATCCTGGATATACTGCGATTTCAGATGCAATTTAAACATTCATCTAACAGAAAAAAATATATTAGGTAATAAAACTGGGGGCATAAAGATTAATTGTAAAATTCAAACGTTATGATAATATCACGTTTGTTCCAAGTTGTTAAAAGAAAAACTTAGACGAATTAAATGTAACAAAGTTTTATTAAGCAAACACGATTCTTGAATGGGGCAGTCTCCCAAGTGAGAGTTGGCTCAGAGAAACTCCAGCGCAGGCATGTTGTAGAAGATTTATGGACAGAAAAAGTGGCATACAGAAAATGGAAGTGAGGTACAGAAACAGTCAAATTAGTTAGAGCTCAGCATTTGCTTGATTTGAACACGGTTTGAACAGTTGGCTGCCTTTCACTGGCTGAAACTTGGTGATTGGCACAAGAGCGGGTTAATCTGTTTACAAATCCAGTGAGATTTCAGTTTACCATTTTATAAGGAAACCTTTAGGGCAGATTTAAAATATGTAAGGTGCCAACTTTAGGTTAAATTTGGTTGAACAAAATCAGTAAGTATACATATATAAAGGTTTCAAAAAATCTGTGAAGATAAAAATCAACAAATATTAAACAATAATTGGTAGATCAAAGAGTAATTATCTCTGCATTGCTCTTGGACTGTTTTTAATATGTGATTTACATTAAATCCCAATTGCAAGACACAAGATGACACCTTCCCCCACTTCATCCCCAACACATTCAGCTATTAAATCTCTATCTCACTCTTAATTAAAATCATAGAATGTTATTACTGGAAGATTCCATATAGATTCTGAGTCCAACCTCTTGCTCATTGGAGAAAATGTCTAGGAAACTTCCTTGCCATGCTATGATTTTGTCATTCTGTCATTCAGCTTCTCTCTGAACACCTCTGGGAACAGGCAACTCTGTGCTTCTAAGTTAGCCCTGACAATTGTTAGGCATTTGTCATTGTTAAACCAGCTCTTTCTGAAAATAAGCCTTGGTCATTCCCTCTATAACATTTCCCCATTTTTAAAAATTCTTCTAAATTGTAAGGTTTCATAATATATTAGCTAAAATCCAACAAACCTCAATTTTTCCCAATACAATTCCTTTAATTATTTAAAGAAAACTCTCCTGCCTCTTCCTAATATCTCTACTCCAGACCCCTTTTCCTAGCCCAGGAAAAAAATCTCTAGTTCTTTGAGCTAGCAGTCCTTTGACTTAGTCTCCATGTGTCTCATTTGGATATTCTCATTTGGATATTCTCCTCATCCCGAGACTACAATAAGCCAGATGTGGCTTGAGGAGGGCAGAAACCCTGAAACCATAACTTCTCTTGCATTAGAAATGTTATTTCTGTCATTGCAGCCTAAGTTTGCATTAGCTTTTACAACAGTAGCATTATACTCATGGGTTCTGCTGAACTTGTGGTCTAAAGCCCCAGGCCTTTTTTTGCCCCCTAGAAAGCACATTCAAGTCATGTATCTCTCATCCTGTCCTTATGTAATTAATTTTTTTTTTTTTAACTGTGCAAGGCTTTTCCTTTATGCTTTTGTGCCTTTTATCGTGTTGGACTCCAGAAGTGCATGATGGGACAAACGAGAGGAAACCACAAGATTCTTGGCTGCTCTGAATGCTGAGAATCTGGAATGGCTTTGGTGAATTACAATAGGAGTTCTACTCAATAAACCCAAAACCCTATGGATATTAAAAACACAAAAACAAGCAAAGTGAAAAAAACCCCAAAAGCCACTTGCTGGTGAGAGTTGCATTTTACCTTCCTTAATACTAAAATTGGAAGATGACGAGGGAAAATACCTAAATCCTTGGTAGTTGAGGCCTCTGACTAGGACAGTCTTTCAGTCTTCTGAAAGTTTTTGCCTTCATTCCAGCCTTTCAGTTAGTAGGGGATCTAGTAGATGGGAACATATTTAAAATATGCAGAGTTTTCTCTGGGTATCTTCTTCCCTGAGTCAATTATCACTGGTTCAACAGCTTTCCCTTTCCTCCATTAGCACATAAGTTACCTTTTGCCTCCAAATTGTCTGGAACTCAAATGACTTTCAACTACTTGCACTCTGAAAGCACTTGTTGTTTCCTAGCAACAATTCTCTTCCCACTGGGGAAAATAGTGGGGAGCAGGGGAGACACAACACATGTCTCTCTTCCAAAAGGCCAGGCCAGATCATTGATAAAAGCAGCCTTTTTCTTAACAATTATGTGGTGCATCATACCCACAGCGTCTTATCTTTCCCTCTGTTTCTCTTTCTTCTGTTGATGACTTTTTAGATTTGCTTTTTCTTTGGGGGCTGCAGCAGATGCTGTTGGTACCTGTATTTATTTGCTAGGATTGCCATAACAAATGTCACAGACTAGGTGGAGGAAGCAACAGAAATTTGGTTTCTCATCATTCTGCAGGCTAGAAATCCAAAATCAATGTGTCCACAGGGTTGGTTTCTTCTGCGGCCTTTCTCCTTGGCTTGTGTATCAGTCCGTTTTCACGCTGCTGATGAAGACATACCTGAGACTGGGTAATTTTTAAAGAAAAAGGTTTAATGGACTCAGTTCCACGTGGCTGAGGAGGCCTCACAATCATGGTAGAAGGTGAGGAAAGAATGTGCCTACATCTTACATAGCAGCAGGCAAGAGAGAATGAAAACCAAGTGAAAGAGGAAACCCCTTCTAAAACCATCGGGTTGGCAGCACATGGTGGCTCATGTCTGTAATCCCAGCACTTTGGGAGGCTGAGGTGGGCGGATCACCTGAGGTCAGGAGTTCAAGACCAGCCTGACCAACATGGCAAAAACCCATTCTCTGCTAAAAATACAACAATTCGCTGGTGTGGTGGCACATGCCTGTAATCCCAGCTACTCGGGAGGCTGAGGCAGGAGAATTGCTTGAACCCGGGAGGCAGACATTGCAGTGAGTTGAGATTGTGACATTGCACTCCAGCCTGGGCAACAGAGCAAGACTCCAACTCAAAACAAAAACAAAACCATCTGATCTCATGAGACTTACTACCATGAGAACAGTATGGGAGAAACTGTCCCCATGATTCAATTATCTCCCACTGTGTCCCTCCCACACCACAAGGGAATTATGGGAGCTATGATTCAAGACAAGATTTGGGTGGGGACACAGCCAAACCATATCATCTTGTAGATAGCCACCTTCTCCCTCTATCTTCACATGGTTGTCCCTAGGTGTGCGTCTATGTCCTAATTTCCCTTCATGTAAGGACATCAATTATAGTGAATTAAGGCCCACCTTAATGACGTTATTGCTTTGAAGACCATATCTCCAAATACAGTCACATTTTGAGGAACTGGAGATTAGAATTTCAACATATGAACCTTATAGGGGACACAGTTCAGTGCATAACAGTACCCCCATCCAGATCCACTTCTCTGGACTTAGGCACTATTTCCTAGCTTCTTTAAGCTTCAGCTTCTGTTGCTAACTGCTCACAGCTTCTTCCAGCATCCTTCTCTGAAGAATGCACTTGGTTAACAGGAGCTGTCTAGCATGGAAATGTCAGGAAAGTTGAGAATGTCTCTCTCAACTCTGCCACAGTCAATTTTGTCAGATGGTGGGAAGAAGGGAGGTTGCAAGGGGTGTAGTACTTTTGTAGTAGAATTCCTGCTCCAGAGCCCCCCATGGGATCAGAATGAGGCTAGACTTCTCCTGTAACCATCTCTGCCTATCTTTTTTTTTTTTTTTTTTTTTGAGATGGAATCTCACTCTGTCACCCAGGCTAGAGTGCAGTGGCACGGTATTGGCTCACTGAACCTCTGCCCCACTGGGTTCAAGCAATTCTCCTGCCTCAGCCTCCCTAGTAGCTGGGATTACAGGTGCCTGCCACTGTGCTCGGCTAATTTTTGTATTTTTAGTAGAGACAGTGTTTCACCATGTTGATCGTCTCGATCTCTTGACCTCGGGATCCACCCGCCTCGGACTCCCAAAGTTCTGGGATTACAGGCATGAACCACTGCGCCCGGCCTCTGCCTATCTTTAATCTCATGCCTATCCAGATTTTTTTCATTACTGTGAACGTTCTCCTAAGAACACTTCCATTTTACATTATTTGCATACAAATCTCCATTGCAGGCTCTGCTTCTTGGAAAAACAAAGGCAGATTCCTGCTTTAGTATTACATCACTTGTTTAAAAATTAAGCACTTCAAAAGAGCATTCAATTTAATTCAGCAAACATTTACTAAGGATGATCTACAAGGCTGAATTTCTTCATTAGATGAGAAGCTTCTTGAGGGCAGGGATGAGGTCTAATTGACTCTTTTTCTCTAGTGGCTAGCACAGTGTCAATCTCAATACATATATTTATTGAACAATGTTCTGTTGTGGAGGCATTATGATGAACATAATGCAGCCTCAACAGCAAATAAGTTTGCAATTTTCTTGGGAAAAGCAAATGTGGTCCAACTCATAACAAATCAAATTTGAATTTGGAAAGTGCATAAAAAAGCAATATGCAAAGTGCTATGGAGGCATGGAGGATCAAAAGCATAATTTCAATTACAGGAAGATTTCATGAATCTGAAGAAATAGACATATGATCTTAATAGAGAAGAGAAAATAATATTGCTAGCAACTATTAAATGACTACTACATGATAGACATTGTGTAAATTTCTTTATAAGTATTATGTTATTTAATATTTGTGGAATATCTATGGCATAAAGATTATTATTAGCTCTATCCTACAAAAATATGTCTTGAGACATTAAGTGATGTCTTTTAGCTGGGAAGTAGTGGAGCCCAGATTTAAACACATTCCTTTGGGGAAGGACATTGCAGGAAGAATATGATGAACACAGATAAAGATTCAGAAAAGAAGTCTACCAATATGAGCTTGAGTGGATGCGATAGGGAAAAAGCCTGAAAAGAGAAATTGGGACCAGTTTATGAGAGACTTGGAATACAAATGCTAAATTTGGACTTTAGTTTATAAACCATGAGGAGCATCCAGAAGATATTTAATTGGAAAGTTGGCTGATAATACTTGTGTCTTAAGAAAATTACTCCAAAAGAAGGAGAGAAAACGAAAAGTGCTTTAGCTTGTTCAAAGAAATATGGGCAAATGAATACATTTAAATGGATGTCTATTCCTTACAAATTCTTTTCTATCTAGATTTTACTGTGACTGACCCAATATATCTTACATTTATAAGTGATTTTGTTAGGAGACTTGATTTCCCATAAATTTAATATTGTGACACTCCTTATTTGACTTTACTATCTATGCTACTTTTTCCATGCCCTCTTTTAAATTTTACCTATTCATTTATTTTGGTAAATATTATAAACCTCTCTCCAAAAATGGCAAATGAGAAGTATGTTTCATGACACCAAACACAACATCTTACAGATTCTCTTCCCCTATGTCCACGGAAAGCTCATTCTAAGTATCCTGGCAACTATCCCTAGTTTCTCATTTTATCCTTGCCAAACTGCCCCAAATCTCTACACACTCTGTTTCTTGTTCCTTTCCTCCTACCTTTCAACTTTTTCAATCTAGCGTTTTCAGAGCCAGTGCCTCTCCAGCATTTCTAAAGCAGAAAAAAAAGCTAATCTTGGCTCTTTCTGTTTTTCTCCCCATTTGTTATCTAAAATTGAGGAGAAAAATACTGAAATCTGAGGATAAAGAAGACAACAATTTATCATCGTTCTCTCTCTATCTCATTCTCTCTCTAATTTATGTGTACCTATTTTGCAATAACTATTGAACTTATTTGCAGCCCACCACTCCTTTTCAGTTAAATGGGTCCTGGCAGTTGGATAGATCTGCTTTTGCACTGGGGCGCAATTGCTGTTGAGCTTCACATGATCACGGATTGAAAGTCTGAACAAGAGAGTAATCATTTGTTTTTTATTTTTATTTTACTCCACGTAAAGGCCTCTCCATAGATACAGTCACTTAGGACCACCACATTCTTGAATTGCTTGTTTCAGAAATTAAAGGTTACTGCTAATTCAAAAGGAACTAAAAAATCCCAAAGCTGAATGACTGCCATTAGTACCTCTAAAGGAAGACTCTGCTTTCTTTCTCCATGTATGGGGATGGCTTACTGCACCTCCAATGGTCATCAGATTGTCAATGACCATGGTAAGACTTCCAGTTTTCCCAGGTGGGAAGGCTTAAAGAAATTGTGATAAGGCAGCCACCCTTCGTATTTCTGTGAAGAGCAAGCATAAAGGAAGGTTTTCATTCATTTTCTGTGCCTTGCATTGTTTAGCCAGCCACCTGATGTTTCTGTCATGTTGCAAATCTGGAAAATTACTATTTGCTGAAATTTTTCACTGCTTCAATTTATGCAGAGACATAAGACAGTTTCCTGAGTCTGGAGTATTTCTGATTACAAGAAAGAGAATCTGACCATGTTTGATTTCAAGTCCATTCAGTCACATTTTTAAACTGCCAATTTTTTATTGTTTAAGTTTTATCACTTAATGTATTGACTCCACTTCATGAGTTAGGAAAAGAAATAACGTAACAATGACCATTTATTTCTCATGTGGAGAAATTGAGTCTGATAATCCAAATGGTCTGTTTGAAGCTACAGAAGAAAGTACAGATTGTGGAAGATAATCATGGATTGGAGAAAGCTGTAAAGAAGGATTTTGTGCATACTTGTTGCTTTATAACTAATTCAGCCTTAAGAATATATATATTTTTTATTATTTAGACAACTCTTCTTTGACTGCGTTAACCTAACTATTCTACATGCAGCCCGTTTTATAGTGGACCAAATGAGCAAAACTCTCTACCTTTGGTTTTTTACTTTGTAGCTCCCACAGTACATTGTTACTATTTCTGTTTAATCATGACCACACAACTTGAATTTACTGGTAGGGCTGCCAAATAAAATGCAGGACATTCTGCTGAATTTAAATTTCAGATAAGCCATGAATAAATTTAGTAAAAGTATGTCCCAAAAATGTCATGGGAGATACGTATACTAAAAATTACTCATATTTTATCTGAAATTCGAATTTAACTGAGTATTCTGTATTTTTATTTGCTAAATATGGCAACCATATTTACTGGGAGAGTATATTTCATGTAATTTTGTTCTACTCAATAAATTCAGCTGCATACATTTAGCTGTTTTGTAAGTTTTTGTACAAATTTAAAAATTAGGAAAAAGTCTTATTTTAGACTATATATTCCAATTTGTGATTTTGATTAAATGGCCAGTATAATTAAAGTTCCTTTTAAAATATATGGGGATTATCTATTTACCTGTTGTGTTCTCTATCCATTGATGAAATAAAAAATGGAAATCTCACTCATTTTTGTACTATATTTTATTGGTACATAGGATGAGCTTGATAAATTGTTTAATAGACTGCATAATTAAAAAATGGTAAGTTGGCACAGCAACAAAAGTGTGTGTATGTGCATGTGTGTATGTGTGCATGTCAAAAGGGTCTAGCATTTTTGAACGCTAACTTTGCACCAGCACTCTGCTAAGAGTGCAGTGCCAAGACCTTAGTTCTTATTACCTTTTTATAGAAGAACCTTTCATTAAAGGATGTTTTAAAATCAATCAAAGGCCATATCTGAGAGTGTATCAATCAATATATGAGTCAGCTTGATACTGCATCCTCCCTTTGTTCTGATTTATTTATTTACTTTTTAAAAAATTACACTTTAAGTTCTAGGGTACATGTGCACAATGTACAGGTTTGATACATAGGTATATATGCGCCATGTTGGTTTGCTAAACCTATCAACTCATCATTTAAGTTAAATATTTCTCCTAATGCTATCCCTCCCACCCCCCAACAGGCCCGGGTGTGTGATGTTCCCCGCCCTGTGTCCAAGTGTTCTCATTGTTCAGTTCCCACCTATGAGTGAGGACATGTGATGTTTGGTTTTCTGTCCTTGTGATAGTTTGCTGAGAATGATCGTTTCCAGCTTCATCCATGTCCCTGCAAAGGACATGAACTCATCCTTTTTTTGTGGCTACATTGTATTCTGTGGTATATATGTGCCATACTTTCTTAATCCAGTCTATCATCGATGAACATTTGGGTTGGTTCCAAGTCTTTGGTATTGTGAATAGTGCCACAATAAACATATGTGTGCATGTGTCTTTATAGTAGCATGGTTTATTGTTCTTATGTATCTATTTGTTTTTGAGACACAGTCTTGCTTTGTCACCCAGGGTAGAGTGCAGTGGTGCAATCTCAGCTCACTGCAACTTCCACCTTCCGGGTTCAAGTGATTCTCCTGCCTCACCCTCCCGAGTAGCTGGGGCTGCAGGGGTGCACCACCATGCCCAGCTAATTTTTGTATTTTTATTAGAGATGGGGTTTCACCATGCTGGCCAGGCTGATCTCGAACTCCTGACCTCAAGTGATCTGCCCACTTTGGCCTCCCAAAGTGTTGGGATTACAGGCGTGAGCCACTGTGCCCTGCCTACATTCTCCCTTTATAGAGGCTCTAAAAAGAAAATGTCTTAGTAAAAATTATTCATATATTTCATGTGCTTTCCTCATATCTCTGTTACCAAATCTTCATTTCTGAAAGTCAGTGTGTAACCTAGTTAGCCAAAGTAGTGACAACCATGGCTCCCACCATATATGTTATTTTAGAATCTTGTCTTCCTCGACCAAGAGACAGAGTCTATGTCCCTTCTTTCAACCTGTGCAGGCCTTGACTAACAAAGTATAACTTAAGTGACAATTTATGATTTTCTATGAAAATGTTCTACTTTGCTCTTTTGACACACCTGCTCTTAGAACCCGGTCAGATACTATGCTGTGAGTAAGCCCATTCAGCCTGTGGAGATGCATGCATGGAAATGAACTTCAGTCCTTCGACCCTTGCCCTGTTTTAACTGCCAGCTGACAGCCAGCCCTAACTCACCAGTCATGCAAGGGAGTCATCTTATAATTGGATTCTCTAGTTGAGTCCTTCCAGCAGAAACCATGTAGAGCAGATACGCCCCCTGTCCAAACTGCAGATTCATGAGCAGAATAAATAAATATTATTGTTTTAAGTCACTTTGCCGTGGTTGGTCATTGTAGCAATAGATGACTAATAAAGATTTTGGTACCTGGAAGTGGGATGTTGCTGTAACAAAACCTAAAACATATGGCATTAACTTCAAGGTTAGGTAAAAGGCAGGAGCTCCAAGGGCCTTCAACAGGTTGCTAGTGAAGGCTTCAGGGCCTTGAGTAGAGAGTTAGCATGAGCCTAACTGGCCTCAAGGAGACTGACAATGAGGGCTTAAAAGAAGTTAGGAAAAAGGAGAGCTCTGTTATGTAGTTACACAAACTTTGGCAACTCTATAGCCTGGGGAAACTTGGAAAACAGGAAATGAACTCAATCATGTAATGATTTCCAGACAAAATATAGTAAGTGTCACCTGGCTTCATCTCACTGCCTGTGATAAAATGCAAAAGAGAGAGAAATGAGCTGAAGAATACACCATTAAATAGAAAGGATCCGGGACTTGATGAGTTTAATAATAAAACTGTTTCTCATTCTTGGCCTCTCCAGGCAGCAAGTTATAAATTAAAAGGCAAAAAATTTATATCTGAAGATAAACCAGAGTATATCAAGTTCTAATTTAAAAAGGACCTTCAGGTCCAAGATCAAATCCAGGATAGGACTGTACAATTCTTTGATAAGACTTCACAAAGATCTAAGAGCACACCTTATAGACCCTTTAAGAGAGAAAGCAGATTTCTTAGGGACCTGAAGGGTGTGCTTTACAAATCTTCCCTATAAAATAGGAGGGCTTCTAAGAATCTGAATGGTGTTTACCCACAAGAGCAAAAGCACTGGGTAGAGAAAGAGCTAACTAAACAGTATTTATGGATTTATGGCTCTGACTTTAGTCTAATGGAATAGGTTCATAAATTGATACATAAGCATCCCACAACATTTCTAAAAGAATTATATCACCTTGGTCTGAAAACCACTGAGACAATATAAAATGAAAAAAGGTCTTTGGCAGTAAAATTTTTACATGCAGAAAACAAGCAGAAGAAACTACTCAGCTGCAAATACAGGCAACATTTTATAGAAAACAATATATGACTCAAATAAACAGCCAAGACCCCAGAGGGTATAGCCAAGAAGTATGAACTCTCAAGGAGTAGGACCGGGCTCTAATCAAGGAACTGATAACACGTAAGGGGCTGGATGTCAGAACTGCAGTGAACCCATATCTGCAATCCACCTCTTGTTTTCACAGTTCAAATGGGAGTGTCTATAGATATTAGCCTATGTCTGCCTCACCATCATATATGGGGTGTGGAAAGGACCAACACAGTGGCTCTTTAATTTGCAGGTCTTTGGATTAAGAATAATGATGCTTAAGAAACTGTACCCAAGGGTGCACCTGAGAACTTCATCCACATCTGGATGTGATTTAACTCCTGACATCCTAGACCTCTTGCCTGAACCCAAAGCCCTAGCAAAATGAGGCTTTGGGGGATTCTTGAAGAAAGAGGTGAGTGTGAGAAAGCTGTAAATTGTGGATAAACAGAGGGCTGTGGAATATTGTATTTCCCAGAGATAGCCACCTCTCTTATTTCACGTGGTATTTTAGAACTTCATCACTCCATCATCAAATCTCCAAGATGAGCCTATGGCCCCTACCCTTGGGCTTGGACAGGACTTTATGATTGACTTGACCAATGAAGTATAAAGAAATTTGCCCGGTGCAATTTCTGAGAGTAGGTTATAAAAGTGCCACGCTTCTTGCGATGCTCATTCCAGATACAGCCACAATGCTGTGCAGAAACCCATGTAATCCATAGAGGAAAATGCTTCCTCCAGCCTCCAGGGCTTCCCATTTAATACTGAATGGACCAAAAACAAATAGATTTCACTGAGCCCTGCCCAATTTGCAAGTCCATGGTAAATAAGTAAATAAATAAATAATACATTTAGGGTTTTATTTTAAGTCACTAAATTCTGGGGTGGTTTGTTATGCCCCAATAGAAAACTGATACACCATATTACAATGATGAAAAAGTCTGGGTGTTCTCAAGGTTTCTATAGAAACATATTTACCAACCAACTTTCAGAATGAAAGAGGTCTGTTTGCATTTGGAAAATGTTATGTACCCATATTTTAAATTATTTTAATTTTTTGTCAAGTACTACATATGAAATCTTTAAAAAGTCAGTGACAAAAGGCTTTTAATACATATTAATGTTTATTGCCCCCTCCTTCCTATGTCATTTCACTCCCCAGTTCAGTCTCTTTCAACACTTTGAGTTATTTCTCCTGATATTATTTCTAAATAATATTCATGAACTACTATTTCTTGGCTCATCAATTTTAGTTATTAATACATTTCTTCCTCTTTATGTTAGTGGAGGATTTTACCCTGCTTACATTACTCACTTTTTTCAAGTCAGTCTCATCCTCCCAATAAAATCATATAACAATTTTGCTTTAATACATATTCAGTGCATACATCAATTACAACTTGGCAAATATTCAATGTCAAGCCAAGTAGAGTACTACAGGTACACATTGTATTTTGAAAGGAATAAAACTGCTTCCTTTTTCAGTTTCTTAACTTTTTTTTAAATGTCCGACAAAATCTACACAATCTAATAAATCTGTTAAATGCTTCACAATACAGATTTTCACAATTTGTATGTGAAAAATGGCTACACCCTTTGGCATCTTCGCTGTTTATTTGAGTCATATATTCTTTTCTTATAAAAAGTGGCCTGTGTTTGCATCTGAGTGGTATTTTTTTTTTTTTTTTTTTTTTGTATGTGTGTGTGGTATGTGTGTCTGGGGGATAGGATTTTTGCTGCTGTAGTGTTTAGCAAGCAATGAATGATGAATGGCAAGGAAGAATATATCTCAGGCTTGGGATGGTGTTTTTTGGAAGAAAACTTATAGACAGAAGCAGAAGTGAATTATGGTTCCTCTGTTGGCCATGGATTTCTGAGACAGTGCACCAAGATGTGTTATGTCCAGATATCAGACTTCCAGAGAGGGAAACTGCCCTTTGAATTTTAGTGAGTTGTAGTTGAGTTGAATTATAGAAGAAACATGATTAGGGACCCATCAGCCCCTCCCCTGCTATGATAAGGTACAATGGTCCAAGCCTTGTGGTTGCAGCTATATGACAGGGAGAAGCAGTTGCTCTCAGCTGTCATCTGCTATCCTACAGTCTACTAGGATAGTATTTAGCCATACCCAATTTTCACGGAGCAAGTTTAGGTGTCTAAATGCTCCCATTCTGTAGGATGCCAACTCTTTCTCTTGTCACCACCTTGCAGGGAATCTGTCTTGCACAATCTATTCTTTGTTTCTCCCCTTGAAACTTCCTTCCTAATATGAAATGGTTCTATTTTAGATCTTCTGCACAGCTCACTCCCTCAGACTTACCTCTGATATTACTTTGGGAATCAACTTACCTACTCCCTGGGTTGGGAGTCACTGTTTCCTCGATCCCATGTTCTTCTCTTTTTTGGACAATTCCTTCACTTTGATGGAATATATCCTACAGTGGCTGCTCACAAAAGTTTAGATGGGAGGAATTTTTTTTTTTTTTGATCCTTTATGCATTTTTCTACCCTTGTCTGATGGACTGAATGACTAGAGAATTTTAGGTTGAATTTCATGTCATTAGGAGGTTTTTTTAATACATTATCATATTCTATTTGTCAAGATTGATCTTGAGAATACTGATAGATATTGGATTCCCTAGTATCTGTGACTATTTTTTTTTTAATCCCTAGGAATGTTTAGGATATATATTTTTAAAATTTCTCATACTCTAGACTTTACAATAATTTGCCTTTGTTCTTTTCACTTATTAGTCTGGATGTTCAATAGAAAGGTTATGCCCTTCAGCTTCGAAAAAAAATTTTATATTATTGCTTTGGAGATTCCCTGTTCCTTATCACCACCATTTTATCTTTTATGTGAGATCCCATTTGTTGGATGTTGCATCTCCTGGATAGGAGCTTCTAATTTAATCATTTTCTTTTTTATCATCCATTTTCTGTTTATTGTTCTACTTTTGAGCGAATTCTTGATTTAGCATTCAACCAGCTCTATTGAATTACTGATTTCAGCTATCACACTTTAAAGTTTCAAGTATTTATTCTTCTTCTACAATAGTTTCTTTTGGATGCCATAATATTCTTGTTTCCTTGATGCAGCATGTTTTTTTCTCTATTGCAGATCATTAATTCTATATCTTTTGAAGTTTTCTTTGGTTCCCTACATCATCTGTTTCTTTTGAGTGCCTGGTTTTTCTCTTTGTTTGTTTTGGTGTTTGTGATACTTTCCTCAAATATCTGATCACTCTTGACTATCCATCCATTCATGTCTAAAATTGGGCACTTAAAAACGAATTGGAAGCACTGTGGGCTTATAGGGCAATTAGGTAGCCAGTGGGTTTTTATTGATTGTTTTTCTCCAGGGTAGTTAGTTTCATCAGAAAAGATCCTACAACCCTCTATCTGAAGAGCATGTGTGGCTGCTGCTTTTTTGGAATTGGGGCCTTTCAGCAAGTAGTTAATTTCCTTGTTTTCAGTATTGAATTTAAATAATCTATGCCTAGGCTAATGAGGCCAGAGTCTTGCTGGCTACTCAATTTCCCTTGACCAGTAGTTTTCATGCCTTAACATGTATCAGAATCTTTCGGAAGATTAGCCAAGACACCGTTGATTAGACCTCAACTCCCAAGCTTCTGATTCAGTAGGTCAGGGGTGGGGCCAGAGAATGCACTCTTAACAAGTGTCCTAATCTGTGACCTGGGGACCACAGTATGAGCAACATTGCTCTAGCACATAATCTTTTTGGGTTTTTTTGGGTGGGGGTGTTCGTAGAAGAGAGGGAGTGAAAAGTCTCTGAATGCATGGCATAGTGGTCTAACTTATAACACTGTTAGATATTCCCTCTGTTTCACCATCTCAAGCTTTCTTCCTGATTTCAGTAATATCTGTGCCCTCTAATTCCTGAGACCTTCTAGGATATTTTAGGGGTAAATAGGCAAACTTCTCTTTGGCCCAGCCCCTTCTCCCTCTTCTCAGCCTCTCTTAGGAATGTTGGATTGATTTGCATCCTCTGTTTGGTCTTTTGTCATCTCCCTGCCCCACACCCCTTTCCATCTTTATATTTCAAAGGTAAATATTACCAAGGGCCTCATTTTCATCGATGGTGGTGTTGGAGTCTCTTCTTTTTCTTCTTCTTGTTTGGGGTGTTATTTTGAGAAGAATAAAGTAAAGAAACTGTGTCCGGAATTAGTGAGTTCTTGGTCTCACTGACTTCAAGAATGAAGCCTCAGACACTTGCGATGAGTGTTACAGTTCTTAAAGATGGTGTGTCTGGAGTTTGTTCCCTCAGATGTTCAGATGTGTCCAGAATTTCTTCCTTCTGGTGGGTTTGTGGTCTCGCTGGCTTCAGGAGTGAAGCTACAAGACCTTTGCAGTGAATGTTACAGCTCTTAAGGCGGCATGTCTGTAGTTGTTCATTCCTCCTGTCGGGTTCATGGTCTCACTGTCCTCAGGAGTGAAGCTGCAGACCTTCTCAGTGAGTGTTACAGCTCATAAAGATAGTGTGGGTCAAAGGAGTGAGCAGCAGTTAAATTTATTGCAAAGAGCAAAAGAACAAAGCCTGGAAGGGGACCCAAGGGGCTTGCCACTGCTGGCTCCAGGCAGCCTGCTTTTAATCCCTTGTCTGGCCCCACCCACATCCTGATGAGTGATCCATTTTACAGAGAGCTGATTGGTCTGTTTTGACAGGGTGCTGATTGGTGTGTTTACAATCCCTGAGCTAGACACAGAGTGCTGATTGGTGTATTCACAATCCTCTAGCTAGACATAAAAGTTCTCCAGTCTCCACTAGATTAACTAGACACAGAGCACTGATTGGTGCATTTACAAACCTTTAGCTAGATACAGGGTGCTGATTGGTGCATTTAGGATCCTCTAACTGGACATAAAAGTTCTCCAGGTCCCCACTAGATTAGCTAGACACAGAGCACTGATTGGTACATTTACAGACCTTGAGCTAGACACAGAGTGCTGATTGGTGCATTTACAATCCTCTAGCTAGACATAAAAGTTCTCCAAGTCCCCACTGGACTCAGGAGCCCAGCTGGCTTCACCTAGAGGATCCTGCCCCAGGGCCACAGGCGGAGCTGCTCGCCAGTCCTGCACCAGGCACCTGCACTCCTCAGTGCTTAGATGGTGGATGGGATGGGGTGCCACGGAGCACGGGGTGGTGCCCATTGCGGAGGCTAGGGTGGTGTTGGAGCCCACCATGGGGGTGGAGATTAGGCATGGAGGGCTGCAGGTCTTGAGCACTGCCCCATGGGGAGGCAGCTGAGGCCCAGCGAGAAATCGAGCACTGTGCAGGCGTGCTGGCAGTGCTGGGGGACCTGGCACAACTTCTGCAGCTGCTGGCCCAGGTGCTAAGCCCCTCACTGCCCAGAGTAGGCAGCGCCAGCTGGCCGATCAGAATGTGGGGCTGAGCCTGCGCCCACCTGAACTCGTGCTGGCCTGCAAGCTCTGTGTGCAGCCCCAGTTCCCACCCATGCCTCTCCCTCCACACCTCCCTGCAAGCAGAGGGAGCTGGCTCCGGCCTCAGCCAGCCCAGAGAGGGGCTCCCACAGTGCAGTGGAGGGCTGAAGGGCTCCTCAAGCCTCCCCAGAGTGGACGTGGAGACTGAGGAGGTGCTGAGAGCTAGTGAGGGCCGCCAGCACGTTGTCACCTCTCAAAACTTTATTAGCATCGTTTTGATGGAGTGTTATTTTTGAATCAAATAACAAGAAGCTTGTTTATTTTCTTGATTCTGAAACAGATAAATAAATCCATAACATTTTGATTCTTGCTAGTTTTACTTTTAAAGAGTATTTTTGTGAGAACTATATTTAAATGGGTGCAGCACTTAGAAACCGGAAATTTATGCTATATAATAACTTCCAGTTAATCAAAATAGTCCATTGACTAGCACAAAATATTTATAATTATCCAATAAATAGTTTGTACTTAAGAAGGATCTAAACTTTGCACTAAAAACTGTAGCTAAAGTGATGATGTTTGTCCTTCTACTTTCTTAAATTGATGTTGAGCTTTTTTTGCCAGAAATAAGGTTATTTGGTTAACATTTATTAACCCCAAATTTCAAAGAAATGTAAAATGCTGTCTTAAATGTCTAGAGCCCTGCTACTTAAGGTAGTTGGCAGTATCCATAAGTAGCTATTTACATTTAAATTACTTAAAATTTGAATTTATTTCTTTAGTCATACTAACCTCATTTTTGTTAGTCACACATGGCCAGTGGCTACTGTAATGAAAACCTTAGACAAAGAACATTGCGGTCATTGCAGAAAGTTCTATTAGACATTACAAACATAAAGTCTCCTATATTTACAGACAGACAAAAGAAAAGAAAGAAAAAGAAAGAATGACTTTCATTTTCATTTTGAATGAAAACAGTCTTTTGTCAATCTTACACATTTTACTTAAGAACCTTAGTTTGAAAATATCAGTGCCTTCAATATATGCCCCAAATGGCCAAACACATTTTTAGCTTGATAGTGGTTATGTGGGAGATGGAAATGATTTACTCCAAAATGCAGGATGGATTTGTGTTAAATCATTTGCATGCTGTTAAGGTGTAGGAATGCTCATGGGGCTGCAACTCACCTCACCCATTTTCCTATCTGTTTAGTGTCTAAAGGAGACATGTTGAAAAGCTGAGCCACTGCAGATGTGCTTTGTCAACTGGGATTCCAGCTCAGAGTTTCTCAGATCAACACAGTGTGTGGCTTATATGCAAAGTGCCTGCTTTCAGTTGGGAAGTGTGTGTGTCAAGGATAAATGGCTGGTTCCAACGCAGAGCCACACACTCATAGATTCTGGCTGTGTTTGTTGACCTTCAGATCCCAATTTAATTCTTTATTGATTAAATAAACATTAGAGGCTATTTATTGGGTCTCAATTGGGAGCTGTTATCCTGGCCAAAGGATGATATATATGTTTTTTAATCCTGTGGCTAACTTTTTAAACGTTAAAATAAAGTCTTCTTAGAACTGCCAATGAAAATAAAACATTTCTAACAATTACTCTTAAAAAATATGCACATGGAAACAAAACTTTATTAATTCAATATTATAAAAATATTCTTCTGAAGCTAATAAGTGGAAATCATTTAAAAAGATAAGGAGGTAGATAGATGGTAGGTAGAATTGTTGATTTGGGTATTAGCAACTTAGTTGCATTAATTATCTCCTTAATTTTGTTAACCACATTAATTGATTACTGATATTTAAATCGTAGATACTTAAATTTTCTCTTTTCAGTTATCTGGGAAGATGATCCCAGAACAATCTCGCTAAAATGTGTGCAGGTTTTTTTTTTTTTTTTTTTTTAACTATGTAAAACATCCTGGCTGCCCACATTTTGTTCTATACTACCTAGTTTGTTGCAGACGTGGAGATGTCTACCTAGATTTGTGAATGCCTGGTCTTGACCTAAGGCTAGCTTAGGTATTACTCTGATGATTTTCTGGAATAGGTGGAAATCAGCTCTCCTGCAGGTCATCTCTAAAGAGGTTTACCCTTCCCTCTCACCTTGTTTGCAGGGACATTCTCCTCAGTGAATGGGATGACCAGGCTGCTAAGATTTATGGGGAAAATAATCCAGTAAGGCTCTTTCAAAATCAATTTGAATTTTATAATGTAGGTACAAGTTAGCTACAAGTCAGCAAGATAACATCATGACAGAATTTAAATTTATAGAATCTGCTATATTTTAATAAGAACTTACCTGTTTTTTTGTTTCTAGAGCCTATAGTAATAGGTAAATAACAGAACAAAATAGATATAATAACAATAATGATCATCACTGAATACTTGATATGTACTAAGCACAGTGTTTCATGCTGTGTACATAATATATTAAATACACTTAGAACTTCTAGTTAATCTATTGGATAAAGATTGTTATTTCCATTTTACAGAGAAGAATAATGAAACTTACTTTTAGCACCTGGACCAGTGTTCTAGCTAGTAAGTGATGGTATTCAGGACCCAAATTTGTCAAACTCTACAAACGTTTCTCATAATGACTATGCTAGGCATTCAGTGTAACTAGTGAAATAGCATTTAGGAGGGACAGGATTGTGGAGACTTGAAATAGCATGTGGGATAGAAGTTAGACAGGTTTATACAAGACCATTTTTTAAATTCTCAGGAAATGCAAAATTTCTAAGAAATATAGTAAATTCTTGATGTATCCAAAGCACCTACAAGAGCAATTGGAACATAATGGATATTCAATGAATCAATTGAATTAGGGTCACTATATAACTGTTACAACTTCAGATATCGTGAGAGATCTTTAAAGCTAATATAAAGTATGCCTATTTTTACTTGCATGAGACACATAGCTTGGTCTATGTAATTACTGTGCAACTCAGTGAATCTATTCATATACATGTATATACCTTCTCCCATTATATTAGATATAAATTGGTGACTTTAGAAGCTCTCTGTAGGACAATATGTATTGCATTAAAAGATAATTCAGTCTATAATTAGTAAGGACTAGTAAATTTAGGGACTCATATTGTTGAAAAAGAACAAGTTTATTATTATGAGTCTGTAGTAGATATTTCAAATGTCCTCATTACCTCACGACACTATTTTACTTTGCCGACACCTTCCAATATTCTTGGATAAGTGAAGTATTCTCTAAAATAAGGTGGATTGATTTTCAAACAGAGGCAATAACATCCTGAATCTGTCCTCCCCTTGGTTAAACGGTAACTGCCAAAATCTTTTTGGATCAGGATCATGTGTCTCCATGATTATTTAACAACTCTTAAACCACTGGAATATTTTACATCTTAGTTGTGTATCAATTTCTCATTGTTCCTTTAACAAGTTACCACAAATTTAAAAGTGGTTTGAAATAACATCAATTTATTGTTTTATAGTTTTGGATAACAGAAGTCCAAAATGGGTCTCTCTGGGCTAAAATCAAGATGTGTTATGGCTGTGTTGTTTTCTGGACACTGTAGGGAGAATCCCTCTGCTAGCTTTTGTCAATTTCAAGTTCCTATTCCTTGTCCCATGGCTCCTTTAATCTTGAAAGCCAACAATGACCAGTCAAGTCTTTCTCATATGGTATCACTCTGACACTGACTTCTATCTACATCTACAATTAAGGACCCTTGTGATTATAATGGACCTGCCTGGATAATTCAGAATAATCTTTCTAGTTGAAGATAAGCTAATTAACAAACTTAATTTTATCTGCTGTCTTAATTTCCCTTTGCCATGTTTTGTAGCATATTCACAAGTTCTGGGAATTAGGACATGGACATCATTGGAAGGCTGATAGTCTGTCTACCACAGAAAGATAACAGTATGGAAGTATTAAGTAACACACTTGCATGTAAATCCCAACTCTACATTACCTATTCGATCTTAGGCAAGTTACTTAATCTCCTTGAGTTGCCTGGATGGCAAAACTAAGTTAATAATTACTACTACTCAGGATTGTCAAAAAGATGCTCTAAGTATTGGAGAATCTGGGAGTCTGACACATGAAGAATTATCTTGTTTAGTGTGTCATCCTATTAATATTTGGAGAAAAGTCTTCTCAAATGCATATTGTAGGTTATAGCATACTTAGATATCCTTTATTCTTCTTAAATGAAAGGAGTGAAATTCACCGGCTTATCACCTTCCTTATAGCTCATTGCCTAGTCCTGTCTCAAACGTGATCACTGAGTATGGGCCTATTATCTGTCTTTTCCTTCACCAGTTCACCATGAAGATACTGCATTGTGGCACAGTCCTTGAAGAGACAAGGTTAGTGAATTTGCAACATTAGAAAAAAATTGATGGATAAATTGTGCTGACCAAGATTACCATTAAAGTTCAAGAAGGTGATAGATCTGTATAGAATAGTAAAATTGCTGAAAGCTTTAATGCAGCATAGAGTATACTGAAAGAGACTTTCAAACAAAAGGAAAAACATTAGCAAAAATGAAAAGTAGTGGATGAGAGACTGAACCTGGAATATAGGAGAAGACAAGTGACAGGAGGGAAAAAAGAGCTAACTGACAGAGTAGAGGCTATGTTCAAGTTATAAAGAGCACTGTTTAACATGGAATATAGAACATGTGTTATAAAGAAACTTGAAACAAGGTAAGAAAGTCTAAGCAAAAATAGACACTGAAGATTATTGATTAGAAGTTAATAAAGGCAAGAAAGTTGAGTTTGAAAGGAGATGAACTTGTAGGCACAAGAAATAAGTATGGAAGTTGAGACATAATTCCTTCCCCTACTAAATAAATCAAAAATTGATATAAACTAATGCACGAATCATTTGAGCACGAATCTTTCTTCTCTGTCTCATTCAAGCATTTCTACTTATATCAGAACTTTTAGAGAAAGAAAATTTGATCCATTAAGAGACTAAGAGGTGTCCTGAGAGATATGAGCCATTTATAAAAATCACTATGAGGGAATATAAGAAGAAGGTAAGAGAGATATTTATTAAACAAAACAAAGCAAACTCTGCTCTTGAGATGAATTTGCTCTTTGTAACCTGATGTGGTATATATCTGTGATATTTAATTCAGGTGTCATTTCTGGAAAGAGTGTATGTTTATAGAATTCTGCTAACTGGTGAATTTACAAAAATAATGCACTTCTGAGATCCTCAAATTTCTTCATTTTTAATATTGGATTCGTACTCATTACCTAGTAGGGATTTTATGAGGAGAAATACAATCTGGATAACTTCATCAGTGAGACTGGTTCCTAAATAATTACTGGGTAGTCTAAGCAAGAAAAGAATTCATTGGAAGGATACAGGGCAATTCACATGATTGAAAAGGAGAGCAAATGAGGGCAAGTCCAGACATTTAAGGAGAAAGAACAAAAAGTTTGTGTTTTCAAGTTGTTACCATTGGAATATCTCAGTCCTACATGACTTCTGTCCTTACATCACTCTGTTCAGAATCCAAATTCCTAGGGGAAACAGGGTATCTGATGAGTCCAATGTCAAAGTAAAAATTTCACTGGACAAAATTAAATAGGCAATGAAGACTTTATTCAAGGACATTGCAACTGGGGAGAGACACCAGAACTGAGTCTGAAGTCAGCTTTGCCGAAACAAGGGCAATAGGGTTTTTAAGAACTGGGGTGTAAAAAAGAACTGGAGTTTTAAAAAAGAACTGAGGTTTTAAGAACCTCTTTGGAGATTATAGGCTATCTCTTTACTAATTGGCTTTCCCCAAAAGAAAGGTCAACTTTCTCTTATTTTCATGGCAGGAGGTGATTTTACAAAATGGAACAAGGCACCCACCTAAGTTAGGCTCCTATCCTCCCACATAAACAAGGAAATAAATAGGGGCGCTATCTCTTTTGATGATTACGTTTCAAAGGGATGGCTCCCAGGACCTAGATAGCCTTGTGTGTAAAATTGGCAAGAGATTTTAAAAATATTTCTATATCAAAGAGACAGACACAATTATAAACTTTCTCAGGAAAATGCTCTAAGAAAAGGGAAAGGTTGCCGGGCGCGGTGGCTCAGGACTGTAATCCCAGCACTTTGGGAGGCTGAGGCAGGTGGATCATTTGAGGTCAGGAGTTTGAGATCAAGCTGACCAATATGGTGAAACCCCGTCTCTACTAAAACTACAAAAAAAATTAGCAAGGCATGGTGGCACATGCCTGTAGTCCCAGCTACTCGGAAGGCTGAGGCAGGAGAATTGCTTGAACCCGGGAGGTGGAGGCTGCAGTGGGCTGAGATTGTGCCACTGCACTCCAACCTGGGTGACAGAGTGAGACTCCATAAAAAAAAAAAACAAGGAAAATTAAGGCTATCTTTGTCAACAAGTGCAGGCCAAGAGACTGCCTAAGCATCTGGATTAATGTTTCCACCAAGACCCCTTGGAATGGAGAAAAGAGTCATTCTCAAAGAGAAAAATAAGATACAGTCTCCCTCTCACACACACACACATCAGGGAAGAAATGGTGGGTAGGACATTATTAATAACAAAAATGTGCCCAAGACTGTGTTGAAAGCTAGAAAAGAAGTGCAATGCTTCATTGTTTTAAAACTTAGTTAGAAACCCAAACCCCCCCAAAACAAAACAGATCCATTCAAAAGAATTAGCAAACAATTCAAAGGCAATGCAGAAACAAAGGCATCCTGTAAAATTGTGCCACACCATAAACAATCCTCTACACAGACTTGCATTCGGGGGAAATAAAATCCAACCTCAAATATGAAATTGGAGACAACTGACATCTTTACTGCAGCTCCTTACGCTTGCCAGGCACAGGATGATATTGCATGACGCAGAGCAACAGATCTTTAAAATTATTCTTCTTCACCCACCTCCCTCAGTGTATCCCTTGTCATTCTTGTGTCCTGAAGTTTCCCAGAATGCTTTCCCTTAAACTTAACTTTTTTTTTTCTTTCTGGAGACAGAGTTTCTCTCTTGTCACCCAGGTTGGAGTGCAATGGCGTGATCTCAGCTTACTGCAACCTCCACCTCCCGGGTTCAAGCAATTCTCCTGCCTCAGCCTTCCAAGTAGCTGGGATTACAGGCATCTGACACCATGCTCAGCTAATTTTTGTATTTTTTAGTTGAGACGGGGGTTTCACCATGTTGGCCGGGCTGGTCTTGAACTCCTGACCTAGATGATCTGTCGGCCTCGGCCTCCACAGGTTCTGGGATTACAGGTGTGAACAGTGGTCAAAACCCACCTTTTGTTGATCTCTCTCTCTTTCAATTTCTCCCATCCTTTTCTCTGTCTCTCTCTCTCTCACACACACACACACACACACACACACACGCACACACACACACACACACACACACACATTTCTACATCTATTTGTTTCTCTTCAAAGTATTCTCTGCTTCTTCTAATGCAGATTTTTCAGGTCTTTTTAGCTTCTCCAGTTCTGTTTTGTCTTTTTTTCTCAACACTTTATTCTAATAAACAGGCAACAACATTTCTCTTAGAAGTCAGGGCAGTGACATTTGGCTGCAAATCCTAATCCTATTGATGTTCCCATCACAAATGTGAAGGACCATCCTTCAAATAATACTTATGTTTGCTGGGGAAAGTCAGGCTGAGGAGTTATCGCTTGTTCATCACATCTCTTCAGTACCTACTTAACAGAGCCTGGCACAATAATAGTATTTATTAGTTTTACTTTTCTAATTGAATTGTTGAAAAACAGAATTAGTCAAAGTGTTAAGAAATACGTGATTCTTCTGCAGGTACAAACGGGTCTATAAATGCGTTTGGCAGCAGTAAATCAGTGCTCAGGAGTTGCAGAAAGCTTTCCAAATTAGCAATGGAGAAGGGTCTCAATGACTTGAGTTCCTCTAGTAGTTCCATTGCTATTTAGTTCCCTGATCCGAGTGGAATATTGAAAAATCTGGCAGGAGAGAGAGAAAAGAGAATAATGAAAATGAAGAAAGAGGAAGAAGGGATTTGAACATGGCCATCATTGCCACCATTCCAGACTTCTCGCATGTCTCAGACACCAGACCAGGCTGTTGGATTCCAGACTGTCTGGATAAATAGTGGATGTGCGGTAGCATGTGCTAATATGACCCCTTTACCTTGATTTAAGTATCCATAAAAATGCTTTTATAATAAAAATATCATTTTGTTTCAAGTGGGTATTGAGTGGTTTAGCTATCAAAGTTTATATGGCATTCTAATTACAGTGTTTCTTTTCAGTAAAACTCTATTAACATATTTTTCAAGAGACCAGATACTAAAACCCTTTCAACAGGTTGAAAGAAAATTCTTAGGATGGGAAATGGAAAAACACATCGAGTGAACATAAAATATTAAAAGTTTGCAACAGAAAACTTTCTGGAGAACTCCTTCAGATATTTTTATGCTGCATAAACATGAAAGACAGTCCTCGGAGTATGTGTATATAGTATAAAACTCTGATATCTAAGAGTGGAGTAACAAGATGTTCTTTGTACTGACTGCAAATACTCCTCAGAGCCGAATAACTGAAAGATCAGTGTGAAACATTGTGACACAAATAAATTGCAAAAGAACCGTGGCTGGGAGTCATTGTTTCACTTTTCCAGTAGTTGTTAGAAGCTTTCCTGTGTTCTCCCCACTGCATCAAAAGCCTGAAATCTCTCAGCTCTAATGATAGATTTACATTGGGATTCAAAGGACAGCCAAAATGCAACAATGTTCTCAGGTTGTTAATCACAGAAACTAATTTAATGCAATGAAACAGACAAGATCAAGATTATAAGTGTTTAAGGCCCAAAACTAGAGCCTCTAGGACTAGTTAATACAGTTTCTATTTTGTTCACATTCAGGCTCAGGAAATTGTGTCTCATGCATTTGGAAACATTACCTTGGAAACATTAAATAAAAGACAGGAAACCACATACCAGCTGAAGAAAAGAACCAATTCCTGCACAGGGTCTCTGTAAAGGTGATGCCTGACTTCAGTCTACAAACTCAATCACCAGACAAGGGTGTCTGATAACCTGCAAACTGACATTAGAAACTCTGAAGGCTTATGTGGGGACTCATTTCCAGCACCGGCCATGATTTCATATGATTCCACTTTTGCATAAATTAATCACAGAACTATAATGATTTCCTGCTAGGGTTCCAATTTTAAAACCCGGCTCCACCTTCAAGTCTGTACCATAGATGTTTATAACGCAAGTGGAAGTACTAACCTCAACCCAAAATGTTTGATCTGCTTTTAATCTCTCTTCTCCTTAAAAGTATTGCTCTCCAGTTGTCTCTCTCTTGCCTGCTTGGTGGTAGATCTCCCAAAAGATGTATAGTTTGGGTGACTTTGGCAAAATGCTTTTATGCTTTGCCTCTTACGTAACAACCTAAAATTGTTAGATGTGGATTCAGTTTAAAGGGTACAAACTACAAAAACGACAGCAACAAAAAAGTACAAAACAAACACACAAAAATGCCAGAAGGAATTATTTTGATTCCCTTAAACTTCATCATACATATCAACAGATATCTAAGGAAGAAGAGTCTACTTTCTTGATCATTTTTCTAAGTATTTTAAAATGCAAAAGTACATCTTCTACAAGAAACTCTCAAATCGTTAACTACTTCTGAAGGCATTTAGATTAAATTTTATTTTTTAACTTTTATTTATTGATTTATTTTATTATTATTATTATTTTTTTGAGGCAGAGTCTTGCTCTCTCACCCAGGCTGTAATGCAATTGTGTAATCTCAACCTCCACCTCCCAGGTTCAAGTGATTCTCCTGCCTCAGTCTCCTGAGTAGCTAGGATTACAGGCAAGTGCCACAACACCCAACTTTTTTTTTGTATTTTCAGTAGAGACAGGGTTTCACCATGGTGACCAGGCTGGTCTTGAACTCCCAACCTCAAGTGATCCACCTGCCTTAGCATCCCAAAGTGCTGGGATTACAGGTATGAACCACCACACCCAGCCTATCATTATTTGATATTTGGTGGCAGGGGATTGGGGAAGAGGCAGAGGATGGTGGAAAACTACGATTTTTCTTATGACTGTTAGTAAGTAGTTGTTGAAAAAAGTAATCACCTCAGGGCTGAGGCTATTGTCATTGGCAGTCTGAAGTCTTCATGTTAACTTCACGTAAAGTCTTCCTATTTCACTCAATACAGCGCTGTACTTTCCCTGCTCTCAATTCTCCTCCCATATGCTCCCAGTTTATGGGGATGACTGCTTGCAATATTTCCTTCTTTGTTAGCCAGAACCAGACCAACATGAAAAATGTCCCACATAATTTTCTTCTGAGTGAAAGAAATGGCCGAAGACACTGTTTTGTTGTTGTTCTTGTTCGATGTTTAATGCTTATTCACCAGTGTTAATAAGGGGACAAGGAGAGGGGCACCCTCAGACATAGCTGCTGGGAGGGCGAATTGTTACAAACTTTTGGTAAGAAAAATAAAATGTTCAAAAGCACTTCTATTTTGTTGAATTGATCTTAGTTAGTAGATAAGAATGTTCACAAAAGTTATGTCATGAGATTTTTTTTTTTTTTTTTTTTTGAGACAGTCTTGCTCTGTTGCCCAGGCTGCCTCTGCCTCCTGGGTTCAAGTGATTCTTCTGCCTCAGCCTCCAGAGTAGCTGGGATTACACGTGCCCACCACTCCTAGCTACTTTTTGTATTTTTAGTAGAGATGGGGTTTTCCCATGTTGGCCAGGGTCGTCTGGAACTCCTGGACTCAAGTAATCTGCCCACCTCGGCCTCCCAAAGTGCTGGGATCAGAGACATGAGCAACTGCACCTGGGCTTATAAGATATTTTGCAGATTGATTTTAATAGCAAGAACTTTGAATAAGCCAAATGTTAAAATAAGGGATGAGTTCAATAAATTTTGACACATTTATGCAACAGAAAAATTATTTTTGAATGATATTAAATGACAGAAAGTTCTGAAATGATATATGCCTACAGAAATATTAAATTCTGTATTGCTTGTTGATGAGGTTCATTTCCTATTTATTTATTATTAATGATTCTGTCATGTGTGTATTTTTTTTCCCAAAATGAACCTCTAATTTAATTTTTTCCAAAACTAACCTATCTAAAAATATCTTTTAAATTTCCCTAAGAGGTCTAGAGGAGGTAAAACTCCTGGAGGGGCTGTGGGAGCTATAGTCAGATAAAAGTAGACCTTGAAATAGAAGTAAGGGCAGATATTTGCTTCCCTGTTAACTTTTTCAGCTACATTCATATTCATCAGACATGACACCATTAGGCCAAATTTACACAGCACGTCGTGAAGTGGAAAGGAAGCAAGTAACTAATTAATCTGTTCTAGAAAGACAGGGAAGAGAGGAAGTAGTTTACCCAAAGCCCCTTCAGTGCTGATAACGGTCTTCATGAGCAGTGTGCTAATCTATTAGTCTTTGCTCAGCTTTATGTTCTTTATATAATGAGTTTGTTTTTTTGTAGTCATCGACTTAAGAATTGGCAATCTTTTCCCTATATTTGACTTGTGGAAATTTTGTTCTGTTCAGTTCAAGATATGTGCTGAATAACTTGCCCAAACATTATATCAGTATAAATAGATTAATAATACTTAAGATTTAGGAGTTTTATGGTTTGGCCAATTAATGTTGAGTTTACAGCAATTCTAAGTATTGCACTATCATATATGAACATAATTGCTCATTAAACATTTGACCATCATCTGCCAAATTACCATCTACCCTCTTATAAAAATGCCTGAGGTTTTAAAATATATTTCCACTAAAAGAATAGACTGCACACATCCCATGAGATGAACCTGAAAGATAATATGGAACAGATTATTATGGCCAAAAAAAAATGAAGAAACCATGGCTGAAGCTCCAACTGGACTTTTTAAAGCAACCGTTAAAAGCTTTTGTACATTAGAAGCCACTTCATTAAAAAGCCTTGAGTTTGTGAAACTTAATGATAGCTTTTGTCAAAGAGATTTAGAATTCAAAAATTATTTTAAGGTGGATAATCACTGACAGTAGTTTGGATTGTTAGTGCTTATGAGTAAATTTCAGTAATGAAATTTGCAATAGCAGATGAAATCGACTGGATAATGGCAAGCACTCCATTCCGCTTCAACGTGCATAAGCTTGGTCTCAGAAAACTAGTACATGAACCTATAAACAGAGATGAACACACACACACACATATACACGTGCGCACACATAGCTAAGCTCCATGTGTGAGCCTTTGACAGAGTACAAATATAGCATGTTTTAGTGTCAAGTTTGCACTTAAGCTCAATGTATTTATTTAAGTAAATATGGTAAAAGATCCAACCATATAATATCTTGGCAAAACTTAAAAGGGAATATCTGGGTCAAAAACTCATAAACATATTTCATCTGATTTCACACCCATAAAACAGTGGTTTAGAAACCATGCACAACAACCAGACATCAGTTGTGCCTTCAAGACAAGTTTTCGGCAGTTGCTAATAAAGGATCCTGTGATCCCCTGACCTGCAGCATGGTTACTGTAGAAACTTTTAGAGTACAAACAGAAAGGGTGGAAGTCCTTTTTGTATTGTCCATTTCTGTTTCTTTAAAGCTCTGGGCACATTTCATCTCTCTCTCTCTCTCTCTTTCTCTTGATCATTCATGGAGATATACAAAAAAGTTCTCTTACTATTTTAAGCCTTGTGTTTATTACCTTGGCCAACAGAGAGAGAGAGACAGAGGCAGAGACACAGGCAGAGAATGAAAGATAGGAAGGCCCATTAAAAATTTTTTTTTCTTTTGATAGTGACTTATTGTTTAGAACTTTTTAAGATCAACTTTTAAGATCAAGATAAGCAATAAGGTGGTCAAATAAACAATATAAAGTCAGGGACACCTTCCTACTCAAGAAGGCTTTTTTTTTTTTCTTTTTTACTATTTCACATATACTCTTGAAGAGTAAAAAATAAAATAAGAATTGTAACACTGCATTTGGATAAGCATTCATCAGAACTAGGGTCTCTGTAGGAAATAATTACCCAAGAATCTTACAATATAAAGAAGTCAAGGCTTATGTTAAATAGCAACAAGCATCTCAAAAACTGACAAAAATGAGTCAAACATCCATTTAATAGATGTTCATGCATTTTACAACATTTAAATGATATTGGCAGAATTTTTTTCTCAGCATTAGAAAATAATGTAAATAGATATATACCTGTCCAAATTTTAGTTGTCTCTTAGTCCTTCTGCTTTGAATTTTCACATCCTGACTTCCTCCCTGATTTCTGATTTCTCTACTACAAATCAATGCAAGCAAACTTATATTTAGACCCAAAGAAGAGAATATTTCTATTCCCACACATTGAAAAAGGGAAACATTTGCTGTTTTTACCCACTCCCCCCGCCCTTAACTTTGTTACACAATTTTTGTTGTTGTTGTTTGATTGGGTAAGGGCACTTTTGTGTTAAGTCAAGTGAATTTGTTAAAAGTGAGGCATATGGTTACTCTAAGATCAAAACCAAGTCTTCTTTTGGTCTCACGTGAAGAACTATGCAGTTTTGGACTCGCTGTTCTTAATTCAATTACAGTCCTCTTTTTATTTATTTGTTTCTTAAATCGAAGGCAGAGTACAACACAAGACAGACGGGGGGAAAAATAACAAACGGAAGATCGTACTCTGTAGGCTCTTAAGAGATTTTCTCCTACGCTTCAAATCAGGAACTACTTCACCCAGACAGCTGAAGTCAATTTCACCAGTTATGGGGAATGGGAGTCTTTGTTACTGGGAATTGCATGTTAAGCTGCTAAGTCTGGACTTACAGGCTTGCTCCATCTTCTTTAAATTTTGCAGTGCTCTTACAGCTCCCCAAACTAATTGTTCCTAGCCATTAGACAGGAGAATGTAAACCCCTGTTTACTTCCATTGTTTCCTAATTTTTTTGCCTCAAGGCACCTAATTCTTTATTTGCTCTTAATCATCTGACTTCATAGGGGTCGATAATAGGTAGTTCCCTCAGTTGCATGCCCTTTTAAACCTTGCTAACATCCTCCTCAGAAAAACATGCTTGAAGTGTACTTGTAGAATAGTTTTATTTTATTTTTAAGGAGAATGCTAAAAGATCATAACCCGTGCTAAACTCTTGGTATGTTTCTCGTATTTTCTTATGCTGAACAGAGCATCCATTTTAAATAATTTATAACCGGACACAATGGATTTGCATTCCAAAAGATTAAATGGATATTTACTATGTTCTGGACTCAGTATTTACAAATTTTTTTTTGATTGTCTACTCCATAAGTAAACATTTTAGCATCTATAATGTATATTTATTTTTATGTTATATGTGTACTTCTATATAAAATACTATAAAGCTTTTATAAAAATAGAAAATGGAAACTGATCATGTATGTATACGTATAAGAGAAATTCTAATATTTTTGCTTACACAATTATATATATTTTTTTGTTTGTACATATCCCTTAGGCAAGGACAGAGCAGCTGGAGACCAGTGCTCTAACCCAGCAGTTTCCAAATTCCAGCACTTAAAAGCCTCTTCAAACATAGATTCTTAATCCTATGACAGTTTCTGAATCAGTAGATCTGGAGTAGCACCCATCAATTTCTATAAAACTTGCACACATTGGGCCATGCTTTGACTAATACAGCTGTAATCTATAATATGATTTATTGACTGGACCAGTCCAGGTTCAGCTTCATTTGTAATCTTTGTCAGAGGCCTAAAATAATAGGACTTGAATCCATTTGACCCAGAGTGTATATATCAGTCTTTTCCATCCTCCTTGGAGAATAAGTTTAACATACCTAAATAAATATGCATTAAAACTCCCCTAATTCAGACCAACTGGAGAAGGGGCCATCTGAATTCACTGAAAGGTGCGTCTCGAAATCCAACTTTATTGTTTTTGACTCCACAAAATAACTAGAGGCAACTGCTGAGGAAGGATTATCTGGAAAAAACCTAAAGATTTATGAATTAGATTAAAGTGCAATGAATAACATAGTTCTGTATTTAAATACAATTTGATGCCTTCCAAGTATTTTGAAAAGATTTTAACTTTAGTAATTTGAACATCCTCTGTAATATTGCTTACATTTCTTTGAAACTTGCTCACACAATTAATTTGCTTAGCAAACTTATAGGTCAAAGACAATTCAAAGAAAAATGAAAGCCCTAAGGGTGTGCAAAGACTTCAAATGTATCCTGGCCTAGTGAAATTTTATAGTGTTTTCGGTAAAGTGAACATACCCCAAATTTTATATGCCTTAAAATTTGGTAGATGAGTCTTTCTCAGTTAAAAGTAACCCACTTGATAATCGATTATTCGTTTATTCAACAAAGCATATTATGTACCTGTTATACACTGTTAATTCAATTACAGTTCTTGTTTTATGTTTTTCTTAAATTGAAGGCAGAGTACAACACAAGACAGATGGGGGAAGATACACTGTGCTGTGCATCACTGAGGGATAGCTGTATCAAAAGATTATACAAACATGTATAATATCGTAATGATAAAATAGCTAAAGGAAGTATATGATGCTGTAAAAGTGCAACAGGAGTAAATGGCTTAATTGACTCCAAGGGAAAATGTATACTGTGTGTTTCTAACCTTGTGGCTTGCTCTTAATTATTTGCTTATGGTATCTTAAAAAAAGGTTAGGAGTCCATGGACAAAAGGCATGAAGAAACGGACCATCATATTCAACAGACTTTCAGTGGATGTTCACAATCACTGTGTATATTTGTTCCTATATAGGTTCAGGTCAGCAGGATCTAGTACTATATAGGTGGGGGTGGGAGAGGCTAAGAGAATGGTGAGGAAATTTAGGCCAGCAATTGGCCAGCTGTATTTAGTTTAATTATTGAATAAAATATTAAAGAATAGTGAAATGGTTTGGATCTGTGTCCCCGCCCAAATCTCATGTTGAATTGCAGTCCCCAGTGTTGGAGGTAGGGCCTGGTGGGAGGTGATTGGATCATGGGGGGCAGTTTCTCATGATTTAACACCATCCCTCTTGGTGTTGCCCTGGTGAGAGTGAGTTATCATGAGATCTGGTTGTTTACAAGTGTCTAGCACCTCTCCCCTCTCTCTCTTCCTTCTGCCCTGGCAATGTAAGATGTGCCTACTTCCCTTTGCCTTCCGCCATGATTGAAAGTTTCCTGAGGCCTCCCCACAAGCCATCACGCTTCTTGTACAGCCTGTGGAACCGTGAGTCAATTAAACCTCTCTTCTTTACACGTTACCTAGTCTCAGGTATTTCTTTAGAGTGATGCAAGGATAGACTAATACAAATAGGGTTGAATAACTTCCTTGCCAGTCAGATCCTGAGTCTCATGGCAGTTACTGACAGATCGGTACACCCTGGCCAAATTTCTTTCTGGGTGACTGTGCCCTGCCAATTTTACAAATAAGCAAACTGTTCTTGGCATTTTGAAAGGTCCACTGTTCTTCACATCCCTTTCCTAGTGCTCATGCTGATGAGGTCCTCATCCTACACACGAAAACCTCTTAAAGATCCTTAGGTTTTAGCCAGGTATGTGCACAGAAGGCATTATTACTCTTAATTTAATAATAGAGTAACATTTTCATACTAATCAGAGACTTGCTGACTTTAATTACTACACATTATTCCATGGGAAAAAGAAAACACTCAATTTTTAAAATAAGATGTTAGCAGGAGTGTGATAAGTGTTTCAGTTTTAGCTGCTGGTCTACTAATAGGTTTGTTCTGGATATTTTGACAGTCTTTCCATTTGTATTTTAAATCTGACTCAGCGCAGGACTTTTTAAGTTGAAATAGATGTTCATTAAAATGGATTCTCTTTTTCCATCTTCTTACAGGAAAAAAAAAATATATATATATATATCAATGTTGCTTTTCTTGAGGAAACCGCCTAAAATAATTACTTGCAGAATGTGGTTTGTCCTTTAAACCACGTCTCCTGATTCCTAAACTGAGGTCACTTTGTTATAATGACTCACTGGGTTTGGTAACATCCATTATGATAGGGATTAGCAAGTTTACTCAAAACAAAGGAAGTATAATAAAGCCTGATTAATAAACTAGCAGACATTGGTTTCCCTTGAATGGCCCTCCTTTCTTCCACTGTAGTTTGGGAAAGGGAAAGGTGCCATCTTCTTTGTGGAGGCCTTACTAGTAAAAATGTATAAACTTTGAAGTGTGTGTGTCTGGTAGATTCCTCCTTACATAACTACTATTCTTATACCGCATGACTTAGCTAACTTTCTGATTTAATTAATTCTGGAAAGAATACAACTTTCCAACTAGTTAGTGGCTTTTTCCTAATTGATAGATTGTTAAGTTAATACAATCTGTATGTTTTGCTTTTGGTAGAAATCTAAGTTGCTATCGATATTCCTCAGTGGAGCTACTCTTTACTCCTCATACCACATGGCAACTAATATTGTGTCTCGGAAATCCAAATCATCAGAGTGATGCCACCCTGCAGAACTTAAAAATGAGCCACATATGCTAATTATTACAGCAAGTTTGTAAAGAAGGAAGAAAAAGTGACAATGCTGTATACTTATTTATCTCCTGCCTTTAGCCAAATACTACAGCATAATTAATGACTGAGCCATTGAAATACATAATTCACCACCTCACGGTTGACTGTTGACTTCATCTTGTTTCAAACTTGGAAACTCAGTGTAAAATACAAACAAAAAACAAAAAACAAAAACTAACAGTGTTGGCCAAGTGCAGTGGCTTATGCCTGTAATCTCAGAACTTTGGAATGCCAAAGCAGGTGGATCACTTGTGGTCAGGAGTTCGAGACCAGCCTGGCCAACATGGCAAAACCCCCATCTCTACTAAAAATACAAAAATTAGTCGGGTGTGTTGGCATGTGCCTGTAGTCCCAGCTACTCAGGAGGAGAATCGCTTGAACCTGGGAGGCGGAGGTTGCAGTGAGCCAAGATTGTGCCACTCTACTCCAGTCTGTGTGACAGATTCTGTCTCAAAAAAAAAAGAAAAAACCAAACCAAACAAAAAAGACAATGTCATCAATCAGACAAATCATAAATCAACACAAAAAAGTGTTATAAGTTATCAGTAATTTGAAGACTAAATATTAAATTATATAAGGATATGAATAGTAACCACAATTATAGGTTGTAGACTGGCTTTGCTGGTGTGTAGAGCTTAGACTGGATTTCATGTGATGTTTCTTTGATGGGACACCTGTCAATCTGTTGACTAACAGCATCAACTTGGCTGACCTGAATGACTAGGCTGATGCATCCTCCTTCCTTTTACAGATCTGGGCTTGTTCCTCCTGAGACTACTTCTTTGACAACCTTATCTGAGAAAGAAGAACTATTTTTTAGTCAAAGGTGAAACGGGAGAGTTCCCTGACCCCCTCGTAGGACTTGCAACAGAAGTGCGTCTCACTTGCTTGGCTGCCATGTGTTCAAACCTTTTATGGGACAGGGAGCGTGCAGATAGGCAGGTGCAGGAGCCGGGGTGAGCACTTTGGGCTCTAGCCCCATGTCGCATCTAGGGGTGTATAACAAATAATGCTCTTTTAGCAGTTGCTGTCCACAGATGGCTAAGTGTTAAACTAGCTCAGTGGAGAGTCAGGGTGACAGCCTTTTACATTCTGCTGGTATCTGGGTCCTTGATCAGCATCCAGGAAGAATCAAGTCAGTTGGACTTGAAGAATGGTGAATGTGGGGATTTTATTGAGTGGTGGGCATGGCTTTCAGTGGGAAGGATGGGGAGCTAGAAAGGGGATGGAGTGGGAAGATGATCTTCCACTGGAGTTTGGCCATCCTGCAACTGATCTCTCCAACCAACCCCAGTCAAACTCCTCTTGATGTTTAGACACTCCTTCTCTTCTCTCCTCTGCCACACTGCTCTGCCACTCTGCTCTGCCACTCTGCCACTCTATTGCTCTTCTGCTTCTCTGTACCTCTTCTCATGGAGCTTGGGGTTTATACGGACACAGGATAGGGGCATAGCAGGCCAGAGTGGTCTTAGAAAAGGTAACATTTAGGGATGAAAACAAGAATGCCTGTTCCTATTTTGGGTTGTGGGTTTCCAGGCTTGAGGGTGGGGCCTTTGCCAGGGAACCTCTTCCACCCAGTATTTCCCTGCCTTTTGTCCATATCAAGGAGACAAATTAAGTGTACTTTCCTAATAAGAGTACAGGCTTTAAAATTTTTTATTGAGGCATGCTCTTGGAAAAGTTTTCATTTGGAATAAACAGTGGGCTCTTTTTTCTTTATTTCAGAGTTTTTTAATGCAGAAAATAAGGCCATAGCTGACAGACCAAGTAGAAACAGTGATTTTAGATAGGCCACCCCTCCAGATAATGGGAGCTCTTTCTTCCCCTCATTACTATTTCAAAACTTATAGTTGAACAAAACCCAGTTATCTCCTGGCTCAGTCCACAATGATGTGTACTTTTCCCCACTGAGTGCTAAATAGAGAGACAGAGTAGGACTGGGACTGCAGTTGCAGGATCCACCGTGGCATGGAAGCTTATAATGTACCATGACAGATGAGAGAGAGAGAGTGGGGAGACAAACAGACAAAATAGTAACTGCATGAGAGAAGTCATTTGTAATCTGAGTCTGTTTATGAAAATATACATTCTTCAAAAATAAATAATAATTACACAGTTGTTTACTCTGGAGCTGGATTGGACTTAAATCTTTCACCACAGCAGGCCTTGGTTTATGTCCTCATGACACTAATCATCCAGATGACTGACTTGATTTTTTTTTCTTTTTTAGTTTTCATTCAGTTTTGGCATCTCCTAGAAATAAATTGTGTTCACACATACTACAGAAGTGCAATTATATAACCATTTAGTGAAATAGAGTTTTTGTTCAGACTTTCCCCACAAATATTGATGAGAATACCTTCCAAGAAGAGGATGCATTTAGGTCTCAGCACATTAAAGAAACAAACTCTTGGCGGCAATCTCAACTGGAAAATTTTGTTAATATGACTTCATAAGCATATTTTGCCAAACATATAGAAACAGACACAACCTTGGTCTCCTAATTATATCTGTGTATACAAAGCATAGGCACATTGCTAATTTGCAGCTGCTGATCATTTCACACTTGACCCTAAGGCTAGGCAAATCAACTTACTGTCAACTAGGAAGTCCTCTTACTCTTCTCTCAATATCTGCTCAGTCTCACTTTCTGAAGTGTGTCTGCAGCACTTAAGATTTGGGAGCTTTTCTAACTTTATGTTTAATTTTATAATTCATTATATCATAGATGAAGAATTTCAATTTTCCTTTTGATGATTATAATTTTAGTTCTATACACATGTTTATATATTGAAATGTAAAGTACATTTATACTCTTAAGAAAATTATAGGCTCAGAAGCCTATTTAGGCTTGTGAGCTCAAAACTCAGTCTCAATATTTATGATAAGTCTGATTGAATTTAGTTTAAATAATAGATTCCATTTGAAAGTGACCAAAAAAAGCCAACCCTTATGGAACTAAATTATTTCTTATGGAGAATTCAAGTTAATTATTGCAAGTGAAATATATTTTTAAAGTCCCTTTCATAGAATTTTATTCAGAGGCACACACATGAATAGAGGTCATCAATTCTAAATTTTTCAGCTAACTCCTTGAGGCTGCTGTATCAAAATGTCTAATGGGAAAAAAACTATTTGTATAATTCACATTGCTATCCCAATGATAATTTGAGAAGGCTATCACTTATCAAAAGAATCTAATGAGCCTATAGCTCTTAACTCCTAAATTAAATAATGTCAAATTTAGCTTATTATAATTTGATTTTGAGGCCCACACCTATTTTACTATGAAATTACAATGACATGTATAACAGGTTTATTGAGAAGTCACCTCACTGATGTGTAAATACGAAATTGTTTAATCACTTTCCTGCATTCTTCTGGATAACAGGCAACTAGAGACACCTGGTACAATTCAAACTTTTCTCAGTCATTTTGGTTATGGGACACTTTCATCTAGTGATTAATACTCAGTTCACTTTATTTAAAAACATTTTAAAATTAAATCTCAAGTCCAATTCAAAGCACCACTCCTCTTTGTCTAGTGTGGCCTACTTGAAGGTTAAGAGAAAATATGGTTTCACTGCTCATCCTCCCTCTTAAAAGAGACACTGGCTATTTCAATATTGGTGACAGAAAGATGAGAGATGGGTGACATTTGTATGTGTCTTTGTACTGACAGTGGGGAAATGTTTTTTTATTTTGTTACTGGTGGCCTCTGACATTGAGGAGATCTGTACAGACTCTACACATAGATGGTGTTTGTGGTTTTCTTGTTGAGCTCAAACCAATCTACTCCAACTTCTCCCTTGGAGGGACAACTATGTGTGCCTTTAGCTGTTCCAAAGGTACATATTCCCAATATTTTCTTCTTTTTGGGTGTCCCAATAATTGGCTGGGCCTGGAAAGCCCCACACCTCCTTCTCTTTCAAGTGTCTTTTTAAATAGTTCCACTGGGATCAATGTGGCACTTTGCTGTGTCCTCTGAGGACCACAACATGCTGAGATGGTGTCAGTTTGTACTATCCTTATCTTAGGCTATGCTACAGTCCTTTGAAGCTCAGCTGGAATGTGTTAGCCAACAGCCTAGGCAAGAAGTAGGTTGGTTGTTTATATTCAACTGTGCCCCCCCCACTTCGGGGGACATATGTGAAGAAATAGCCCCTATTCTCCACTGGGGGGTTAGAATGTTTGAGAACAATAATTTGCTGCACTCCTAATCTCTCAGAGCACTCTTTCAAGAACTGTCTCTTCCATGCTTCCCTGTAGAGCTTCACAGAATGAGCTGTGCTTTCCAACCGGGGAAGGGCATGCAGCTATCTTTCCAAGCAGGGCCTCTGTTCTTCATGAGTGACTCTTCCAGAGCCTCTCTCACTTGGCCTCCATGAAGCTTACTCCTTTTCCAGTCTTCCATGTTCATGTTATACTAAATTGGGCAAAAGGGGAAGGCTTCATCCTCAGAAGTCAGTAGCCCTAATTAGCTCTCTGGTTCTAGAATGCACAGTACATAGAGCCATGTTTCTTAGCTTTTGTATTAAACTATGATTTTTCAAAACATGAAAAGACCCAGTCAACATCTGGTTATACAAGTTTCTATACATGAAGCATTAAAAAACACCCTAATTATTTATTTTTGGAGAATAACAACAACTTAAGTTTATATAGACTTATATCCAATACATTAACCTCATCTCTACTAAAAATACAAAAATTAGCTGGGCATGATGGCAGGCATCTGTAATCCCAGTTACTCGGGAGGCTGAGGCAGGAGAATCCCTTGAACCTGGGAGGCAGAGGTTGCAGTGAGCTGACATCATGCCACTGCACTCCAGCCTGGGCAACAGAGCCAGACTCTGTCTTGCAAAAAAAAAAATATATATATATATATATACACATACATACATACATACATACATACATACATACATACATACAGTGTTTGATCTTTGCTTACCTGCAAGATTGGGAAAATGCTCTCTGGTATATTTTAGCTTTTATATTTAGATATCTCATTGATCTCAAATTAGATAGAGATTAAAGTCTCTCTCTCTGTGCCACCCCCTCCCCCCGCCACCTTTTATTTAGTAGAAATTCAATTCTTTCAACACCATTTGTGGAAAATTTTATCCTTTCCCCATTGAATTACCTTGGTGCCTTTGCCAAATGTCAATTGATCATGTAAGTATGGGCATATTCCTAAATTTTTTGTTCTGTTTCATTGCTGTATTTTTCTCTCCTTATGCTACTGTCTTGATGACCATAGTTTATAGCAACGTTAAAATCAGACTTTGTATCTGTGAACTTGCTAAAGTTATTATAGTTATGCTGATTCCTTAGGATTTTCTACAGAAACAACCATGTTTTCTACAAATTTAAAGAAAGAAAACTTATCTCCTTAAAATCTAGATGTCTTTTACTTTTATTTGCCCTGTTGCACTGATTAGGGCTATCTTTACAATACTGAATATAAGTGTGAATAGAGGAAATATTTGCCTAGTTCCCAGTTTTAGGAGGAACATACTTAATATTCAACATTTCACCATTAAGCATAATGTAAGCTCTAGGTTTTTTATTGAAAATGCTCTTTGTCAAATTGAGGATGTCCACTTTATTATTTTTTTAATTGTAAAAAAGCACAACTTAAGATCTATCCTCTTGACAGATCTTTATGGGTATAATACAGTATTCTTGACTATAGGTACACTATTGTACAGCAAAGTTATAGAACTTATTCATCTTCTTGACTGAAACTTTAAGCAATCCCTGACCCTCAACCCCTAGCAATTATTCTATTGTCTGCTATTGATCACTCTCTAGTATCTTCAAACTGATTATTTTCATTCTTTCCTGAGTTTAAAATTACCATATATGGGAAGGTTAGTGTAATAGAAACTGCAGAAGCATTACCTGAAGCTTCAATCCTGTTCACATAGTCTTGTAATTTTTTTGACAACATTTTAGCATACTGTGTTTCATTTTCTTCTGCCAAATGTATTTTCATTTTATTTTCCCTATTTTATGGAACATAAAGCTTGATTTGAAAGACAATGTGATTTTCCAAAATCTAATGAGTAAATGTTGAAGGAGCTAGAAGTAGAATTTTAAAAATGGAAACATGATCAAGTTCTTCTGTCCCAGGGATTTTGCTCAGTCAGTCCTCTGTGCCTTGCAAGCTGTGATCCCTACTGTTAGTCAATGTCAATCTAATCATTTTTGGTCTTACTTTAAATATTATCTTCTAATCTAAATTATGTCTAGATATATTACTTTTTCTCATGGTACCTTGTCCTTTTTCATTTGTATTCTTATTATAGGGAAGTAACTATTTCCTGCACATATATTGGTTTTACCCATGTCTCTTTTGAGGTAGTAAGCAGTAAGAGAAAACCAACGACTGTTCTGCTCATCCTGTGTCTCACCCAGTGACTGGCATAAATTATGTATTTAATAAATATTTACTGAGTGAATGATTAGGTCAGTAGTCTTTCTGCTCTATCACGTTATTTCTGTGTGAAATATAAGAACTGATGCTAGGGCACGGTAGCTCACGCCTGTAATCCCAGCACTCTGGGAGGCCAAGGCAGGCGGATCACCTGAGGTCAGGCATTCAAGACCAGCTTGGCCAATGTGGTGAAACCCCATCTCTACTAAAAATACAAAAATTAGCTTGGTGTGGTGGCCTTCGCCTGTTATCCCAGCTACTCGGGAGGCTAAGGCAGGAGAATCCCTTAACCTGGGAGGCGGAGGTTGAAGTGAGCCGAGATTGTGCCGCTGCACTCCAGCCTGGTGACACAGCGAGACTGTCTCAAAAAAAGAAAAAAAAAAGAACTGACGTCCAGTTCCTAGCACACTTTAATGACCAGTTGAAGGTAAAAGCCAGGATTTATGAATTTATTTCACAGGTTATTTTAAGACCTTATCATATTAATTTTTATATCTGGGATATTTTAAGATGCTACCTTTTTCTATATCTTTTTGAGAGATGTAAAGGACTGAGTTAGATCTGGGAAGAACAAAAGAAATCTCTGTTTATTTTTTAGATTTATAAATTTGTCATTAAAACATTTTAGGGCATAATACCATTAAAAGCTTAATTAAGTAGAATACACAAACCCAGTATTGAGTGGCAATAATTTTTTTAAAAGCAAGAGCTTAAACTCAGTGCGGTAAATAAAACTTTGATGAGAATTTCCTTTGATAAAGAACCTCCAGAAACTGAAATGACAAAAAAGTTTTAAGTACTATGAAAACAATAAAATTTTAAGCTTTGATTCCTGTGTCAAAAATAACACCGACTTCTAGAATAGAGAGGGACTTCGGCAGATTGGTTGATTGGTGTGTATGTGCTGGTGACCGGGGAGGACCACTCTAGCCAAGGTGCTCAGGATACAGTCATTTGAGGAGATGAATGTTTGAACTGAACTGCAAATTATGAAAGGGCCCAGCCTTGTGAAGCTCTTTTGGAAGCTTTTCCAGGTAGGAAGAAAGACTTAAAGGCCTCAGCTCTCAAGCAAACCTGAAGTCTTCAAGAGACAGAAATGTTAGTGTACCTAGATCCTAGAGAACAAGAGTAATATTAGATGAGCTTCAAGAAGGATGCAAAATTCAGATCAATCAAGGTCCTGCACGCAGTCATCAGGGAGTTTGAATTTCCAAGGGCAATGGCAGCAGCAAAGTGGCTCCGTCTTCTTGCTAATCCAAAATAAGAGGAAAGCAGATTCAGTGCAGTGGGCAGAGCTGGACTTTGCACAGGCATGGTAGATAAACATCTTTTGGATTTTTGCTGGTATCATTTGAGGTCCCCAAGTCGAATATTTCCACAAGAATAATTAAAACATGAACTACCAATTACTTCTGGGTCTATGATTCTTGGAGCACCTTTATGGGCTCCTTAATTTCTCAATTCTGGCTAATTGATATTAATATTATCCCCGACTTATAACTGAGGAAAGCAAGAGAAAAATTGAGGGATTTATACTGGATTCACTAATTTATTCAGCATCTATTTACTGAGCACTTACTAGGTGGCACTGGAACAATTGGAAGCAAAATAATATAATTTCAGCCACAGAGAACTTTCATTCTAGTAGGGAAAAAGACAATAAACAAATACACATCCATAGTGACACATCATATAGTGGTACACGCTTGGGGAAGAATAAGACAGGGTAAGAGGAGAGAAGGTGGTCAGAGGAGGGGCTGTTTAGACAGAGTGGTTCAGTAAGGCTTTTTTGACAAAATAATCTCTGGAAAGTCATTTGAATGAGGTAAGGTTGGAAAAGGAAGAAGGAAATCATATAAATATCTAGAATCTGAAAACAAATGCTTAAAACCTAAACCCAATGCTTTTGGCAAAAATTATCTTCTGGTTATTGAGGTCAAAAATCTCACCAAAGAGTTTGCAAAGCTTTATAGTTACAACTTCAGTTGGTAACAATATAACCTCTTTCTCTTGAGTCTGTAATTCCAGTTCAAGATAATTTAATTATTTCTGGTTTCATTCAGTAACATTCAGGTTAACCCAGTGTTTCAGAGGCAAGTAGCTTTACAGAGTGTTGCTCTCCTCTTCTTCTTTCCCTTTTCCCAGATAACATTAGGTTCTGGCAAAGGTCAGATACAACATGGCACCAGAGGCACACAACGTCCTCCGGTCCTCCATATTCTCTGCTGATTCGATGTTGAAGGTCTGGCTTTGTCCTTGTTGCATTTGCTGCCCATGGCACAAGTCTGTTCTCTTGGCATGAGCAAGGCAGGGAGATTGCTCCTTGGGAGTCAAGTCACTCTTTCTGCTGACTACACCGATCCTGCAGACCTGGTGAAGTTCATTTGTGACTTCCGTTTTATCTCAGTCTGGAGTTTTCCACTCTGCAGGCCTCTGTTACAGAGTGACTTGGCCTCCTGTGCCCTGGGGAGCTCCCAGCCAGCATCCTGAGCTCCCATCAACTTCCTTATGGGGGCATGAAGAGCTTTTTGGCTCCTCAATGCCATACTATAGCTGAGGGAAACTCATCCCTGGAAATGGGCCAGGCTGGAAGTCTCTTTCTTGATCCTCAGCTCTCTTCCTTTCAAATGTACCAAGGCATCTTTTTTTTTTTTTCAGTAAGTGAGAAATTGCTGTTAATATTACATCAGGGTATCTTGATTTTTGTCCTGTTTTGTTTTGAAATGCTCAGAGGAGACGAAACAAGTGCTCTTCATTTATGAGGGATGAACTTGAGAGACAAACAGTTTTGCTTTGAACTCCAACAAAGATTGGGCATGGACAATAAACAGCCAAAGCCTGGAGGACCTGGGCCACAGAATGAACTGTGGGGAAGGGTGCTGTCGACCTGTTGAACAGGAATCGTTCTCAGAGTGTCATTTGAGAGTTTCAAGGAGGAGACTGTGAGTGGGAATGTTTCTTTAAAGCAAGGGGAAGCCATTCGTTTTGGGCACCCATCCCTCTTGATGGAAGAGGAAACTGGAGCATCATAAATCAGCGTGGATAGAAGGATTAAACAGTGATGTAAAAATCCCATAAGTAGATAGGATGATATTTTTTTAAACACAATATGGTAGACACACCTGTTTACATTGGCCTTCAATAAATCTGGCCTTTGTTTTCTGGGGCAGATTTTGGGAGGGTGCTTATCATGACTTGACAATGAGTAAAGGGTTAGGAAGAAGAAATGTAATTAAAGGGTTTAGGTATCACTTTAAGATGTAAGTGAATGACATATAGGTGGCACTTATTTTTCTCGGTGAAGTATGCATTTCATAAAATGTAAGTGATAAAATGATAGATATTAATGGGCATAGTGCAAAATTTTGGGCCTTATCAATAAAATATCTTTTTAAGTATGCTAGCTTACTTTTAAACACGTGGTTAAACAATCATTAGCAGACTGTTGACAAATAAAACTTCCTCTCCAAAAGGCATTAACAGGTAATAATGTAAAAGGCCACAACATTAGTGATGTGAATAACTAGGTCCTTCCTGTTTTATGACTTGTTTCTCCAGCAGAAACCCCAATATAAAGTTTTGAGTTTCAAAGTACTTAAGTATATAATTAATAAATAAACACTTGATCTTTTTACTTATAGCAAGTGAACTCAGTCCATGGTAGTAATGTAATATGATGGGGGGAAATCATAAAGATTACAATTGTCCCCTTTCTTTTGGTTCAGAAGAGGGTGAGTTGAGGGAGATAAAGGAATAGAGAGGGGAGGGAGAGAGAGAGAAAAGAGAGAGAGAAAGGAAAGAGAGAGAGAAGAGAGAGAGATTGCCTTTGTTTACTGGATTAAGAGATGTTTGTAGATACATATTAGACAATTCTCAAAAGAGGAAAATCTTCCTGTTTAACAAAATGGTGGAGCATCCTGTAGTGAGTCTGGAAAGACATGAGGAGGAAATGAGCTGGAAAAAAGCTGGCTATAAAGGAAAGAGGGAAAAGCTTGGCTAGAGGAGACTGAGAGCAGAAAGAAAAAGAGAATGAGAGAGGCAGGTTATTCCTGGGAATTAATTTGTGACTACTTTTTATTCTCTACTTTGTCTCTAAGAAGTATAATATAGCCAGTAAAAGCAAGGCTCATCTACATTAAAAATTTAGGTTTTACTTAACCTCTCTAGGCCTCTATTTTTACATTAATAAAATGTTTAATAATTGTACCTGAGTCATACAGTTATTTAGAAGACTAAATGAGTTAATAGATGGAAAGCACTTGAACAACGCCTGGCATTTGGAAACCACTAAATAAGTTTTAGTCTAAATTAATATAATTACTTTATTTTTATTGTTGTTTCCTCTGCCAAAACATGAGAGAGAGAGGAGAGAGAGAGAGAGAAAAGAAAATCAATACATTCTCAGAAAGGATTTGAGAAACAAATTCACATTGAGATATTAACTACTAAATATTTTTAGTAGATTAGCATGTAACTAGAACCCATAACATAAGCCAAAGTACTCCTTCTCCAGTGAAGTCTGTCAGTTTTGTTTTCAAGGGGATGGCTCCTGAACTCCCCACAGTCAACTACTGAGGTGGTCTTGCTTTGGGACCAATCTTTCCATAACTTAAATGAAAATTCAGTCTTTTAGTTTTTTACTTTTTATTTTGAACTGATGTAGATTCTCAGGAAGTTACAAAATATGTACAGGAAGGTTGTCTGTCCCTTCATTCCATTCTCCCTGATGGTAACATCAAGTATAACTATAAAATGGTATCCAAACTAAAAAATTAACATTGGTAGAGTTTACAGCACTTATTTGCATTTCATCAGTTTTTCTTGTGTGTGTGTGTATGTGGAGTCTGTGTGTCTATAGTTCTGTGCAACTTTATCAAGTGGATTCTTAAAATCACTACCACAATTAAGATACAAAACTGTAGCCACTCCCACCCTTTTTATCACCTAACCCCTAATCCCTGACAACCACGAATCTGTCCTCCATCTCTATAATTGTGTTATTTCAAATATCTTATATAATTAGAAACATATAATATGTAACCTTTTGAAATTGACTTTTTCACTTACTGTAGCTTCCTCAAGATCTATCCAAGTTGTTGAATATATTGCTAATCTGTTCCTTTGTATGCCTGAGTAATATTCCATGGTATGATTATACCACAATTTGCTTATCACTTTAGCATCTGAAGGATATTTGAGTTGTTTCCAGTTTGGGACTATTATGAATAAAGGTGCTGTGAACATTTGCATACGGGTTTTTGTGTGAAGATAAATCTTCATTTCCCTGGGATAAATGCTTAAGGATGCAACTATGGTAGATGCATGTTTAGTTTTGTAAGAAACTGTCATACTCTTTCCCAAACTGGCTGTACCAGTTTTCATTTCCAACAGCAATGTATAGTGATTCAGTTTTACAGCACTCTCACTAGCATTTGTTGGTATTGATCACTATTTTTTATTTTAGCCATTTAAAAAATGTGTGGTCATAGTCATCATGCTTTTAATTTGTGCTTCCCCAGTGGTTAGTACATTAAATGTATTTTCATGTACTTATTTGTCATCCATATATTTTCTTCAGTGTTTTCTTTTTCTTTTTTTTTTTTTTTTTTTTTTTGAGACAGAGTTTTGCTCTGTCACCCAGGCTGGAGTGCAGTGACGCAATCTTGGCGCACTGCAAGCTCCGCCTCTGGGATTCATGCCATTCTCTTGTCTCAGCCTCCCGAGTAGTTGAGACCACAGGCACCCGCCACCATGCCCGGCTAATTTTTTGTACTTTTAGCAGAGACGGGGTTTCACTGTGTTAGCCAGGATGGTCTCGATCTCCTGAACTCATGATCCACCCTCCTCGGCCTCCCAAAGTGCTGGGATTACAGACGTGAGCCACTGTGCCTGGATGAAATGTGTTTTCATGTTTTATTTTCCTATTTTCTAATTGGACTTTTTGTTTACTGTTGGGTTTAAGAGTTCTTTATATATTCTACTTATGGCTGGGCACGGTGGCTCACACCTGTAATCCCAGCACTTTGGGAGGCCGAGGCAGGTGGATCACAAGGTCAAAAGATCAAGACCATCCTGGTGAACATGGTAAAACCTCGTCTCTACTAAAAATACGAAAATTAGCTGGGCATGGTGGCATGCACCTGTAGTCCCAGCTATTCAGGAGGTTGAGGCAGGGGAATCTCTTGAACCCGGAGGCAGAGGTTGCAGTGAGCCAAGACTGCCCTATTGCATTCCAGCCTGATGACAGAGACTCCATCTCTCTCTCTCTCTATATATATATATGTGTGTGTGTGTGTGTGTGTATATATATATATATATTCTACTTACTAGTACTTTGTCAAGTATCTGTTTTGTAAATATCTTCTCTCAGTTGGTAGCTTCCATTTATCACTTCATAGTTTTTTTACAGAACAAAATATTTTAATTTTGTTGAAGTACAAATGTTCATTTTTTCCTTTTATGGATTATACTTTTGATATCAAGTCCAAAATCTCATTATCTAGCCATAAGTCCAAAAAGTTTATTGCTATGTGTTTTTTTTCTGAGAGTTCTATACATTTACATATAAGTCCACAATCTATTTTGAGTTCATTCTCGTATAAGGCATAAGATTTAGATTAAAGTTCTTTGGTTTTTGGGTTTTTTTTTTTTTTTCTTCTGAATATCCATTTTTTCCAATAGCATTGTTGAAAAGGCTGCCTTTTTTCTTCTGAGGCAGGGCCTTGCTCTCTTGCCTAGGCTGGCATGCAGGGGCATGATGATGGCTCACTGCAGCCTCAACCTCCTGGGCTCAAGTGATCTTCCCACCTTGCCCTCCTGTGGAGGCTACAGGCATGTTCTACCATGCCTGGCTAATTTTTCCTTTTGGGGATGGGGGTAGAGATAGAGTCTCACTGTATTGCCCAGTTGGGGCTGTCCTTCTTTCATTGACTAACATTGATAACTTGGTCAAAAATAAGTTGATCATACACAGATTTATTTCTGCGTTTCATTCTTCACTGTATCTATCCCTCTACCACATTGTCTTGTTTACTGCAGCTACATAGGAAGAATTTACCTCAGGGAAGATTATTTCTTCCATCTTATTCTTGTTTCTCAAAATTGTTTTAGCTATCCTAGATCTTTTACATTTCGTATTAATTTTAGAATTAATTTGCAAATGTCTACAACAACCTCACTTGAATTACTGTTTTCAAGGCATACATAAACCAATGGCAGACTAAGTACTTTGTTTAAAATCACATAGACAGCAAGAGGCAAAATTGGTATGTGTACTTAGTCTGGTCCAAAGCTCATATGAATAACTGTCTCTCCATATCATATTGTTCCCAAAGACCTAGTTTATGACAAGTGCTTCTACTGTAGGGTTAGACACTGTGTGCAGCATAGTGGAAAGTTGGAGCTGGGAGGGAAGTTGTTCTAAATTTGGATGCCAATATTGACTAAATGTTATACTTCAGGACACTTTTTATCTATTTGAAATTTACCTTTAAGCTATGACTACTGAATTATAAGAACCCATGGTGTGAAATTAAAAGAAGCATAATGGTCAACCATGTCTTGTTTTCAGGATGGATTTGAGCTGTAAGTCATGCTTGTTAATAAATGGCTTGCAATGTATATGTCTTAGTCCATTTTGTGCTTCTATAACAGAATACCAGAGACTGAGTAATTTATAAACAACAGAATTTTATTTGGCTCCTAGTTCTGGAGACTGGGAAGTCCAAGACAGAGGGGATGAATCTGGCGAGGGAGTTCTCGCTGTGCCTTCTTGTGGCAGATGGCAGAAGGGCAAGAGAGCATACCCATGACAGAGAAAAGGGACAAAATGCATCCTTTTTTTTATTAGGAATCTACTCTTGTGATAACTAGCCCACTCTTGCAATAACAGCTTTAATCTATTCATGTGGCACAGCCCTCATGATCTAATCACCTCTTAAAGATACGACCTCTCAACTCTGTTATATTGGGGATTAAGCTTCCAACACATGAACTTTGGGAGACACATTCAAACCATAGCAATGTCTTACAGGAAAATGTCTATATCTCATGAGCCAAATGCTCCATCACTAAGTATATTACTATCAAAGCTGAAGAACTTGTTTTCCTGTAAATATTTAATTTATATTCCCCCAAAGCTAATTCCTCTAAACATTTCTTTCAATGGTGTACTGGGCAGAAATTTCTGTGAGTTTAATAATGTAGCTTGTAGTAGAGGGTGTTGGTGATAGTTGGAAGTCTAGAGCACTTGTTTCAGGATAGCAGCAGCACTTGTTTCTACGTAGCAGCTTCAGGGATTTCTAATTGAAGAATTAAATACTCACTATCCATTTCATTGCATTAAGTGAAACAGACACTAGAACAGAAGCAAGCAGCAGCCCGTGTACTTGGCAAAGATGGTATGTGCATGTATTTGAAAATAATCCAGCAGTTAGAATCTTTTGCAGTTTGTACTTTTGCCCACTGTTGTAAATATAGTAGAACATGCAGTCAATGTTTTATAAAATGCAGATCTATGAGTGTTTTTTCTCTGCAGTAATTTACCTTGGGCATAGAAGTCAAACAGAGGAAGATTAAATTCTATCCAGAGTGGTTAGATTGCCTCAAGCTAGAGATGAACCTCTGTAAGCTTCATTTTTCCTTCCCATATTAGCATGTTTTGATTCTGAATTGACTCCTAATAATGTTTTGTGTCTGCTGTGTGAATCTAGCTTTGAGCCTGTGTTAGGATAAGGCTAGGTGCTACAACAAATAAACACCCAAATCTTGATTTAATACTGTCATATGCATTTCTCACTCATGTAAGTATTCCAGAGTGTGTGTTCCTGGTGGGGCAGCTTTCCTTAAGCAATGATTCAACGACTCAGCATCCTTTCTTCTTCTTGTCCTGCCATTTGAAACACAGGGCTCTTGAGATTACCCTAGGATTATCTTCATGGCAGAAAGCCAGAAGGAGAAGAGAGCATAGAGAAGTTCATGTGGTAGAGCCGAGCCTGAGAGTGGACAACCTCAATTCTCCCTGTATTTGTTTTTTTAAGATACACTAGTCACATGTGCACAGAAAACTGTTAAGGAGACAAGGCAATATAATAAAGATATATGCTGGGTAGGAGCAAGAGATGGGTTTGGTAGACAAATGTTCAGACTCTACAACAGAGACAAGGATGCTTAAACCTCCCAGGCACCAAGATCTTACACCTCTGTCCACTAATGTTCTTTGCTCCATGATTGGTATAGTGATTAGTTTATAAAAAAAAGAAAAGACGTGAGAATGGGTACATACATTGCTGGAAAATTCAGTAATCTCCTCTTTCCTTCATGTATTAAATCTGTTTGTTGTTCACAATCAGTAAATAACAGAACAAATCACTTTGTTGAAGCTCTACATTGTTTCAGGCCAGCAGAATTCTGAGAGCAAATCTTCCCACTTTCTACACTGACAAAAAATCTACAAGATCCACTCTGGAAGGGATTAGGAGCACACAGGGAGGCAATCTCAAGAGTAAGAGGTTATAGAAAAATTACATGCACTAAAAAAATTTGTAATAGGTCAGGAACTTTGACAATAGGGCAATTCTGTAATACTTGATGACAATTAGTCATAAATTTTATTGGGTTAGCAAAGAAATAAAGATAAGCATATGGTATTTTGTTTAATTTATAATCAATATAGCTTGTAGAAATAATTCACAAAATAAAACTGACAATAGTTACAACTTCTCACTGTAAAATTTGCTGTTAACTAAAAATTGACTGTCAACTCTTGTTGAAAAAATACAGATCTGTAAAATTTAGCCTTGAAAATAATTGACTTCATCAAAATAATAGTCACCAAACTAATTTTAAAATAGCTAAATATATCACCAGAAAAGTTGAATTCCAACAAAATAAATTATTTTGAAATTAAAACTTCTTGATAAAAGTAACATAGTAAATTGCATTAACCCTTGTGATGTTAATTTCAGTTGAATCAATTGTAAAAGACAAGTACAATGTATACAAAATCATTGAGAAATTAAATTGGTTTAGTATAGTTTATAGCAGAAAATATTTTCTTGATAAAATTTCATCCCTGATGTTATAATTTTGATTTGAAAATGTATATTCATAAATGCAGTGTCGGAATATCATGAGGTCAAAATATTGGTATCAAAATCTCCTGGGTTGTTGTCTGCAAAAGAGAATAATGTATTAGGTTGACACACACACAAAAAAATGGCAAAAACTGCAATTACTTTTGCACCAACCTAATAATTGTGTTTTCGTCACAGAGTTTCTAGGAAGTGTTTTTTACACTTTAATGTACGTAAAGTCATGGGAGGGGGCTTGTCATTTTTTGGGGGGCAGAGCATTTTCATTTCCAACAGTTTCCAGGTGATGCTGATACTGCTGGTGTGGGAACAAACTTTACATACTCTCTATACCATTTTTTGGCATACTAATCTTTGAGGTGCTTTTTCTTCCAATAGCCAATGCCTACAGCTTTTTGAGAGGACTGGCCTCAGGTTGCAGCATTGTGGCTTGCTTTTTCACATAGAGATCTAGGGTGCCTGAGAATTTATATCTCCCCACCCTAACCCCTTAACGTAGCCCTTAACCAATGGGCTGCAGATGTCAGGGTATAAATACTACAGATCCTGAGCAAGACTACACCGAACTGTGCTTACACTATTTCCAGGTGTTCCCTGCGAGATAGAATCAAAGTCAGTTTTACTGGACACTTAGCAAGAGACGTCTGAGTAGAGTATTGAGGACAAAAGCTTGTCTGGAGTAAGTTTGAGAGAGTTTGGGAGGTGAAAAAATGAGAAGCTGTCATGGACAACTCACACAGGACACTGGGCTATAAAAGGGATCAGAGAAACCAAGCAGTGCTTGGTGGAGGAAATGGAGTCAAATAGTTATTTTTTGAAAGGTAAGAGATAATATAGCATGTTTGTGTGTTGCCAGGATTTATTTAGTAAAGAGAGGTAATATAAGGATAGAAAGAGAGGATGTATACTCAGAGCAATGATGTGCTTAAGTGCATGAGAGGGAAATGGAGTAGATACACAGGTAGAGAGGTAGCTTTATATAGAAGAATCAGTATTTCATCTATTAACCATAAAATGCTTTGAGATAATCTAGAAGTCTTTTTTCTCTCTCACTTCTCATATTGTATTAGCTCCTATATTCTGCCAATTCTCTCTTCTTAATATTTTTTGAAACTGCCTGCCCTTTCTCTGCACTCCCACTGTCATAGCCTTAGTTCAGACACTCATAAGCCTCACCTAGATTTTTGCAGTGACATCCCACATGGTGTTGCTTCCAGTCTTACTTGGAGTATGTTCGAGAGAGATTGGGTGGTGAAAAAATGGGAGGCTGTCATGGACGACTCACTTGGAGTATCCTCATCAATCCATTCTTCCATTCTCCATGTCACTAAACATCTTTGTAAGATGCGTATCTTAATATCTCACTTTCCTGTCCAAAATCCTGCATTCGGTCTCCAACTGAATGAAAATTTTAGTTTATTGGCTCCAAACACAAAGCCTTTCATGGTCCATTTACTGCTTATGTGCCCGGTTTCTTCTCCCACCACTCATCCTGCTACCCTTTGCAATCATGTAACTATGAGCCTCAAGCAGTTCCTCTAAATGTACCACACAATCATACACCTCTGTCTTCACATTTTTGTTCCTTTTTCTCAAAATAGTCTTCTTCCACATGCGTGTATGGCCAATCTTTGTTTACCTTTCATACCTCAGCTCACAGGCATTCTTCTTTCTGTTAGTCAAGTGAATGAATTATGCTTGAATGTGTTGATTATAGCACCAGTCTAAATTCTCGGTTTTCCCTGGCCAAACACATTTTCCAATTTGAGATTTGAAAAATTTGTCCCAGAGGATGGTAACTGGTTAGTTCATACTGAAGTGTGAATCAGACTTCACCTTACCAGGGATCATTTACATTTTCTCAAAGGAGTTTGAATAGTAAGCACAAACTGTGTTGAGGAGTGCTCACTTTTTGAAAGTTTCTGCCAAACAATAACATCCATATATTCAAGAGGTCTTGGAAAGACATCTCTTGCCTTTACAAGTCTGTCTGCAACCCACTTTCTTAGGGGAAGAGAGTATGATCACTAGAGGGAATAAGTATGGGATAATGCTCCCAAACCTTTGGAATTGAGATTATAAGGGAAGGTGGAGACTTTGCTTCAATTTATGGATTTATTTTGGCAAATACTAAATAGGGAAAGTTGTACCTGTTCATACCAGCAGCTCTACAGAGTGAAATGTGAAAAGTGTCTAGAACAATAATTGCCACGACAAAACAGAAGTGCTGTATTGCTTCAAGGAGCAAAGTCAGAATAACTTCTGACTTTTCATTCAAGTGATGCTCAGAATCAGACTCCATTAAGGCTTTTGGTGGGGGCGGGAGGCGGGGGTACCTAGGACTATTGCCCTACAGACAGAATAACAATGGAGCTATAAAAGGAAAAAGCTGGAGTCTAGCCCCAGGGGGTAACTGAGAATCCAAAGAGCATAAGAGAGTGAGGAAAACAAGAAAGATGTTGGGGAAACACCCAGACCATTACAAAACTTGCCAACTGCCACCAAAAGTGACAAATGTACTATGTGAGCTTGTAAATGTTACGGGGGAAGCAGTTATGATATATCTGAAAGCCGTCATAACGGTACCTTTTGCCAAAGACTAACATTTTTACAAAGAGGTTATAAAGCAACCTCTGTAGTGATTGTACTTTCCTGAAATTTCTTTGGGGAAGGGGTTGTTTCTCTTTAAAGTTCTCAAGGCTTTGGTTTTAGAGCTTATTTGCCTTTTAATGGTTTGCTGTGACTGCCTCTTTAAGAAATGTTTTTACTATTACTGCTCCATTTTAATCTTTCACTTTGTATTAACAAAATCAAAACCAGCACAATTAGATACCTCCTGATTTTGATTTGTTTTAATACTAAGAGAATGTTTGAAATGGCACAAGTGGTGGGGGAAATACTTCAAGCTGTGGTGGCTGCAACATTGGAGTTCTAGAGGCAAACATCAAAAGATAGCTTGAAAGACAGACCAAAAACATCTAAACCGATAATTCTTTACATTTGTGTGTGTGTTTTTTTATTTGTTTTGTTTTATTGTAGTCTTCACAATTAAAGCAAGAAGATCATGTAGAGGGAAAAAGAGGCTTGTAAGTTCATTTCAGTCATGCAATTTAAAACGAAATCAAATGGACTTTGTCCTTGGCCTTGAAAATGGACAATCAACCCACATATCTATAACTCCAAAAATTATTTACTAGACTACACAGGCAGCACTCGGTGCCCAACTGTCTTTTTTTGCTAGAATAAATGAAAAAGAAAATGAGCAAGATGCAGAAAACAGGATTATAATTAAGCTACATTGATCCAAAAACCCACCTTTTCTATTTCTGTACTGGACATCCTGAACAAAATTGAAAGGCTAGAAGCAAACCGAGGAGAGATCTGCAAGTAATAGTAATTTGGCCGCAGAGGGCAATAAGTGAAATGAATAAACGGGTCTTTGCAACATCACAGCAGTCAGAATCAGCAAGAAGTGGCTGCAATTGTTCACATGTGGACAGTAGTATCGGAATTATGAAACAGCCTGCAGGCACAGTGGCTCATGCCTGTAATCCTAGCATTTTGGGAGGCCAAAGCAGGAGGATCACCTGAGGTCAGGAGTTTGAGACCAGCCTGGCCAACATGGCAAAACCAGTCTCTCCTACAATACAAAAATTAGCCAGGCATGGTGGCGCACACCTGTAATCCCAGATACTCAGGAGGCAAGAGGCAAAGGTTGCAGTGAGCTCAGATGAGATGGTGCCACTGCACTCCAACCTGGGTGACAGAGCAAGACTCCGTCTCAAAAAAAAAAAAAAAAAGAATTATGAAACAGCCAAGGATGCAGTGTTGGAAATGTTACCTTTGTTCTTATTCTATTTCAAGTCCAGCAGCTAAACAGAAATCCTACTGTGTTACACAGCCCTTGTGCCTTCAAGGAGAATGCTTTTAGGGTGAAATCTGGGTGTCTCTGGCATATTTGATTTTCCTCTCGCCATTCATTTAGGTAGATTTTCATGTTAATGAAACACAGTAAGTATTTGGTTTTCTGGAAGAGGCTCTTATGGTCCTTTTATTAAATAAATAACGAATAGCTGGGCATGCTGGGAAATATGTGCATTCTGGTGTCTGTGGGATAAAACAGTGAATGGAAATGATGTATGAAACGTGAGCCACCCCACTCTTCTTCTCTGTGGGGCATTTCAGTCCACCAGTCTGTCTCTCCTCTTACTCTTGCCTTCAGGATTACAGGGTGTGGAGTGGGTGGAGTGGAGACAGAGAAAGGGGAGATTAAAAGAACAAAGTGTATTTATTAGAAGACATGTTGCCTTAGAGTCATTGAATTCACAGGACCCTGGAAATAGTGTTCTATATTGAAGGGCACTTTCTTTTATACCGTATATACTGCAGACAGAGTCAAGAATTTCCCTGCCAGAGCTCCCTCCCTCCCGTTATTCTGTTGAGGTATCCAACCAAAGGAGGGATCTGAATTTCCAGCTATGTAACAGGACAATCCCCCTCTACCCCAACTCAACTTAAACTCTTCATCCCCAGTCTATACCGTCTAACCAATGTCTGAACATGGCAGACTTTCTGGGTAAAAGGAATAATTTTTCTGTTTCATATTATTAAATCCAGAATCTTTTCATTTGAGTTTCATTAAAAGGCTGGAGTTAGCGTTTCCTTTAAAAGGTTCCAGAATGGGCCAGTTAGAATGTCAAAACCTTTCCCTGGTTATCAAGCATTTAATCATGATAAATAAAGGCTCCGCTTTTAAGTCACTGCACCAGCATACTTCAGTGACACGCAGAAACTTCAAATAGCAGGGAAATAATCTTCCACGTGTCCTGAAACAACATTTCCAAAAGAGAGGATGGAGTTACAGTCATTACTGGTAGCAGCTCTGGGAAAGCTGGAAAGAAAGAATAACTAACAATAAAAGTGTATGACAAGGAAGAAGGCCAGTTATTTCTACAGAAGAAAAGACTAGCTAAAAATTGCCTAGGCACAGAATTTCCAAAGGTTAAATTACTGTGACACCTTTTCTGTCCTGAAACTTTACGAATTTTCAAATATTGTTAAAGAGATTTTCTGTTATTAGTCCTAGCCTGACCATACAGTTTAGGGGTGGGGCAGTGTCCACGTAGGAACACAGCGGGAGTTTAAACTAATCCTGCTATTAAAATAATTTCCTGAAAATGCACATGCATCACCTTTCATACAGTGTATTTGTGAAAGCGGTTATTGTCAAGGAAAGCATTTGATTTCTAACCGGGCAAAGCAAGATGTGTAAAACTTAGCAGCCACAAAAAAATTTCATAATGCTAAAGTTTCACAGGCTTGAAAGTTCAAATACTTTTAAATATCATGCAGCTTTTCTTCTAAAATATTCCATCTCTTCAACTAGAGTGAAATGTAGAGAAAGGCTTAAAACTCAGCATTAAATTATTATCCTACTACATATATACACACACACTATTTATATAATTTTTTTTTCTATAGACCTCCTCTGTGAACGAATCCTATTATATACTTTCGTTTAAATGTTGAATACTCTCATTTGCAAGGTCTAGAAGAACAAAAGCTGCAATCACTTATTGAGGCTCTCTCTCTCTCTCTCTCTCTATATATATATATATATACACACACACACACCTTATTAAACAATTTTATTAGGTAGACATTACTATGCTCATTTTACAGATAAGAAACTGAGATTTGCAAAGTTTGAGTAACTTGCTCAAATTAAGTGATTCAGAATCCAAACTTGGATCTATCTATGCTATTCTGCCAGAAGTGAACTTCGTGCAAAATAAGTTTCATTCCCTTTATAGCTAAGAGATTCACCTCAACGGATCCTTGAGAAAACTTTGCTTTTTTTCCCCCCATTTGTCTTGATTTGCTTAGCCATGAAGAACTCAAATAGCAATGCCAAGAAAACAGTGTCTAGGTCATTTATTGGCAGCTATGGTTTTTGGTTTACTGCTTCCTGCTACTCACTCTTCAGCTACTCCAAAGACAGCCAGTGGGTTCTGGCTCTCACTCTACTTTCCCAGTTCCTCTGATGCTTTTGTAGCCATGATTGAAACTAGCAGCTCCATGGTTACCAGGAAAAACAAACGAGCCCCAGAGCTTATACCAGCCCTGGGAGCACTTGCCGAACAGATTTTGAAAAGGAGTGAACTCAGTATAGCTGCAGAGTTCCATCTGGAAATTGGCACTGATCGTAACATTAGCAGCATGTCCTGCCTGTCTTTAGAAAGCCCACGGATCCTGCAGCACCAGGCAAATATTCACTCACTCTGGACCCCTCTCAGAAACATGTGAGACATATTGGTATCATGATGCTTATTTTACTGACGGAAACTCGGAAACTCCCAAGCTCATGGAGAGAGGTGAACATGTGCACATTTCCATTTGAGGGTTAGTCAACTACAGAGCTGAATTAGAAGGGCATTCTTTTTTCAAAATCCGTCCAGTTAAAGACAACATCTTAGGGTTTCTGGGATTGGCTTAAAAATTTTTTAAGCCTCAACTAGAAGAACAAGGAAATATGAAAGCCTGTTTAGAATATTATATGAATAAAAATAGTAGCGTATTTGGAATGAAAAACACTAGTGTATCTTATTTTTCTTGAACAATATCATTCCTGTTAGTCTGAGGGCACCTGGACACAAAACACATACTGCTGTGCAAAATCTTATGAGATTTCTTAAAGAGAGAATGATGAGTAATTAGATTACTCCAGATGTACAATTGGAAGTTAGATCTCTTTCTCTAGATATAGATCACTCATTTAATCGAACAATTGGTAGTTAGATAGATAGCTAGAGATATATTTCTGAGAACAAATAAGGAGTTTTGGAATACTGAGAGACCCAACCATCTATTGTCCAGACATAATTATATAAAGATTATTTTTATATTTCAGTGAGTCTTTTATTAACTTTCTAGAGATAAATTCAGGCTTTGAGATCCCAAGTTCTGCACTCTGGAAAGCTTTCCAGTGGCCTGGCAAGAGGTAGACAGAAAGACTAAATGACCTTATGACACTTTTGGGAACTTAATTTATAGGACTAAGTTCTAAAAGATGTGGTGTAGGTGAGCAATAAATGTTATGCTTTTTGAGTGTTTACTATGTTTAGTCATAAATTAAATCAAATCAAATGTTAATAATAACTTCCCTTTTACCTGAGAACAAAATATTTGTATTATTATATTTTTTCCAGGTTCAGCTGAAATTGTTTTCCTCTTCCTGCCATTAAGTTAGAGATCCCAAAATTGCAAGAAACTCTGCACTTAGTGGGGTGGTTACTAAACATTTTTCATTAAGTGCTGCATCTTACAAATTTTTCAAGACTACATCCTTAACATTTGAATATTTATTTATAATAAATAATATATAGTCAGAACAATAGAAAAACTAAAGCAAGATGATGACATTTTAAAATAAATTATATCTTATTTTACTTATTAATAGAATGTCATTAATGACAGTGGATGTCAATTTCCAATAGACAATTTCTTTTGCCACTCACTGCCTTCTTATCAGTGTTTATTGTTTTACTGTTTTAACATGTCAGACAAGGAGCTCCTAGAAGGAATTGAGGGAGTGCCAGCTCTGTCATTTTCCGGTTATTTTCTTCAAATTGTACTTTTACTTTTTTCTTTTTGAGACGGTGTCTTGCTCTTGTTGCCCAGGCTGGAGTACAATGGCATGAGCTCTGCTCACTGCAACCTCTGCCCTCTGGATTCAAGCAATTCTCCTGCTTCAGTCTTCTGAGTAGCTGGAATTAACTAGCACATGCCACCACTCCCAGCTAATTTTTTGTATTTTTAGTAGAGACGGGGTTTTGTCATGTTGGCCAGGCTGGTCTCGAACCCCTGACCTCAGCTGATCCACCGCCTTGGCCTCCCAAGAACTTGTACGTTTTCAGTACTAAATCAATTCATAGTTTCTTTTGCAGAAGTTCTTTCAAGCCACTTGCTTATTTGTAAGTTGTTTTTGAAGACAAAATGATGTCATTCACAAATCATCGTAGTACATACTGGGCAAACAAGGGAGGCGCCACATCAACCTTTCCATGCTGTGCACTTCCCATTCTGTCCCAGGAGACAAAGGACACCTTCTTCTACATGGTAAGTGAGCAGCTGATACAGATATGGAGTAGAAACATGGGCATCAATCCATACTTTAAATATTAGTATATGAGTAAAGCTGAATTCCTTTTAAAAAAAGGTTATATATATGTATGTATGTATATACCCATATATTAATGTAAGTTCATATATTTTCATCCCACATATCAATGGTTAATAACACATATGCTCATTCTAAATTGCATATATCCCACCCTACATTGGAAACCAATCCCTAAATGTAATAAAAGTAATGACATCAGTACTGCTTATAAAAATAATAACTACTATTCAATGAGCATTTATTAAGTGCCATGCACTGAGTTAGGCAATTACATATAGTCAATTTTTACAATGTCCCCAGGTAGTGGTTTTATTTATTTATTTATTTTATTTTGAGACAAAGTCTTGCTCTGTCTCCCAGGCTGGAGTGCCATGGTGCGATCTCAGCTCACTGCAACCTCCACCTCTTGGGTTCAAGCAATTCTCCTGCGTCAGCCTCCCAAGTAGCTGGGATTACAGGCACCCACCACCATGCCCAGCCAATCTTTTTGTATTTTTAGTAGAGACGGGGCTTCAGCATATTGGCCAGGCTGGTTTGAACCCCTGACCTCAAGTGATCCACCTGTCTTGGCCTCCCAAAGTGCTAGGAGTAGAGGCCTGAGCCACCGCGCCTGGCCTATGACTATTTTTATAGGAGGAAACTGAGGCTTAAAAAGAAAAATAAAATAGTCCCTGAGTGGTTGAGTAATTTATCCAAAATCACATAATATTTGGTGTCAAAGCAGAATCAGAATATTCTGCGCCCCATGAGACCGTATTCTTTCTGAGCAAAGGAGAATCTAAGAAAGAATATGCCATTTTCTCATCTAGAATTACCTTCAAGAAAACCCAACCTTTTGTGATGTCTGAGCCAGGAATCCTGATCCTTTTAAGTGTCCCCAATTTTATCGTTTGCTGTTGGTATTCATTTAACAGAGAGTAAGCTTTACTTTCACAATTAAAGAGATGATAACATCCAGACCGACTCATTTGTATTAGCATGCAAATGAGCAGTACCCTATAGACCCTTTGTTGAGAACAGTGGAAAATGGGGGACCAGAAAGCTCTTGGGTACATGAAGATTGGCGGAAGTGCTGGAGAGCCAAAAAGGGCTCAGAATGGAAGATTTGGATCCCTAATGCCTATTTCCCACTTTTGCCTCAAGCCAGACCTACAAAGCAAATATGTTGTAAATTTTATGTCCTTTTATATCCGCTTTCTTTCCCTATGTTATTTGTCTTTCTTCTTTTTTTTTTTTTTATTATACTTTAAGTTCTAGGGTACATGTGCATATCGTGCAGGTTACATATGTATACATGTGCCATGTTGGTGTGCTGCACCCATCAACTCGTCAGCACCCATCAATTCATCATTTATATCAGGTATAACTCCCCAATGCAACCCCCCCCCCCCCCCCCTCCCCATGATAGGCCCCATTGTGTGATGTTCCCCTTCCCGAGTCCAAGTGAGCTCATTGTTCAGTTCCCACTATGTAAACCAGTAGTCACCCTGGATCACTGTGACTCTTCTATCAATACAGGCCATCAGCCTGCTAGGTTCTGTGGTTCTGCGGTTTCTCTGCTGTGTTTTCCTCAATTCTTCTTGCTCAGTTTGTTCCCCTTGTCATCTGCCCACAGGAAGGGTTCTTCTAAGTTTAGATTCAAATTAATTTACATTTCCCACAAACCTGATACTTGTCTGATTTCTCTTATAAATTACTTACACTGGAAAGACTGAATCATAAAACTGGAACCAAAAATAATGTTATTTTCATGTGTTAATTTTTAAATGGATGCATAGATCATAGTTTACCCCATACATATATATATATATATGTATATGTATATGTTTTCTGTTTCTATTTTTGTTTTCAGTTTGCTTTTGTCCATGTGGCTCCCCGGTATTTGTACGTGATTGGAGAAGACATGGCATTCCTTATTCTTTATATTCATCTATCAGTCAAAAGCATTTTTTAATTCAACAATGGTCATTAAATGGTCCATTATAGGCCAGTAGGGGATACACACACACACACATAAAATATAGATATATAATATGTATAATAAAGATATATGCATTATATCTATATTATATTATGTATATATATACATATATGTATTATATATTATATAATACATATATTATATAATACATGTATTATATATTCCGTATATATGCACTATATGTATTATGTATTATAGTATTAATACATATAGTATTATATATTATATTATGTATATAGATATATACATATTATATATCCATATTATATATATATCCCCTACTGGCCTGTAATATAGATATGTAATATGTGTATATCTATATTATATATATAATCTGTATTATGTGTATCTATATTATATATATAATCTATATTATGTGTGTGTATATATATATATTCCCTGCATTCTAGAATGTTTCTAGAGGTGATGATAGACAAACCTATTGTTATAAAGCAAAGTCCATTGAATGCTGAAGCAGAAGGACAAAGTTCTCAGTTTCTGGAAGGAAGTAGTCACATTGACTGGGAAGACTGACTGAAGGTGAGATGGATAGGCTAGAGGTACCTCTTGGCACCACTGTCTAGCTCTACATAACTACTCCGAAACACAAAGGGCTGCTTTCCCTACATAGTGATCCTGGCCCTTTGTCTTAGAAAGCGATTCAAAGATGGGTATCTGATCCAAGCTGGAGCCATCAGTATCCCTTCTTCCACACTTTGGAATTTTTTTTTTTTTTTTTTTTTTTTTTTGAGGCGGAGTCTTGCTCTGTCGCCCGGACTGGAGTGCAGTGGCCGGATCTCAGCTCACTGCAAGGAATTTTTAACTAAGAAGCAGAGACTTGGAGTTGTCTGAGGGAGAGCCACGTAATCATGCGGTTGTTTAAATATGCGGGCTGTCATGCCAGTTTGAGTTCAGTGCCTTGCTCTGTTACTTTATAGCAGTGTAGTCCTGGGAAATTTATGTAACCTCTTTGTCTTTAGTTGTTTGTTTATTTAGAAAACAGGAAAAATAATGTGAACTTTCTCATACTGTTGCTATGAAGTATAGATTAAAGAATCTATTGGAAGTGTGATCCAGGCGCGGTGGCTGACGCTTGTAATCCCAGCACTTTGGGAGGCTGGGGCAGGCGGATCACCTGAGGTCAGGAGTTTGAGACCAGCCTGGCCAACATGGCAAAACCCCGTCTCTACTAAAAATACAAAATCTAGCCTGGCGTGGAGGTGTACACCTGTAATCCCAGCTACTCAGGAGGCTGAGGCAGGAGAATCGCTTGAACCTGGGAGGCAGAAGTTGCAGTGAGCAGAGATTGTGCCACTACACTCCAGCCTGGGCAAGAGAGTGAGATACCATCTCAAAAAAAAAAAAAAAGAAGAAAAAGAAAAAAGATATGCTATATATTCAATTAATTATTATGACTCCCATTGTTATTAAAGAGGTATCTCAGAAACACCATTGGTAGGTCCATGAAGCACCCCTTTCATCAGGGGTTGGTTAATCAGCAGCTACCCTTTGGGTCTTTCATTATCCTTCTCCATAGAAAACAATAATAATCATGTTTTGCTTAAGTTATTCTGGTTTGAATTATTGTTACTTGAAATTAAAAAAAAAAAAGAACTAGATCTAATAAGGTAGTAGAGTATAAGAAATTTTTCTTCCTCTTCCTTATTTCCTTTCTTGCTATCATTATTATTGTTATTGCTTGCGGTTATTTTCAGGAAATTAAAAAAGAAATTAATTCAATTCTCTCCACAATTTGATTAGATATGGATACAAATTAGCAAAATTTATTATCACTGTAAACTCTGACACAGATGACAAAATCAAATAAAAAACAAACAAAATCAAGATGGTTGCAGATGACCTAAATCTGTAATGGAAAATAAATAAATAAATAAATATATATATATATATATAATACATACTATATTTACATACTATATTTGTATATATAAAATACATACTATATTATATATAATATAAATATATATACATACTATATTACATAAATATAGTATGTATTATATTACATACTATATTTACATATTATACTATATATTATATTACATAAATATAGTATGTAATATAATACATACTATATTTACATACAAAATATATATTTTATATTTTATATATAATGTATACAATTGGTGGCCATATTCTATATGCCATTTAAAATTAGAGACCTCCATATGCTACAGTTCCACAGAAGTACTACGTTATTTAGGAAGAGAAACATCCAGCATTCAGAGTGATCCATATATGACTGCCTTTGAAAATGCAGGGGAGATATAGCTATATGATGAAAAATACTAGATTAAAAAGGATTGATTTCCACACACACTCCCAGAAGTCATCAATTAAGTCAACCTCATGGCTATTCTTATGATAACCCAAATCACTGGTTATTATGACTTCTAAAGAATTTTGCCCTAGAAAACATACCCTCAATAGTTACACAGACACCTACACCTTGAAACTGCACTCTGGTTGGATGTATATAAAGTAACCACTTTTTATGAATTTAATGATGTATTACCCAATCTGTAATTCATGTATGAAGTAATCCAGTTCTGGCTTTATTGTACTTTGGCCCACGGTTTTATTTTTTTCTTGTTCATTCACTTGTCTAGCCTGGCTTCTGTCTTGATCAAACAACAAAACAAAATAAGAAAGCAGAATAAGATGAAAACAAAGCAAAACACAATAAGAAATGAAAAACATGAACTTGATACTTATTAGTAGACAATTCTTATTGGATAAATATTCCAGAAGAGATGCTCCATTTTACGAATTCTGGCTGTTAACAAGATCAGAATTATAGTATTGTTAAGACTCTTTCTTTGGCAAAAGAAAGAAATCCACCTCAGAGGAGTTTACATTAAAATAGGGTTTATTAATATTTGTGATTAAAAAGCCAGAGGGCTTCCCTGATCTCCCACTGGATTCAGGTGGTGAAATACGGTCACCAGAGCTGTCTCTACGCTGTTCTGCTCTTTTGTCTGCCAAAGTCACCTTGCCTCACTCAGTTATTTAGGCTTTTTGAGTTCCTTCTGCATAGACCATAGTGAAATGTTGTCTAACCAAGGGTTAGGCAGGGAGACAGCTGAAGGGATAAAATGTAGTGACAGAGATAGATGGTGTGTACCTTGTTTCTTTTTTTCCCTTCATTCTTTTGGTTTTATAAATATGTGGAGATTACATAATAAAAATTACTGCCATTAGTCAAATGCTTCCTCAGTCCCAGTCTGACACTAGGTCTTCGGGGAGAAGCGAGAGGGTTCACCCTTACCCAGGACCTAGAGAATTTGCCATAGGATGTCTAGTGAAGATTATCCGGACTTTAAGATTGTTGTTCACGTTTTTCTCACACAAATTATGTGTGGCTCTAAAAGGAAACAAATTCTCCCTTAATACATTTCAAAGTGAATGCTAGAACAACACAAAGCAGCTCGTTTTTGCTAGAAATATATAAATATTTATATATAGAAAAATGTATATTTGAGACAGAGTTTCCCTCTTGTTGCCAGGGTTGGAGTGCAATGGTGTGACCTCAGCTTACAGCAACAACCTCCACCTCCCGGTTTCAAGTGATTCTCCTGCCTCAGCCCCTTGAGCAGTTGGAATTACAGGCGCCCACCACCACGCCCAGCTAATATTTGTATTTTTAGTAGAGACGGGGTTTCATCATGTTGACCAGGTTGGTCATGAACTCCTGACCTCAGGTGATTCACCCACCTCGGCCTCCCAAAGTGTTGGGATTACAGGCGTAAGCCACTGCACCTGGCCTCCCTCTGCTTAAAGATGTAGTTACCCTGGCATACAGATCTCATTCTCTTTTCATCACTCTTTTTTCCAGGAAAGTTAAGCTGTATCTTCCTTGATGTAGCTATGAGTTTCTGTAGAAATTCCAGATATAGTATGTATGTTGAGCAAAATAATAATAATAATGATTATAATAATTTGTTTATGTTTTAAACTTCCACCTAAAGAAAGGGAGTTTGATGGCAATCTAGGTATAGGATATCATATTTTACATTAGATTGTACAGCTTTTTATAGTCTACACAGTTTTCAAAATTTTATGTTTTGCTTTCAAACAAGTGTAGAATATACCATTTAAAACCCAAATTTATTTTATAATAATACTCCGGCATTCAAAGTTCCACAAGTTATGTATGACTCTAAAAGAAAACAAATCCTTCTATAATACATTTTAAACTGAATGTTAGAACGGTTTAAACAAATTTGAAGCAGCATGTTTTTGCTAGAAAATAAAAATATTTTTACTTTGTTTAAGGATGTGGTTACCCTGGAACACACAAAAATCTCTTTTTAGACAATAACTTACTCATAAAGAAAATTTAGAGGGAGATCTTTTCCTTCATGGGAAAAATATCCTGATTTAAAGTACTTCAACCAAAGGAAATTTCTCCAAGTTAACCGAACTTAGGGCATCCAGCTCACAAGATGGTTAGTTTTCTAAAGGAAACTACTTTTCCTTATATGGAATTCCTGTTGCAAATGCATTCAGGGATTCAAAGGAATGATTTTGACTATCTGAATTCATCAGTAGCATTTTATCTGTGTGACTATATCTTTATGTTGGGGAAAAACAAACAAAAAACCAAAAAAACAAAAAACTTACCTCCTACCTCCCAAAAAAGGAATCTGGAACAACATAAAAAATTTTTAAATTCTTAATTTAGCACTCTCAGCCTTTTTTGATAAAGCTGTCAAATATTACTTACCTTAAAACAGCAACGTGATATAGAGGAGATGAAAGCCAGACCAAGGGCAGCCTTGCTGTGGAAAAATTTAAATATTCAGCACCATTATGCAGCATAATCTGTCCAGCTAGTTTACTGACCTATATATATTATGACCATTCCTTTCAACCTCTTGTGCTGGGCTGCATGGATGCATATAATGCGGCTCTGGAAGGCTGCCTTCCCTGCAAGAAAGTGTTGATTCACTTAAGAATATCGTACAGTCAGGGGGACTGCATGAACCCAGTTGAATGTAAGTCATGTTCTAACCTGATAGTAATAAAAGATACTATGTTAGAATTTTTTAATGGATTTCTTCAATTTATGTCCAGGCCATACATTTCAAGTACAAGATTATCTGAATAATTCCATTTATAACTTTTCTGACTTCATTGTGTACTTCTCTCTTCCTACCAAACCCACCCTTACCCCAGTTAACAGACCACAGGAAGGGCTTGGTTTTGCTATAAATATATTACTGATCACCAAATATGTGACCAATATAGACAAATATGTAACCAACTACTTGTTGGTTACCCTTATTATCACATTGTGCAATACTGATGGTGCACTAACCATGTGTCAGATTAACTTTGTTGTAGGTTATATTTGGATATAAAATGAAAACTGTTCATGTATTTTCTAACTTAGTGGTTCCTTGTTCAGATGACTCTGTTAACTGGTGGCAACTTTAGAAAATTAGAAGAGACCAATGTAACTTTAAATATTAATTGGCTCAATGTTTCTAACCTCATAGGCATTAGAATACAAGTTCCCGCAGGGAAGAAATTTTTGTCTGCCGAGTTACTACCATTTTCTCAAAACTGAGCAGTTCCTGGGACATAGTAGATGCTCAATAAATATAGGTCGAATGAATAAATGAACTACATGTAAGAACTATTTTGTTTTAGCAAGATCCATATGGAAAAGAATTGTGAGTAGATGCCATGAAAATGTCTTCCCATATTTAGAAAATATGCTAGATTGAAGATAAAATATTAGTTTCATCTCATTTGCCAACCTTGATTGAATAATAGTGATTTTATTGGACACTAAGTTGAGAAGGATTCTGTGGGTCATCCAAGCTCAGTGGGAAAGCGTGCCATAATGATGTCTGCTGTGCGAGGCAATCATGATCCATATAACAAATATTTGCTATTCCTGAAATGTTTTCTTATCTTACTGGGTATATACTATTCAGATTTTGCCATTCTTAGGGAAGTTTCTCATATAGTTGAATTAATACCATCCATTATAGATACATATTGATCCTAAGATTTACACAGAAATTAATTTAATTTCCTCTTCCCTATAAGTTTCTGACATGTTGACAAAATCCAGAACAAAAAAAGTCTATCTCTTTCTAAGAAAATTTGTTATAGATACCTGCGCTCTACTAGAATGTTTAAGGCATTATATGATTCTATTCTGTGCTACCAGTTTTAGGAGAATATTAACATAACACTCTTTCACCTATAACACAGTTCCAGGCCTCCAGCCTCATTTTAGCATAATTCCAAGGTTCCAGGGTAATTGTCCAAGTCTGTTGAAAGCTGCTTTCTTGCAATGCATTTTTTCTACATTCTTTGTATTTGCCAGAATGAACAAAACTGATTTTTGTCAGCTGTCAAATGGAGCAAGATGTCAGAGGGGAAGAAAAAAAAAAAACCACCTTTTTCCATACTTACTTTCAATTCTTGTAACAAAAGTACATGATTAGGCCATTGGTTGTCTGCTCTGGGGAGAGGTTTATGTTTCCAATATTGCACAGCACACTCATATCTAAGCAGATTGGAAACAGTGCGAGAGTCAACAGGAAGACTGGCAATTTTGCTTTATTCAGATGGAGCCAATAAGCTATTGGCACATTGGGAACAGCAGCCTGAAAATTCTAAATCTTTTAGAAGTGGCCGCTCTCTTAGGTAGTATCCAGTGATTCGAACAGGCTTTTTTGGCATTTCCAGATGAATTGTGGGATGTGCTGTTATTAAATTTGCAGGTCGTGTTTGTGAGTCTGCGGCACACACACACAGCCTGTCTATTCCACTGCACGACTTGTTCTGCCAGCACTTCTCAGCTTTGACCTGCTAAGTGATTCAGACTGTTTATTTAATCACAAGGTTGAGTCTCCTTTAAGTTAAAAAAAACTACCACTTAGGCAAAATATGGCAGATCATAGGGTGGTTTATAACCATCTTAGCCTGTAAATTCAAACCAATATTTTTTTTTATCAGAATTAGATCAGTCCTGCCAGTTCAAGTTTCCCTTAGCAAATGTTATTTCTATGATACTCTAAGTGTTTTTATTTCCACTGAAATTGACTCAGACTACATAAAGCTACAGTACATCTGTACATTTTTGATATGAAGAGACTTTTTTTAGGACCTATATTTAATTTGCGTTTTAATTATACCGTGTAGTAACATACCTTCATCTTCCAGAACGGTCTCCTTCTCCTTCATCTCCCACAAGAAAAAAAAAGATGGCCTTTGGGAAATCTCATAGACGCAAATGGTGGAACGATTAACCTGGAAGCCAAAGCAACCTGATCTGCTGCTATTTCACTGGCTTTTATTTGCAACAGCACATAATGTTTATCTCACAAAAATTGGCTCCCCGTATCCCAGCCAATCAGTTATATTGATTGTGAAGCTCAAGATTTTTACTGGACTGGTAAGGCAGCCCCAGACGCTGGGCTTGTGGCATATAAGTAAATACTCCCTAAGGGTGAACCTAATTCAGGTGTTATTTTATTGGCATTGGAGTTTGGATCCTCATTCTTTTTTGCTCTTATGGATGAAGATAGTTACCCAACTAACTCTCCTGGTCATTGCTAATGTGCTGGTATGTTTCAGAATCATTTGGGGGTGCCTGTTGAAAATGCAGAATGCAAATTCTCACCTCACTCCAGTGCTGCCTAATAGGAACATAACTGCTACTTTTAGCACAGCTTCCTGGGTTCTTAAGAACCCAGGATCAAGAGAAAGATCTAGCTGCAGCTTTACCTAGTATAAACCAATATTGACCTCGTTTTATACTCAGGACTGGTGCTCATTCAGCCTGCACACACAGGTACAGCTCAAAAACGTTGTTAAAATATCCAAATATTTCCAACCTAACTGCTAAGGGACCACTTCCCCAGGTTTTTTGAATGCCCCATTTCCATGCCAGCTTCTTCACTGGAATCTCTCAGGCCTCCTTTCTCCCCACAATCCACCAACTAAAGGGTTAACATAATGCACAGAAATTCCCTTCAACTCAGCTTTTCTCACTGGGTCTTCTCTCTCAGGAGATTTTATTCTCATGGCCATAACAATCAAATATTTAGTGGTTAATCATCAATTCCATCTCCTGCTCATATTTTCTTCTGAGCTCTAATCCCAGATATCTAACTGCCTTGTGGGCATTTCATTGGCACCTCTGTAGCAAACTAAAGCAAAACTGTGTCAAAGAACAAATTTGTCATCTTTCTGTCTAAATTCAGCTCCTTCCTCAACTTCTATCCTGATCCCTGATTCTTATTCATTCTGCCACCATTGCCTAGACAACTAAGCACAAACTGAGTCATTCTTGACTCCCTGCTCTCTCCATCCAATTAGTCATCCAATTAGTTGAATTTTACTCTAAAAGTTATCTTACATCCATCATTTCCTTTCCATTCCCACTGCCACCACTTCACTGCAGACTCATTGCCTCACTTTTAGATCAACAATAATTTCCTTCAAACTTTCCTTCATCTTTTTTCCTAATTTTTTCCTTCATGCCACTTCCAGATGAATCCTTGTGAAATATTTTGATCATGTTATGTTTCTATTCAAATCCCTTCAGTGGGTCACTTTCCTATAAAGAAAGAGCCAAATGTCTTGAACTGGCATGTACAAATTATATTATTCCCAAAAAACTGTCTTAGGTCTCTCTAGTCTTCTGTGGCAGATATTATATTCTATATTAAGAATTGAACTACAATTCACCTAATAAATTTGACTTCAACAGACAAGTGCTGAAGTGATGTGGCCAGGATAATAATCCAGTTTTCCTGACTCTTTCTTCTACACTATGTTCCTGCCAAACCCCCCACCCCCATAGAAACTGCAGGCCTAGCTTTGCCAAATATCTCCTTTGGCATCTAGTCCTTGATGTCTTTCTCTTAGGGATGATGCATTATGTTTTCTCTTTCCATCTCCCTATTGCTTTTATGAAGACTTGTTCTGATTCAATTCTGCCCTAATCTTTCTTTTTCTCATTACATTAGGGACCTTACGTCCCCTTTGAGTTGCCTAGTTGAAATTGGATTTAAGTTTTTGCATATCACCTCAAACCACAATACCTCTTCCCTCACTCTCTTAGCTGAAGACTTTGTTTTCTGTTTTATTGGAAAACATTGGGCAATCTTAAGAGGACTTCTATACTACAGTTGTTCTCAACCTGGGATGCACCCAAGAATCGTCTCCATACTAACACCACCAAAAAAGACAAAAATACAAAAAAAACAATACCCAGTTTGGAACCCAAATAAATTAATTAAGAAACTCAGGTGTTAGGTGTGTATAGGGGGTAGACATTAGTATTTTAAAATATAATCTAGGTGATTCCAGTGTACACCCAAAGTGAGAATTACTGTTCCACAAATTCCCATCACCATATTTATCCACCTACCTGTATCTCTTCTCATATACTCTGCCTTCTCTTTGGAAGAAGTCTCTGCTCAAAGTTAGGTCATCTACTCCACTTGTGCACAAGATCCCATTGCCACACATCTCCTCATAGTATCACTCCAACATCTAGCCACTCTTCTTCCCTTCTTATCAACATACAAATATTCTGCGATTTCCCCTATTTGGGAAAATAATGAACAAACTGACTCTCTCTAATTCTCTGCTCTATTTTACCATGAAACTTTTCTGCATCCTTACAAGAGAATTATTTTTTAAATTGTCTCTAGTGATTTCCATGTTGCTAAAACCCTATCATCAATTTTCAGTCCTTATCTTCCTTAATATTAGTATTTAATTCAGTTGATCACGATTTTTGCCTTGGTACACTTGCTAACTTTGGGCTACAAAACCTCTAGCATTCCCAGATCTCCTCTTGTCCTACTGGCTGTTCTCTCTGCTAGCTCCTTCTCTCTGTCTCTAAATGTTGGGATATGCTAGGGACTAGCCTTGGGCTTTTGTTCTTTATCTACACTTACTCCATTGGTGATCTCATCCAACTTTTTTTAAAAAGGCTTTATTGTAGTTCAATTGAAGTAAAATAAACTGCACGTATTTAAAATGTACAACTTGATCAGTATTGACATATGTATACCCCTGTGAAATAATAACCACCATCTAGATAACAAACATTTCCATTTCCCCTCAAAAGTTTCCTTATGTCTCTTTATAATCCTTGCAACCCTTCACTCCAATCAATCATCGATCTGATTTCTTTACTAGGGATTAGTTTGCATTTTCTAGAATTTTATATAATTGAAGTCATACAATATATGCTTTTTTGGTCTTGGCTTCTTTCATTCAACGTAATTATTTAAAAATCCACTCATGTTGTTGTATGTATTAGTAGTTGATTGCCATTTATTGCTAAGTAATATTCTATTGTTTGGATAGGCTATAATTTATCCATTTAACCATTGGGTTGTTTCTGGCTTTGGATCATTACAAATAAAACTGCTACAAGGTTTTCGTATAAGTCTTTAAACATATGTTTTCATTTATTTCAGATAAATACCTAGAAGTGGAATGGTTGTGTTGTATGTTAAGCATCTGCTTAATTTTTTAAGAAACTGCCTAGCTTTGTTTCACTGATAGTATGAGAATTTCAGTTCTCATGTCCTTGCTGAGACTTTATTTTAAGACAAACTATGGCCTGAAGTATCTTGCTTGCCACTTGTTTTTATAAATAATATAGCTATGCTCATTCATTCACTAATTGTCTATAGCTGCATTGATGCTACAGTGGCAGAGTTGAATAGTTTTGCCAAAGACCATATGACCAATGAAACCTAAAATATTTACTCTGTGGTCCTTTTTATTCAAATGAAGTTTGCTAAACCCTGCTTTATATGGTCTTTTAAAAAATTTCAGCTATCTTAATGGGTTATAGTAGAATCTAATTGTGGTTTGAATTTGGTGACTAATGAGTTGCTCACTGCAACCTCTGCCTCTCCGGTTCAAGTGATTCTCTTACCTCAGCCATCTGAGTAGCTGGGATTAGAGGTGTGCACTACGATGCCTGGCTAATTTTTGTATTTTCAGTAGAGACTGTTTTTCACCATGTTGGCCAGGCTGGTCTCAAATGCCTGACCTCAAGTGATCCACCTGCCTTGGCCTCCCAAAGTGCTGGGATTACAGGCATGAGCCACCACACCTGGCCCCCTTTTCCATTTCTATTGTTCATAGAAGCATAAACAAGAAAAAATATTCAAAGGTAGGAGTCTATTAATAGAAGTCTTGATTTATGATTTTGGGAAAGCTGTTCACATCAACAGTGTCATCTTTGTCTTCTAGAGACTTCCTTGATTAGCTTTACCTTAAGGGTTCCAATGGGTGCACAGTTCCAAGAGTGTGGAGGGACCCTTCTCATTTGCAAGTTTATGAACCCAAAGTTCAAAGTTCCAAAGTTTTGCTGCAATGTGAATGGCAATGACAGTCTTTCTCTGACATTCTCAGAAGATCCAGTCTTCAGGTTCTAGATTGGGAAAGGGCTGATTGTCCTCAGTGAACCATAAAAAACTTTCTTTACCTGGTAAAATATACTGTGGCATAATAACTTAGTGTTTTAACATTAGCCTTCTTGCATGGGAGAGTTTTTATACAACCAGAAAATGTGTATTGAAAATGACAATTGAATGAAATTCCTTTATAAAATGTTTAAATGGCCCATCAGGTGACCAAATGTTCTGGAAGCTTTGATAGTTTTCCCAGGAATATGGGACCAAACATTGATTATAAACTATTTTAGTAATTTAAAAGTCACCACACCAATATATTCAATTTGGATTATTTTATCTATTATATGATGAGTCATGGAATAAATAACTTTTGAGGACTCAGGAGTTTTAAGGACTCAGGAGGGACATGGTGGCCATGCTGATTCTCCATGAGTCCATGTTTAATTAACATTAGACTTTTATACCCTCTTGTATTCCAGTTGGTTCTCCAAATTAGGTGCATAACACTGACAACTGATGGGTTATCATAGGTAATTTGACTTAGACCATGGAGTTCATTCAAAATGTATATCTAAACAATTTCAGTATTAGCTGATTTAGCATCAAAACCGGGCGAAGTCTTTTCTTGGTATTTAATTTTTGTTCTACTGGGATTAGCAGTTTTAAAACCCAGTCTGTCTTTTCATTAAAGTTCCAGGAATTCTTACCCCATTCAAATAATATAATTCTAAAGTTATTAGAAACCTGTATTTAAGAGTGCCTTTTAGGGTCCCTTTCCTCCTTCATGAACCTACCAAAAGACACCATATTCTAGGATTTTGCATGCTTGTGAAGTTTTCAGAAACCGCATTAGCATTAAGCAACTAACTGTGGAAATGGCTTTAAATAGCTATAGTTAAAAACACAATTGACAATGAAATGTGGTTATTGTATATAATAACCATAATTATGATTGATAGCCTATACTCAGACATATTAGAATTTTAGAAATCCCATACAATTTTAAGACATGTATTAATATGATTCACTAAAATATACACTGCAGAGGATTAAAACTTTTTTGTATTTTTGACAATGCTTCCCATGTAATTGAACATGTCAAATAATTCTGTTTACCTCTTTTTTGGATGCTTCAGAGGCTATCTGTAGCATCTTAAAGTTAGAGGTCAGAAAAGACAATCTTGAAGCTGAAATTTGATTTTGGGAAGCCTATAAAATATGTTAAAGGTTTAAAACACTTGATAATGTGAAATACAATTCCAGGTTACCATAATCATTCATTTAGCCAAAATGATGACTCAAAAATTTGTAAAAAGGCAAAAACCTTTATCATTGATGGAGGATAGCTTTCCAAATAATCTGTCTCTTGTCTTTCCTTTCTTTTTTCAGTAGTTTATTCAAAAGGCAAACAAAAATCTTTCATTATCTTTTAATATTACATGAAAATCTTGTTCAAGAGAGAAAGTCAAATTTCACCCTTGTATTAGTGTACTGTTAATGTCAAGCTCAATTTTTAATTAAACCTCATAGACAAATCTTTCCAATCTTAATCAGTTTCATCATAAGGTGAGATTCTCATAAACCTTGTACTCTTTACAAATGTTTGTCAACGAGTAGATAAGTGCTTTAAGAAAACATTGTGTTTTTATTTTGATGTTCAATTTATGGAAAACATGGAAAGACTCCTTTAAATTTAGTTAATATGCTCACACACAGAATGTTTTTTAAAAGATTAATATTTACAAACCCTTAACAACTTGATTAACTTTTAACTTATTCTTATCTAATTTAAAGCAATTCTTTAACATTCTAAACTAGGCAAAAATTTACATTCCTATGCCTTCTTGTAATCTTTCACCAAAAACACATTTCATTCTCTTCACACACTTTGCATGTAAAACTATTTTTTTAGTAATCTCAATCACATGTGATAATTGTAACTCTTAGCAACTTTTACTTTCATTGTATAAATTTCCTTTTATGGATCCTTTCCTGACTTACACAGACCATCTACAACATGCTTTGACTTTTTGACTTGTGATAAATATACTTCTTTTTAAACAACCAGTTATGTTACTTTACGACATTTTATCTGAGTAAAGGATGGGATTGGGTTAGAGGCTCACCTTTCAGGAAAGTCCCTCATGGTTAAAAAAAAGGATTAAAGATGACAGGGCCCAACTGGGAGCAAGTTTGAGTCTTGCCAGTTCAATATTTGGTACTAAGCTAATCCTCCAAAGTAGGTAAGCTGAACAATCTTCAGATGTCTAAGAAGCAGTTTATGACCTTAAAGCATTTAGCAAACCTAATATCTGACCTGCCTAATTTAGATCAAATATCTTTATTTTACCAATAATCATTAAAGCTGTTTTTATTTCTCCAAGATTACTAAAATTATATGAACTAAAAGGCATTACAGTTTGTATTTTTCTTTCAAAAATTCTGTTTAAGCTCTTACTTTTCTTAAAGCCAATTAGCTGGATGGAATTACACATGTGTGCTATGATGTATGTGTAGTATGTAGCTATGCATACAGAAGATCTAGTAGTTGTAAGATTTTTCATTTGCCAGTTTGTACATTTTTTCTTAATTGGATTATTGGCTTTAGGGTGGAGTTATTGGAAGAACATTGCCAGGAAAGCCTGCAGCTTTTAGGGCCTAAGAAGCAGGCACAGCTAGAAGGTAAAAACAGTTCCCCAAAATTAAGGGTCCCCATTTTAATACCAGATCCTGGATACCAAAAAGAATGGAGCCTTAGATTCCAAGAGAGAGGTATCCATTTCCAATTCCTGGTTTTTTTGTTTTGTTTTTGTTTGTTTGTTTGTTTGTTTTCCAAAATGGGGTCTGGTGCCTCCTGTTTGTCTCAAGGAGTACCAGGCTGTTACAGCTTGAATATCCACTTTTAATGAAGCCAACTTTTAACTATAGTACTTTTATGAAAAAGTCCTTTTAAATCTTTTATTACTTAAACTTTGCTAGGCCAAATGGCTAATATTTCTGTGCTCAGGGAAAAGAAAATTTAAGGTAGGTCATGGAGGGGAAGAGAATCAACAAAGGGTAAAGGTCATGAGGATATCAAACCAGAAAGTACTCATTTCCTAAGCTGGGAATTGAACCCTGAACCCAGGCTACCATTGTAAAAAGAGAAAGCAGGGCCACATGGCGACAAGGTCAAGTGCCCAAGGATACGATTGACCAGTTTGCTGCACCATCTTGAAGAGAAGGCGTATGGGGTCCTGGGCATGCATTTTATCCTAAGGTATCCCTCTTTATGACAGAACAATACAGAAAGACACACAAAGCACACCAGATTCAGTACAGCTTAAGATCAGCCTCAGAATTCTTTTTTGTATTAATCAAAACTTTACAGATAAACAGTGACTTTTACCATTTATTTAACCAGTTTGCGCAGAAAGAGAGAGAGAGGCCAGAGTCTGCAATGGTAAGCGTTTTTTACCCTTTTGCTGGCATGCCAGGCTTTTGGATTCCCTTTCCCTGAGCAGCCCTAGTGACCCTGCTTGCCACACTATAGCCCTGGGGGCCAAACTGCATCATAAAGGAAAATCATCTTTTTTTTGTTTCATGGAACCACAAGCAAAAGCCTCTCAATTTTGCAAGTTGCCACCCAAGGGATTGCACAGGGTAACCCAATTAACATTTTTCATTCTGACCACAGCAAAATACATGTGACAAAACACAGATGTTTGCCACTCCGCTTAGCACCAAATATTGAACTGGCAAGACTCAAACTTGCGCCCAGTTGGGCCCTGTCATCTTTAACCCATTTTTAACTATGAGGGACTTTCCTGAAGGGTGAGCCTCTAATCCAATCCCATCCTTTACACAGGTAAAATGTCCCCTCCATTACTTATTCAAAGTCAGCCAACCTGTGCTGCAGTCTATTTCCTTCAGATTGGGATTCCCATGCCTAATGTATAAGCCAGGAAAAACGTGGTTTTTCAGAAATTAAAGATCCCATTTCTGCCTAAAATATTGGCTTTGCTCTCAGGTTCACTTAATTAACTTACTGAATTATTCTTCCTATCTAAGTACACAATAAAAATGAAACAAAGGGGTAGAACACGAAAATCCCCTTAAATTTTTAAAAGCCAAATTTTACACCTCTACGACGTTACCAGTTTCTTTCTGACCCAGGCAGATGTAAGAGGTCTTTAATTGGATCCAAGCCAGTTAATTACTGGATCAAATCCATTCATGGACCCAGTCCAGCTTCTGTCATGACTTCCAAACCCAGTTTAGATCAGGAATTTGCTCAAAGAAATTTGGAGAGCTCAAACCACAAATCCATGGAGCTCCGAAGTCCAAGAGAGAACTTACCCATGATCTCCAGCTGCTCTAAGAGATCAATGGACACAAATTGATCCTGTGGGTACTTTGCATGTTCACTCAGTACTCCTGGGAGTCGTTATAAGCTGTATTTCAGACCCCACTTCTGACACCATCTGTTAAAAGAAAAATTTCAGCTGAATTAAATTTAAAGGAGTTTAATTGAGCAATGAACAACTTGCAAATCAGGAAGCCCCCAAAATCACAGCAAATTCAGAGAGACTCCAGAGATGATGCCTCATGGTCAGAACAAATTTATCAACAGAAAAACAAAAATGACATACAGAAATTGGAAGTGAGGTACAGAAACAGCTGGATTGGTTACAGCTTGGCGTTTGCCTTATCTGAACATAGGTTGAACACTCAGCCATTTATGAGTGGTTGAAGTATGGCTGCTGGGATTGGCCAATACTCAGCTATTGTTGCAGGCACATACTCTTAAGTTAGGTTTTCAATCTTGTCTACCTATTAAGTTACGTTGCAGTTCATCCACAAGAACTCAAATATAGAAGTATAGAGTCCTCCTCAGGCCATATTTAGTTTGCTTTAATAGTAGGTAGCATGATAAATTTTTTGCCATTCCTATACATTGCATTAGTTTTGATATATTTTCCAACTGTTTGATGCTAATATATAGGAATGTAATTTTTTTTTGCACGTTAACTTTATATCTTGTGAACTGTTTATGTTCATTTGTTAGTTCTAATTTTTATTTTGAAAATTTCCTGGGCTTTACTAAAAAAGAATCATATCATCTGCAGATAAGGAAAATTTTAATTCTTAATTTCTAATCTTTACAATTTGAATTTCTTTTTCTTGCTTTCTTGCAATGACTAGGACTGCCAGCATAGTGTTAAATAAATGTTACAAGTTAGCATCCATTCTTTGTTCTGGCAGTATTTCAATTGTTTATCACTGTTGATGACATTAGCAACATTAGCAGTAAGGTTTTCATAACTTCTCTTTAATTAGTTAGAGAATGTTTTCTGTCATTTCCAGTTTCCTTAGAGTTTGTTGATGAATGGGTGTTACATTTTGTCAACTGTTTTTTCTGCATCTATGGAAAAGATCCTATTTGCCCTTTAGTCTGTTGATACAGTGAATAACATCAATTGGTTTTCAAATATGAAACCAAATTTGCATTCCTAGAATAGAATGTACTTGATTGCAGTCATTTTAATTTTTGTATTTGTATTAAATGTTATTTTTCCTTAGCTGCTTTCAACATCCTTTTCTTAATCTTTGGTTTTTAGCAATTTATGATGTGTCTTGCCATAGTTTTCTTTGAGTTTATAGTATTTGGGATATGCTGAACTTTTGAAATCTATAAATTTATGTTTCACCAAATATGGAGAGTTTTTAGCCATAATTTCTTCCTATTTTCATTCTTGCCCAATCTCTCTCTCTTCCATGGGACTACCTTAGAAATTCATAATCAGCGGATATTGTCATACACATCCTTGAGGTTCTGTTGATTTTTGTTCACCTTCATACATTTGTTTCTCTAAGTTTTGACTGCTTTCCATATTCTACCTGCTTTTATTTACTTCTTGTTGTCCTCAGGAAATTGTCTGTAACATTTTTTTCTTTAGAGTTTTTAGTTGTAATCAGAAAAAAATGTTGAATTGTAGTGGATTTATGCTGCCCCAGGAAAACCATACCTCCATTATAGTTGTATGGCTTTAAATACCATCCTATACCTGAGACTGCCAAATTAATATACTCAATTTAGACCTTTCCCCTTCAATTCCAGGTATTTATGTCCAATTATTTGCCTGACATGTCTAACTTTAATGTCTAATAATCATTTTAATGTACACCTCTTTAAAACGGAGCTCCTGATCCACCCTCAATCCCTGAAACCCGCTCCTTTATCCCTTCAGTTTCTTTGGAGTCATCTCTAACTCCCTTCTTTCACATGCAACATCTGAACCATCAGAAATCCTGTTTTCTCTACTTTCAAAACATTTGAATATTGCCATTACCCTTCCCTCACTATCATCTCTGCCCAATCCATTAGCATATCTCACTTGGATTATGGCAGTTGTAGTCAGATTGATCTCCTGCTCATAAATGTTTGTTGAATTAATGGTTTGCCAGCCCTAAATGCCTAAGATATTTGCACAATATTTAATTGCTGGGACTTGCCTTTTAGTGTTGACAAGTAAATGACTGAAAAGGTGAACATCACTTTCAGCTGCTTGGATCTGGGGTTATAAATCAGGGAGTTAAAATCCACAATTCTTACTAAAATAGGTTGGGACTATGTCCTAGGGCTCAGCCTAAGTGATACTCCTGAAATACAAGTTCTTTAGTAAAGATGTCTTCATATAAATCATGTGTTGTATTTGCTTTACTCGAAACTGAGCCACACCCCATAAGTGAGAGTGTATAATACCCTTGAGTGGGAAGAGCATTTAACTAGAGTCTTGTTACCAAATCTTTTTCAACTTTCTATAGTGTTTGAGAAGCCTTTGGCTATTTGATGGACTTGTGTGTTTATTAGTGACTCTTCATAAGAATAGCTACCATTTGTATCAGTCGAAAGCTATAATGATCCTTAGATAATTTTCTGAAGTTACATATGCCCATTTTACCCACTCTCTTCCTGTCCACCAATACCAACATTCTGGCATGTCCCCCAGAAGAAATTTCCTAATCTCTGAGAGATAGAAACATATGGAAAACTTCCCTAAATAATTTTTATAACCATAAAACCTTCTTCCCTTACTCCAAACAAATTGTGCACCACTGGTGGTAATGGTGATTTTTTTATGGCTTTTGTTCAGTTGCTTACATATATACCTAGAGTTGCCTTATTTATATTAAGTTGTAGAATCCATAGAAAAAAACATTTATGAATTTTATGTGCAGAAAGACTGCAAATATTGGAAGATTTTATGACCCACCATACATGATAATGACAGTTATTATTCTTTCTTTTTAGGGGAAAAAAATGTTGTTTCCCTTTCTCTTTTTTATTTCTTAGTCTCCATAAAGAGATACAAGCTTATCATGTTTGCACTGGGATTTTTTGTCTTCATTTATGCATTTATTTAATCATTCAGAAATGTGTGGTTGAACAATAATTTTTATAATCCTAATGACCATAAAAATCAGAAGGGAAGATAAAAGGTAATTATTTACCCCTACCTCCAATACAGTTAAAGAGCTTTTCCTAAGAGTATATTATCTATGACACAAGGTCACTCCCTCAAATATTTTTAAGTTGTCTGGCTTTTTAAAAAAAATTTGACAGGAGAATAAGTTAGGATAATCTACCTAACATGAAAAATAATTTAAGAGCAAACAAGGGATTCAGAACAAGATTAGGCAATATATTTTTAATGGAGGGGCACACTAGTGCACATAAAAATTAGGGAGGATTATATGTAAGTAACAAGAGTAAGAAGCATCATTTGATTTCAGTTTTGAAGGACAAGAGAAAAAACATTATAAAAGCTAATCTAATTTTCTACCTTAAAATAAGAATTATACAACATTTTTTTTTTTTTTTTTTTGAGATGGAGTCCTGCTGTGTTACCCAGGCTGGAATGCAATGGCGTGATCTTGGTTCACCGCAACCTCCACCTTCCGGGTTCAAGTGATGATTCTCCTGCCTCAGCCACCCAAGTAGCTGAGATTACAGGCAAGGGCCACCACATCTGGCTAATTTTTGCATTTTTAGTAGAGATGGGGTTTCACCACGTTGTTGAGTTCCTGACCTCAGGTGATCTGCCCGCATCGCCCTCCCAAAGTGCTGAAATTACAGGTGTGAGCCACCATGCCTGTCCATTCTTTTTAATAAATAGAAATTCCGTGTAGTTTAAAGAGAGATAAAGGAGGGCTGGGCGCAGTGGCTCACGTCTGTAATCCCAGCACTTTGGGAGGCCGAGGTAGGCAGATCATGAGGTCAAGAGTTCCAGATCAGCCTGACCAATATGGTGAAACCCCGTCTCTACTAAAAATAAAAAAAATTAGCCAGGTGCACGCGTGTGCCTGTAATCCCAACTACTCGGGAGGCTGAGGCAGGAGAATCACTTGAAGCCGGGAGGTGGAAGTTGCAGTGAGCCGAGATTGCACTCCAGCCTGGGTGACAGAGCAAGACTCCGTCCAAAAGAAAAAAAAAAAAAAAAAAAGAGGTTAAGGAATGAAACAACTAAGACACTAAAGAAAAACCAAACTAACAATATCAGAAGCTGATTAAATTAGTGAAAGGGAATACTAGACATTAAAAGAAGAAGACATTGAAATCAAGAAGAAATGACATGGAGAGAACAGGAGACGGGGAGAGCTTGAAGGCAAAGAAAGAAGGAACAAGAGAGGGACCATCTCTAGCCAGTTCTGCTTCTGATTTTCACATCTCCTCTGGAGGAGCTCTTTTCCTCCAACCCCTCATCTTATTCTCAGTCCTGCCACTGTTTCCCACCAGTTTTCTTCACTAACTTAAATTCTATCAAAACAAACTCAGTCTAAATCTCTAGGCTACCCATCTGTATTTCAGTCAGCAACTTTTAGGATCTAAATTAGGTATGATTTTGTCTCCTCTAAAAGTTTGAATACTGCAGTAACTGGGTTAGTTTAAGGCTTAGGTTGTACTAGATTATTCAACATAAAGAGTGTGTTGTCATTAAATCAAGAAAGGTTTCTTTGAAGTCTGTGAGAGAATTTGATGGGAAACCACAATTCTTGATTATTAGGAAGAATCCTATATAATACAACTTCTCCTAAAATCTATTATATCCTCACTTTGTTCTAGTTACAGAACATTTCTCTTTTCCTTAACACTTAGTTCTTCTAGGCTTATAACTTCCTGGAAAACCCATGTGAGAAATTCCACAGTGCTATGTTTATAAGAGCTGTGTTCACAAGAGCTCTGGATAGTTGTTTAAATGTATTTGAATTTGAATTTTCACACCTGTGAATAAGCTCAAGCCAAAAAACAACTATAAGAATCCAGAAACAAGGAAAAGCAGTTAAAAAAAATGGAGACTTCCATTTTTATTGAAAATAAGATTATGAAATTGGGGATTGGGATCAAAGATGAATCATCATTTTAGAGTTTCTTTTGAATGTAGACCTGTGTATAGATCCATTCTAAAACCTGCAAATCACTTTGAAATTTTATGTAGCTATAGCCCATGTCATAGTAATTGAATACAATTCAGATGTGTACTCAGAGACAAAAACATGGCTACTGAAAACAGTCCAGTCTGATATTCTTGCTTTACTAAAGGTCAAGTGCTTAAAAAAATCAATGTACTATATAGCTTCACTTAAATAGGATTAAATAAAGGATAGATTAGAATCTAGATTGTACATGTCTGATATTTGATGATTCATGTATTTAATTAAGTCAGGTAATTAACTTTACCCATACACACTTATACATGTACATATATAACTTTTCAGCTCATATTTTGAAACACTACCTTGGGACTATAAATTAGAGATTACTATGCAGAATTCTGTTTGAATATTTAGAAGAAAACAAAATATCTTCTATTAAGAACACTACAATTTTCATATTATTAACTTTTAATGATTTACTTCTAAAAGTTGTATTGAAATGGTTATTTAGTGGTAATGACAGAGATGAAGACATGTAAATCAGTTATATTTTCAAAACAGAATTGTAAGATTTGTGATGTATTTTATCTGGGTACAGTTGATGCAGAGGGGATATAAAAATGATGTATTAGGTTCTGGCTTGAACATTTGGATGGGTGGTGGTTCCATTTAATTAGGTGGGAAAAACTAGGGAGAATAGTTCAATACATGGAAATATGGGGAATTACTTAAATGGAAACTAAAAAACACATTAGTTCAGAAAGAACACATTATACAGAAAGTTAATTTCCATATGATGACATTAGTGATCTGGCTACCTATCACTTGTCATGTACTTTACTGAGCATTTTATATACATTATCTTTTTCAACTATGTCAACAATCCCATGAGCTTGATAATGTTCTTTATATAAAAAAGAGCATCAAAGCTTGGAGTGGTAAAAAATTTGCCTAAGACTAGTAAATAGTGGAGCAGAATTCACACTAAAATTTGGTGGACATCAAAACTTACCTTCTTAGTGATTAAGCTATTTCAAATATCATAGTAAAAAAAAAGATAACACGCTACTCATCTATATTTAGCTTAGATATCAGGAAGATAAACATAGTTACTAATTTATGGAGAAGAAAAAAAATTATTTTTTGACAAAGAAGGATTTTCATGGTAATTCTGGGCAGGGAGATACCACTAATACCTATGTCAATGCTTAAAGAAAACTTGATTGATGCCAGTTACAAATCCTGTGTCACAACCAGTGAAAAAATAGAACAAAAAGTCAAAGGATTCTCTTATCTACCCTTGATTAGACCAACACTCATGGTTATGCCTTAATATTGCTCACCAGAAATTAATTTTAATATGTCAGTTAATAAGTTATGTCATTTAATACTTAAATTAGTGTTTGAATGTGATCTGAAGAATTCTTCAGAAAATAATTATTTCGGAATTCACTGGAGTACCATCATGAAGCCAGATTGGCAAATCTCTGGCTAACAGATCTGACATTCAGCTCTTTGCTAAAACACATTTGCTGAAACTAATAAAGCAACATTGATTATTGAGAAGCAACTTGGTCTGGTGAGGTAATAGTACTTAATTTGCCATCTGCATCTATTAATTGTTGGCTGTGAGACTTTGACAATTAACTTACCTTTTTTCAGCCTCTACTTTTTTGTTTGTAAAACAAGGATGATAACTCTCTCTTGCAATACCTGTGAGGATTAAAGAGAGCGTGTGTATAGCAAATGGTAAATATAATTATAATTAATTGTTATTATAATAAAGATCACAATGACAACAATAATGGTAATAACTATTATTATATCACAGTAAAAATGTGGCTAGGAGAAGGGACTCTGGAATCAGAGAATTTTTTTATTCACAACTTATTTTGGCCCCTCAATCATCTATAAAATGATGATATTAGCCCATACTTCACAGGATTATTGTAAAGATTTTGTGAATTAATCAATAATTAAGTTATTAGAGTCACATCTGGCATTTAGAAAGTGCTCAATAAATGTTGCTATTGGTATTTTTATTGTTATATTAGAAGTAGATGTAACAATTTTATCAATAATAAATCTTAATAGAAAATAGTAAGCCATAGAAAAATTACTGTTAATGATAAATGGTAAATTTCTTTCTTTTCTTTTTTCTTTCTTTTTTTTTTTTGAGACAGATTCTCTCTCTGTTGCCCAGGCTGGAGTGCAATGGCATGGTCTCATCTCACTGCAACCTCTGCCTCCTGGGTTCAAGAAATTCTCCTGCCTAAGCTTCCCAAGTAGCTGGGATTACAGGTGTGTGCTACCACACCTGGATAATTTTTGTATTTTTAGTAGAGATGGGGTTTCACCATGTTGGCCAGGCTATTCCTGAACTCCTGACCTCAGATGATCCGCCCACCTCGGCCTCCCAAAGTGTTGGGATTACAGGCATAAGCCAGCGCGCCCAGCAACAAATGTTAAATTTCTTTGAGAAAACTCTTAGAATTAACTCTTAAACACACCTCACTAGTCTTGGTGAATCTGCCTCAATTTCCATGGCAGTGACTAATCTTTTCCATGACAGTGACTAATCTTATTTTGATGTTTTTCAGTTTCCACATTTGCTTTTGTCTTTAATTAAATTATGTAAAGGAATACACATAAAAGTGCTTTTAATGCCATAAAGAACAAAATAATTTAAAAGTATCATTAAAATAATGTTAAAAATTATAATGAAACACTATAATCTATTTATCTGTATCTATTTATCTATCTATCTACCTACCTGCCTATCTTTTTTTTAATGTTGAAAAGAACTTTCATGTAGCATATTATTTTATACTTAAAATAACGATGTAAAAGCAATAGGTGATAAGGCCGGGCGCGGTGGCTTACACCTGTAATCCCAGCATTTTGGGAGGCCAAGGCGGGTGGATCACCTGAAGTCAGGAGTTCCAGATCAGACTGGCCAACATGGTGAAACCCTGTCTCTACTAAAAATACAAAAAGTAACCAGGTGTAGTGGAGCATGCCTGTAATCCCAGCTACTTGGGAAGCCGAGACAGGAGAATCACTTGAACTCAGGAGGCAGAGGTTTCAGTGAGCTGAGATAGCACCATGGTACTCCAGCCGGGGCAACAAGAACAAGACTCCATCTCAAAAAAAAAGAAAAAAAAAAAGTGATAATTATCACTCCCATCTTATGACACAAAGAGATTAATTAAAATTTTCGAGTTTAGAAAACTCGTTGAATGCAGAATGTTATTTGTAGATGCACATTTCTAACGTGCTTTTCATCAGAGTGAATCTGCCTTAATTCATATTTTTCATCTGCTTTGAGCTTTCCATCATACCTACTCATTCACTTATCCATTTATTTAATTTTTTCATTCATTTATTCATTCTGTTTATTCAACAAATATGTGCTATAGCCATCTGGTATACCCAAACCTCCACAGATATGGAAAAACTTATCAAGAACGATAGAATAGGAATCCAAAGACCTGCATACAATTCTTGGCTCTATTGTTAACTATCTGCATGATGTGAATCTTCCCCATATGGATGGATAGTCAAGCAGGATCTTAAATCAGACCTAGCTTACATGCCATCTCCTCCTTTGTGAAACCTCCCAAGTACTTCCTATATAAGCAATTCTTCTGTGTTTATATCTCCTATGTCATATACAACTTGCTTCGTGCTGCATTGCACAATAGCACTTGCCCTGTGTGAGTTGGATTTTCACAACAGCGGCTTAGGGAAGTGGGAGGAGAATAGGCAGGAGGAAGGAAAGGCAAACCAGACAGGAGAATAATATGAGTAATATGTGGAATGGGGACCCTATGAGTCAAGATTTTTTTTTTTTAATCGCAACAGAAGCCCTACTCAAACTGGTCAAATAGCATCTTTGTGTTAGTTAAGTTCTTGTGGTTGTAAAAAGCAGACTTACTCAAATTTTGTCAAGCAACATGAAGTTTACTTTAGGAATATAGGTGATGTGGTAGACACAATAAGGCCCCTAAGGATGTCTAGTTCCTGAACATTAAAAACTGCAAATATGTAATGTTGTATGACAAAAGAGGAAGTAAGGTTGCCCCTTTATTGAAGATAATTAAACGGAATTATGGTTGCTAATCAGCTGAATTAGAGATGGCGAGACTGTTCTGAGCTGTCTGCACAGACCCCCCATTATCACAAGGGTCCTGACAAGTGAGAGAGGGAGAAGAGTCCCTATCATGGTCAGAAGGAGAGGTGAAGATGCCCCACCACTGTCTTTAAAGAAATGGAAAAGGCCATGAGCCAAGAAATGTGATCTGTCTCTGGAAACTGGAAAAGCTAAGGAAATAAATTATTTCCTAGAGGCTGCATATGTAACACACTCTGCCAACACCTTAATTTTAGCCCACTGAGGCCCATTTTTGACTTCTGATCTCCAGAACTATAGATAATAAATTTGTGTTGATGTAAGCCACTAAGTTTATGATAGTTTATGGTAGCAATAGGAAATCAATATAGGTAATAGTAAGACTGCGAGCATCTAAGCCATACATCCAAGCATGATAGAAACTCAAGAACAATGGGATATCCCAGCCTCAAGAAGACCAGTCTCCCTGGGGTTTGAATGTAGAACGGTTTCTTCAGTGACTAAAAAGTCTTTTGAGATCCAGCTGTAGGTATCGGTTTATCTGTTGCCTTTGGTATAGAAGAATTTTGTAGATAACCTTGTTCCTTATCAATAATATGAGTCTGTGTTTCTCTGTTGGTGCTTTTCTCTCAATGTCTTTCCAAATCTAATCCCAGTGCCAGCCAGCCACCTCACCCTTTACTTACTCATTGATTGTGCTGGCTACAGGCCTTTGCTCCTTGCTTTTGTCCAACTTCTAATTTGTACTCTTCCCTACCAATAGCTCTCTCTCTCTCTCATTATGACTATCACCACATGAGGGAATCTTATTAATTAAATTAATCAATATTGGTCATAGAGGGCAGAGCACCAGTGTCAGGCAACCTCAGCAGATGCCAGTCAGCTGCTTTATTGGCTGCTCTTGGATCAGACACCTACCAGTGGTGCAATCATCTTGGCAGCTGGAGAAGTGCTGCAAGTTACAAAACGTGGCCACCGAGGCAGCTCACCCAACAGGGACTCTGTGTGTGTGTGTGTGTGTGTGCACGCACATGCACGTTTGATGTTTGACACTTAGAACAAAGTAGGCATTCTTTTTTTATTATACTGATTAAAAATACGGGTTTTGGAATGGAACACCCTGGATTCATATCTTGGCTCAGCTACTACCAACTGTAAGACTTCAAATAAGTTGCTTAACTACTCTAAGTTCATATTTTCTCATTTATAGACTGGAGATAGCTTTAGTAATGACTTGTAATTGTTGTGAGGATTAAATGAAATAATCCAATTAAGGTGATGGGCATATAATAGATTCTCAATAAATGCCAGATGCTATTGTTATTATTTTTATGGCGTATGTTATTTTTTCTTGTGAGGATTAAATAAAACAGTTTATATTCTTTACTGCTACATGTGAAAGGTCTTGTCTCCTGAGTAAATCATATAATTCTTGGAGGTGGGAGATGTTATTTTATATTGCTTCAAAATCACTCAGAGTAATTTATGCAGTTTGTTATATAGATGTTGCCCAATGTATTCCCTCATTCAGTCAATATTTATTGAGCATTTATTATGTTCCAGAATCTATTAGTGGACACAGAGGTATGAATATTAATAATATATCAGATCTGTCCTCAATGGATTCCTCAATGTTCATTGTGTTAGGGAAAAAAAACAAAAGAAGGGATTGTGGAGATACATGAGAGGTAGACTCAATTAACCCACATGAACTTTGCAATAGAAGAAAAGGAAGCCACAGAGATTCTCAATAAATCATCAAATTCAATTCCATATTTTTATAGATGGTGAAACTGAGGTCATATACACCCAAATGTTTCCTTTAGGATCACTGTGGACCCTTTTGCTACAACCCATCCAGGAGTATATAAGGACCTTGGATTCATTTATAAACAGATGAGCTCTCCCTGCAAGAATCTGTCAGAACCCAATGCATGACATATTATTAAATATCTACTTGCCAGAGAGTGTTTGTCCAGCATGGGTCATCTTGCCATTAGCTGGAATTATGAACACCAGGCCAGCATCCAATGCTTCAAAAGCTCTGAGATGTAGTTTGACATCTCAGTGTCTTTTCTATTAGTAGAAGATGCTATCAATGAGAAACTTTTCCCAAATCTGACTAAAAAAACCCCATACATAACCATGGTGGCTTTCTTCAGTCTAGCCCAGGGATATTATAGCACAATCATTCTTTATCCAAAGTCAAAGTATTTATCTACCATGATCTCAAAGAGACCATAATAGTCTAATAATCTTTTGGTTAATTTTGTAGCTGAAGGCTTTATTCACTTCTTTAAAGGTTTTTTTTTTTTTTTTTTATAATTTGAGACGAAGTCTCCCTTTGTCAATAAGCTGGAGTGCAGTAGCAAGATCTCAGCTCTCTGCAACTTCTGCCTCTTGGGTTCAAATGATTCTTCTGCCTCAGCCTCCTGAGTAGCTGGAACTACAGGTGCACACCACCACACCCAGCTAATTTTTGTATTTTTAGTAGAGATGGGGTTTCACCTTGTTGGCCAGGGTGGTCTCCATCTCTTGACCTTGTGATCTGCCTGCCTCGGCCTCCCAAAGTGCTGGGATTACAGTTGTGAGCTACTGCACCCAACCTAAAATGTGTTTTTCAAATCAGAGTGCTAATATGATTATCATACTAAGGAATGTTTTATATTACCTATTCATTCAATTTGTATGGATAATATGAATTTCATCAAAACTTTAACATTTATTTGCAGACGGTATTAAGATGTTATGTACCATACCTCCCACAACCTTACATTGACAAGACTATAACAAATACGTTTTTATATGCTAATATCATCTGAGATATTAGGAATTCTTTGACAGGAGAATCCCTCTTTTTCTTTCTGTCTCCCTCTCTTATTTATATGTATATATATACACACAAGTAGAGATTTAATATCTTTATATCTCCAGTCCTTAATGGTATCTAGCACCTAGTAGTAGGGTCTCAGCAAATGCTTGTTGAATTGTACAGAATATGTTAGCCTTAATTAATCACTAATTATGCCTGACACTGGTCTGTGTGCTGAGGATGCATTGAATGGTAAAAAATAACTAATCACTGTTTTTACAGAACTTAAGCCTAGCAACTTATTTTTAACAAAGCCTTAATAATGCCATTTTACAAACAATTCTTAGTTATATGACTTCCTTTGAGGGGCAAAAAAAGCCATGAATTCAAAAATTTTCTATTCGCACAGTGTTTCCAATCAAACCGAGTTAATAACAGTTATTTCAAAGGTGGCTTCCAAATCTTGAAATGTTAGTTGTAGACTTTAGAGCTCCATGTCCGCTATTTTTAATGGCTTTCTGCCAAAAGTAGCTTAGACTAATTGGGAAGGGATGTGTTCTTTTTATGATAAGTGAATTACTCTCATGAATGATAATGGGAGTTATGTGTGAACATGAAGAAAAACTTGACCTTAATACTGAGGATTGCATAATAGCTTCGCAGAGACTGCTTTTATGATTGATTGTCTCTTCGTAACTGGGTTCCATCTATCAATATGATTTGAGGAAAGGATTGCTTTTTTATCCTGAATAAGGCTCTCAAAACAAAGAGCAGCTAATAATTTGCAAATTCCAAAACACACTTCAGGATAGTGTTACAGAGTGAAAACACATCCATTTGGATATCCCATAGGAGCTCCCATTCATTAATGTTTAAAACAGATGCTTCAGTGAGCAACATATTTAATTAAATCCAAACCTGTTGTTATTATCCCAGAAAATATTATTATTAGCACAAGTGCCAAATGGAATTCACAGCAACTTCTGGTTTAACTTTGGAAGATATTTTAATTCTAAAGGAAATTACTTAAAGTAGAAATGACCACAATTATCTAGATAGATACATTTTCTTCAACTTAAGGCCATGATAGTTGTGAGAGTTAGTTAATTGCTTGGCGTCATTGCTACTTTGATAGAATGACTGAGCAGCCCAGCTGGCTGGACAGGCCACATACATCATTATAAAATGCTGGAATGTGCACATGAAGTAGCTATCTCTGCTTTTAAAATAGAAGAAATGAAGAGGAAGAAAAGTCTTCAGATTTTATAAGATGGACTTATAAGATTGGCAGATGTGTCACTAATTACATAATTGCTTTCTTATGTGGTTCTAATAGAAATTATTTGGAGCCTAAAAAAGTCTAGCAGTGAATTGTTTAATTTAATACACAGTTATAACAAAATAATTAGTATTTACTTTAAACTCTAAATGGTCAACAAAAAAACCTCAAGTAATTATGTTCATAGTGCTGCATAACGAAATAAATGTGTAATTAGTGACAGATGGGACTTTTAAAATTTAAAACGTAGAAAAAAATAATATCACCTGTTTGAGTTATTTTCTTTTTACATGAGTGAAATGAGAGTTTTTGAAAATGAGGTACAAAGAGAGTTTTAAAAATTAATTCTACCTAAATTAACATAATACTCTTTGTGTGCACTTCCTGAGTTCTACAAACCTTCTTTAAAATGTTTGGTTTTCAATCATGAAGATTGTTCTGAGCCATGTCATGCCAACTATTTCACACTGCTTTTAAGTGAACAACTTGAGGCACAGGTCTCTTAGATTTTATAAGCACCATTTTATTTGAGGCCGAGCTTTAACAGTGGGATGACATTTTAGGTTAAGTTAGCAGAACTTGTTTTGTACAGTAATTTCTCTATTCTTACCTATGACTTTTTACTGTGCAGAATGAAGATGCATGTTTTTCTATGGCTTATCAAATTGCCTGAACCATGGCTAAAATAATCGGTACAGTCTCATCTTGTCAGTCTATAAGATGAGCACAGATTGCTATGATTCTGTGGAATATGTTTTGAGCCGGTGCTGAATATGCACATCTATACATGTTCCACTGGCACGCACATGCAAGCCACCATGTGTTTTTATCATCTCATTCTGATGTTGACTAGATTATGACCTGCTCTACTAAAGCCATCCTATTCTTGTTCTCTCTCTTTGTAATCCTCTTCTTGACCATATAACTGCAGTGTGCCTCAGTGCTTGCCTTCTCATCCTTATCAAGTTAGCTGTCAATGCAATGATCATAATTAAATAAGTTCTGCTTTTTGGATGAGCTTCTCTTTCATAATTTTAGTCTTGTAAAGAAATGCATTGTGGGACTTTACCCAAAAACTGTAATTGGAAATATAAACTTATACTGCTGAACTGTGAATTCCTGGAATACATGACTCACATCTTCATTTTGTGTCTCTAAATTCAGGTGCAGTGGTAAACTAGTAGGTGATTAGTAAATGTTTGTGGAATTACATGTTGGTCTATGCCATGGATCATAGAGTGGGGAGTGGAGTGGCCTCATACTTTAGGTGAAAAACATAAATGTATGGGAAATTTCAGGTATTTGAAAGGATCTAAATAATCAAATAACAACATTTCTTTCCCAGCTGAGTTTGGAATCAATTAGTAGAAATATATGGGGATCAGCTGGATTTCAAAATATCAGTTTTATGATTAAGAAACACTATGCAAATGTTATTTGTGTGGGTAAATGGATTTGCTAACACTCTATTGTAGTAAACATACACTCCAAGTTACCATCACCTTCTACTGGGATAGGCTTCTTCCTGCATCCAATTGGCAGGCCAGAAGTTTCCTTCCTTCCAGATGGCTGGATCTGGAAAGGCCCACAACAGGCAATGCCATGTGAGTCCAGCCTGTCTTATCAATCTCACTTAACGGGTAAATGAATGAATGTTCCTTCCCTGGAGAATAAGGATATGGAGAAAGATCAGAAGTAACGTGTAAAAGAAGTTTCTCAACTTAAAATCTCGAGTAATGAGAGACAAGAATTGCCTTCAATGTTCTCTCACTTTTTGTTGTTGTTGTTGCCTATAGACAGGAGTGTGGCTTTCCTATCAAGGTACTTAATCCATCAAGAGTCAGCAGTCAGAAAAGTAGCAATGTAATCGCATTTTTATTATGGACAAAAGCTAGCCTGCAGAAGGTGACTTAGGTTTGTGACCTGCTAACATCCTCCTAAATTAAATGTTCTCCACAACTGCAAACTCTCCCACAGAGGGAGTGGTTTACCATCCGGCAGCAGATCAGGATGCACCCTCTCCTAAGTCAGATGAGAATTCAGAAGATTCTGATACTGACACTTTCAAGAGTCAGAATTCGGCAGAGATTAATAAATCACTCCTCTCTTAGTAATAAGTGAGAAAAGGAGTAGAAATTAGTCAGAAGTGTTATAGTAGTTACATTCTACTGCAAGAGAACACGAGGAGTCAGATACAAGTGTTTTTAGCAGGAGCCAAAGAAAAGTTCTAATGATAATCAAAACTGGCTTACAGAAAGAACACTCTGAAAAATGTATCTGGAACAGGCAGTATTGAAGGCCGAGATATGAACTAATGCGTAAACAGCAATTGAAATCTCAGGATTGGATGGGATGACCCAGAAAGTATGTAGAGAAAGAAGTGAATAAAATAGAAGACAGCAGAAGATGAATCCCCAAGAAATGCAAATATTTAGAGCATAGCTAGAGAAAGAAGAATCATGGAGCCCATAGCTAGAGAAAGGGGAAGCTTTCTCAGCCTCCTTTGGCTTCTCAGAAGCCAAGAGTTTAAAGGAAAAAAGCCAGAAGGGAATGCATAAAGGAAGGAGGGGCCAATAGTGTGAAACCTTCGATGGCCAAGTAAGATGATAAGGATTGGCAAGTCTCCCTGGGGTTGAGTAACCATGGAGGGAATTAGGAACATCTGTAAGAATAGTGTCACTGGAATAATTGGACCAGAAGTCACATTGTCTTGTGTATAGATGTGTGTAGGGGTTGAGCAAGTAGAGCTCATTTCTAGAAACTTGACTACAAATGAAAAAGAAAATGTGATAATGAGATGGAAACCTCAAGCCCAAGTGGCCACAGCCCTAGGCTACGTTTCATAACAGTTTAATCATTAATTGAAATGATTTTTGCACTCTGTCTGATTTCTGTATCTCTCTCTCAATTAGCTCTAACCTCTGGTAGGGTTGGGGCACTGGAGAGGACAGTGATATTAGTTATTAGGCACTTCCAAACTTGAACAAAGAAAGGATTACTATGGATTGAAATAATGTGTGTGGGAAGAAGTTGAGGAATGAGTTTCAGCCTGAAGGCTTCTATCTTTTATTTGAAGTAGGAGGCAAAATCAGCTACTGATGGAGCTGGAGAGAAAGAGTAGGTAGGAAGCTAAAGAAAAGTGATAAAAACTTAAAAGAGATTCTGTGTGAAATGGTAATGGGAACTGACCAGGAACAAATAGAAGAATTTCTTATTATTATAAACTGCCCAATTAAAGTTTCATTTTTTAAAAAATCACAGTTAATTTTCAGTGGAACCAATGTACATAAATTGGGAAATGACTCCAAATTCAGTCAGCTTTCCAAGAAGAAAATAATTTTGCAATTGAGACTCTTGGCTTCTGAAAACCTATTTTTTTTTTCCAGTTCTTTTACCATTATGAACACTTACTCTCAGTCGGCTTCTTCTCTAATCTTTAATGTTGATGTTCTCTAGGGACTTATCATCGACTTTATTTTGTGCCTCTACACTCTCTTATTAGTAGATCTCATCCACTCTCATGGCCTCAGCCTAAATGCAAACACCATCAAAACTTAAAAGTTGAATTCTGGCCACATTGATCAATTGCCACATAAGCTCTGAAACTCAACAATTTAAATGACAAAGCTACCATCCAGGACAAAAAAAAAAGTAATTAGCAACGAGTGTTGGGCATTCTAAAACCAAATAGAAATGATTCACAGTTACATACTGGCATATGATCCACATCACTGCTCCCCTAGTAATTGCTACCTTTGTCTAGATCTGCACTATCCAATATGATAGGTACTAGCCACATGTGGCTATTCAGCACTTGAAATGTGGCTAACAGCCACATGAAGATGTAATGTAAGTGTGAAGTGCTCACTGAATTTCAAACATTTTAAATTGAAAAATAGTTTTAAAATATCATTAGTAATTTTATACTGATTAAATGTTGAAATTATAGTCTTTTAAATATACTATGTTAATATACAATTAATTTTATCCATTTCTGTGTACTTTTGAAATGTAGCTACTAGAACAAAGAAAATTACATGTATTTCTCATTACACATTTCTAGAGTACAGTGCTGAGCTACAGGTAGCTACTTATTCCATATTCCAGTTGAACCCATTTATGCATCCACAGTTGCACTTAGCACATTTTACTGAAATTTTACTAAATATATAGAATGCTTTTTGGTAATCCAAGATCTGAACGCTCTTCTTAAATTATGTGAATTTCTTGATAAACAGCTCTTAGTTTGGGTCCTTCCTCCAAAGTAAGTGTAAACCCCAGATACTTTCTCAGCTTCCTCTAGTTAAAGAATCAGCACTTGATCTACGCTCCGCCAATCAGATGCACCTCCTCTGTATTTGGAACTGAGAGTTTGTGAGGCAAAGAAGCAGTGACCGTGGGGTCTTTATGCTGGTGTCAGAGAAGTCTGAGAATAAAAGCCGACACAGAGGAGGGAACAGCTGCATTCGTTTCCATTGTCCACAGCTGACTGTGGTGTAAGCTGAGGTGTCCATTCTTCAGAAAAGCTGCAGCAGGGCTCACCGGACTCATTTTTCACTTGAGTTTTGTTCTGTTTCTGGATGTCAGTTTTTCTTCTTCCCGCTAGTTTTCTAAGCCTAGTCTTACAGATTTCTGTTACCTCCCCTAAATTTGTTTCATTAATCCCGCTTCTTGAATAATCCAGAATAGACTTCTGTTCTCAGTAACTGAAAAAAAAAAAAAAAAAAAAAAAAATTGGCTCAATCTTTCCGTTATATTCTTGAATAAGAGTAAGACATAGCTAGAGAAAGAAGAAGGAAAGCTGTTCGTGACAGAAGACATGTTGCTGGGAGAGCACTCATTACAAGACAGAGGTGAGAAATGCCATGCTCTGTGTGAGAAACACAAAGTCTCCCTGGGGAGAGACTTAGAGGAGGAGACTGGAATTAGCAGTATAGCATGTAAAGCGACATGTACTGAAGTGCAGAAGCTGCCCCTGTCAAGGGTAGAATCATAGAGGATGTTGCATGTCACGCTAGAAGGTTATTCTGCAGGTGATGAAGAACCAGTGGCATATGTTAGGCATAAAAGCGACAAGATCATATTTGCAATAATCATAGATTGCACCATCAGTTAGGATTGAATTGGTTACAGTCAAAGAAAACCTGATTAAAGAGGTTTAACCCTTAAGTGCACATATTGCACTCATAACAGAAAGTCTAAATGCAGTCAGTATAAGTTGGTACTGTGGTTCAATAATGCTGATAAAGTCCAGGGTCTTGGCATCCTTTTCCCCTTCACCTTCCTTTGTGTGCTGGTTCTTATCCTCAGGCTGATGGTTCATGCTCACAGATTGGTCACTCCATGCACCACACTTATCTCGAACATCTAAATTATGAAGGCAGACAAAGAGATAAACTACTATCCCCAAGCGACTGTGTCTTTTATCAGGGAGTAAAGTCATTCCCAAAACTTTGTAGCTGATGTCCACTTATGTTTCACTGGGGGGAATCAGATCACCTAACCACTCCTAGCTGAAAAAGAGGTTGAGGAAATGAATATCTGGTGAAAAATAAAAAGAAATCAGAACCACAAAACAAAAAACAATATAAGAAAAAAATTGGCACACTCAGCATGAGTAGTTTAAACAGAATTTAACAAAGGAACTATTTACAATGATATGATTGAGGTACGGGATAGAGCATTCACCGAGGGCTTGTAAGGATGATAGTGGGGGACGCCACTCTCACCCTGACCCAAAAGGACAAATGGTGGAAGTAGTTATTGAAACTGGAGATAAAGAGAGGAGTGTGGAGAGGTGGTGGAGAGGATGGGAGTTGTAGCATGTAATCATATGATATAGCCAGTGCCCAGCGATTCCTCAGGAAGGAAACTGGGAAAGAAAGTATCCCAGCATTACTTATCTTCTTTTGTCTCACACCAGCTCATTGGCTGAATCCAACTCAAGGTCAGATAAAAAAGGAGTTCACTGATATTATCTATAAAGGCCAATGTCGTGGGGTAGAGAACAGCATAAGGAAGTAAGGAGAATAGATTTGGATATAGGTATATGGAAGCTACCCAGCACAGATTGACTTGCCTGGATTAATCTTCTGATGATGGACACTTCACTACCTGAGCAAATTAAGGTGCTGATAGAAAGAAGAGGAAAACGTTTGTGGTGCAGGGAACCATATTTACCCTTGTAACAGTCTGTAAATGGATTTAAGATGGGAAACTTATCACAGCAATTCCTTTCAGGAGATGATGTGAGACAGTGACTGTTAATTAACATAATTTTCTAAAGAGGTTAATATGCAACATTACACACTTAATTATTTCGTGATGAAGATATATCTTTACAAGTTTAAAATATTTGCTAGATTTAGAGTTTTGAATTACATATCAAATGAATACCTTTTAGCTTCTTTTAAATAAGTTTTATTTATTTTTATTTTAAATTAAATAAAAATCAAAAATGTGCTTCATTGCAACAGACTCCAGTCAATCATATGGATTGTGTTAAGTGGTAAGAAGAAGAGATATAGGAGATATAGCAAATAAAGTAAATGGTTATTAGGACTAACTCAGGAATAATTTAGTTATTTAACAAAGGCAAGTGTCTAAACACACGTTTGTAATCTGTAAATTACTGTGTAAATTACTGTGTCTAAATTACTTTTGTAATCTGTAAGGCTGAGACATTGTATTGGACTCTGATCTTCCTGCTTATCAGTACACTTTATTTTCTAACTCAATGCCTGCCGTATTAGTCTGTTTTGATGCTGCTGATAAGACATACCCAAGACTGGGAAGAAAAAGAGGTTTTATTGGATTTACAGTTCCACATGGCTGGGGAGGTGGGAGGTGAAAGGCACTTCTTACATGGTGGTGGCAAGAGAAAATGAGGAAGAAGCAAAAGCGGAAACCCCTGATAAAGTCATCAGATCTCCTGAGACTTATTCACTATCCAGAGAGTAGCATGGAAAAGACTGGCCCCCATGATTCAATTGCCTCCCCCTTGGTCCCTCCCACAACACATGGGACATCTGGGAGATACAATTCAAGTTGAGATTTGGGTGGGGACACAGCCAAACCATATCACCGGCATATAATCACATCCACCATCCTCCCACTGCCCCACATTCATCCTTAACCTGACAAAAACTTATTTGTCTTACATTTCTAAAATTTTGTTATTTCAAAACTCTTCTGTAAATGGAATCATGTAATATGCAACCTTTGGGATTGGCTTTTTTCACTCAGCATAATTCCCTGGAGATCCTTACAATTTATTGTGTATCAACTTTTATTGCTGATTAGTGTTCAAGGGTATGCAAGTAGCTTTTGCAGTTACATTATTCTGTAATCACTTGTACTCTTTAACCAATTAAATGTACAGTATTGGGCATATTTGTGAAGCAATTGCTTAGGTGAATTATATGGTCATCCAAGTCCTTACTATTCAAAGTGTCAACATTGTGGAGTGCTTGTTAAAATGTGAAATCTCAAGTGTCACCCCAAACCTTCTGAATTAGAATATGCATTCAAACAAGACCCTCGGGTGAGTCATAGAGCAATAAATTTAGAGAAGCACTGATCAAAATCACACTGAAGGCATTAAACAAATGCAGAACTTCCTTAAGGACAGCTCCCTTCCAGATTTTAAGGAAAAGCTTAGTCTCTACTGTGCCCTTTGGAAGCAATTTAATGTATTTTCTCTGAGCTTTTAGACCATCATTCACTTTAAAAAAAATAAGTTAGCTGGCTTAATTTCCCCCAAGTTTCATCAGATGTTACCAGTCTGTATGAAAATATTCTCTCCTTTCTCCAATCTGGCAAATCCACTGGAGAAAACTGGGAACTGGCTTGAGGCCATTCTATGTGCAGAGCGCCACCATTTTCACTACAGAAAGCCCCATTGTCTAGAAATAATAGTGAGGTTTTGCCCACAGCAGAAATCTGCATTCAATCCCAGGAGTGGAATTTTGCTTAGAGCCAAATTCTCAAGTCTTCTTAATTTTGGTGAAGATATGTGTTTTTGCAAGTGCAAATTCATGAAATTAAAGTTGGACTTTTCCTAGCTTTCCTCTATCCAGTGTTTTATGACAGGAAGGACCTTTGAGTACTTTTTCAAAATATCTAGTGCCAGCAAAGCTAAGCCAGGTTTGCTGTTATACTCACCACCCAAGTCTTTGTGAAAGGTTGGCTGGGAAACAGAAGGATATCACTGTGAATTTTGACAATCGTCCAGTGTTTTCCAGTCAGGTGCAGTCAGTGGTCCAAAGAAACATTACCCTGGAGAGACAGCCCTGTGCCTGAATCCCACAGGCCAGTGGGATCCCTCTGCTCTCTGCTCCTCTTAGTAATATTCTCCTAGCTTCTGCCTTGTATCAATTATAGATATGACCCTCAAGATAAATAAAAGAGACCAGGGAACTGTGAAGACTGCCAAAGCATCAGATTTTTTTTATTCTATTAAAGATGTGAAAAGGGGCTTCACTGAATAAAACACAAGTTGAAATGACTGCAAATACACTCAGTGGTATGGACTACCATTTCATTATTACAAGCAACAATTCAATTGGAAAGGTTACTTTGACTATTGTTTTAGTTGGAATGATATTTGTTTTCACATTCCCATTGCTAAATGCAGACAGTCAGAATTTCTAACAATAGTCACAGTATGTGGCTATTACAGCAGTGTTCTTGCCTGAAGTAGGTGGTGTCAAAATAGTTGCAATCCCAAAGGTAATTATCCTCTTCTATCTTACTCTCTGTGTTTAATGTTCTGATGCAATTTATGCAGTCAAGATGTAGTGTATTTCACTACACTGCTATTTAAGCTGGAAGTATGTTTTAAAACTTTATATCATTGGACCGGCAATGAGTTTTTAGTACAGAAATGAGAAATGACATTTTTGTTTGTTTTGAAAACGTTTAGTTTGTCCATTAGTTTATGGCAAATTTCTGCTACATCAAAGATATTTTAGGAATTTTTAAGTGAAACCCAACTGAAACTGAACATGCATTTTAATCGTGTAGTTATTAGGAAAATGCCCTTATCAGGCTAAAAAAAGAATGAGTTAAATGAATCAAATGAATAAAGTAAGTATCCTGAAATTAAGAAGCCATGTCTGTATAGTATAAAAATTTCAATACGTCGATTTTGTATATCTAGTATTCATTTCCATTGCTATTCTTTTTCCTGATTACGTCAAAATAAATTTCTTTAAGCCACTGATGTTGGTGAGGAAAATATCTTAATCTGGTTTCTGAGCATCCACCGCCCCATATTCCCAAATTCTAGACCTACTTTGAGGTTCTTGGCTTTCTCCTAAATCTCATCTGGAGAAGCTACATGTTTCCTGTGTGTATCCTCTTACCACGTCTTTGCTATTGTGAATAGTGCTGCAGTGAACATGCGAGCGCATGTGTCTTTTTGGTAGAATAGTTTGTTTTCTTTTGGATATATACCCAGTAATGGGTTTGCTGGGTCAAATGGTAGTTCTAAGTTCTTTGAGAAATCTCCAAATTTATGCTGTCCACAGTGGCTGAACTAAATTACATTCCCACCAACAGTATATAAGGGTTCCCTTTTCTCCACAGCCTTGCCAGCATCTGTTGTTTTTTGACATTTTATTAATAGCCATTCTGACTGGGATGAGATGATATCTTATTGTGGTTTTGACTTGCATTTCCCTGAAAACAATGATGTGGAGCATTTTTTTCATGTTTGTTGGCTATGTGTATTTCTTCTGAGAAGTGTCTGTTTACCTAGGTCTTTTACCCATTTCTTGATGGCGTTTTTTGCTTTTTGCTCATTCAATTGCTTAAGCTCCTTACAGACATCAACCTAGGTACCCATCAACAGTGAATTTTGATGACTATCCTCTGTTTTCATATAGCAAGCAAAACATACATCTACTGGTGTATCTACCTTACTATGTTGAAAGCGTAGAAGTCATTAGTCATTATTGATGGTTACACAGAATCAAACTTCTTTCTTATGCTTAAGAAATGTATATATCTTGATGCCTATTGTATTATAGAGATGGAAAGTGACACATATTAGCTTACCCAAGCTTTCATGAAGGTAGTGTGCTGTCATGCTACCTAGGCTCAAGCAATTGGCTGTACCAGCCCAGGAATCGCAGGGCTACCAGGAACTCTCTCGGCACTGTTGTTAAAAACATTTCAAACACCTGGGGTCAAAATGGCAAAGAAATGGTGGCATAGGGACAGCAGTAGTGTACTGAGCTAGTGGCTCTAGGAAAGGGAATAGGTAATAGTTACTGTAGGGATGGTGGTAATGATGTCCTCACCAGACTGGTGGTTGTATGTGAATTTGGGCATTCTTTCTTCTTATATGGCCTTAATGTTGCTTTCTAACAATTTCTTGAGCAACTTATTATTGTTTTAGTAAACTTCTATTTTCCATGAAAAAAAAAAAAAAGTCATAGTTGGTTTCAGTCACTTGCAGCTAAGAGCTCTGCTTGAGATAAAATAACATGTTTATGTTTTGGTCTCCTACTTAATTGCTCTTCCTGAATATAGAGTCTTGTTTTATTCATCTTTGTATATCTGATGTTGTCAATATCTAGAATAAAGAGGGAGCCAGAACTGGAACTGAACTGAACTTCACTTGTTCCTTTTTCATGCTCATTAAGCAGCCTTCTAGTATAATTTAACATTTCTTGCAGATTTGCTTCCAGAAGGGAGCAATGTATTGAGCAACTGACAACTGCTAAGCAAACCTGAATACTCATGCTTCTCCTTCTTAAGAACTCAGTGACATTCTGGTCAGTATCTGATAACTGTGCTTAGCATGAATCAGTTCCCAGAAATCTATTTCTTTAGAATGACACTAACAAAATCACATTTCTGGGGCTGCAAAACTGAGGTCAGCCTTAGTCTACGAAACTACCAACCTGATAGGTATCACTTAAGTGACCAGTCAACGTATTTTAATAAGATTTCCAAATTGGGAAATCTCTAACTTGAGCAATACCATCTGTATCTGTTACATTTCTCATTATTTTTCACCCATTTTCCCATAAATATTTTCCTTTTCACTTTTACCACTCTTTGGCAGAAATAAAACTGGATAGTTGGAAAGATAAAGACATATTTATCCTTCAATTGCATAACAAAATACTGCACTGTTGCAAACACTTGAACTGTCCCATTGCTGTGATCGTAGCAGGAATTGGCTGCCAGCAGAATTTAAAGAGAGGGGCAAAACATAGTAAGACAGTTATTGACCCTACTCTGAAGTACTGCATTTAAAAATAATGAATTGATGTAAGTGTCCCTCTGCATGTGGGTGTGTTAATCACAGAGGAAAGAAGAATTGATTATTTGAAATTACTCTTTGGGGCTAAAACTTATTTTAAAATTCTGAGTGGGACTTGCAACTTTTTGTTTAGAATCACTAAAGAGTTGTGAATATCTGTTAAAAGTTATACAAGTGTTTAAGGTCACCAAACATTTCATATTCACATTTCAACTTCCTATATTCCATGAACAATTCATGATATGTGAAGCACTTTACAGTTTACAAAGAGCTTTCACATGAATTTGCTCATGTGGGTTTCATGATAGCCCCATGTCATAACTAAATTTATTAGGCAGGCCATACATGTACTAAAATGTTATAACTTTTTCCCTGAACCTTTTATTCTCTTCGTGACCCAGTGATATGCACTGGAGTCATGATAATATCCATTCATACCTTTCCATTTTCTGTATTCATTTGAAAATATTCCTGAGGCTTCTAAGTAGAAGTTGGTTCTTTGGTTTTATGCACATTTACTGTAGCGTGTTCAGGAAGTCTCTCCATCTTGGGGAAAGAGTTGAAATTATTTTCCACTTCTACTAACATGTGTGGCTATCACCAAACTTCACTAGAGTCATGAGATTTGGTTTCTGTGGTTTTCTCTTTAATTCTATCTTTTTCATACGGTCCTGAGTAGATAGCAGTTAACATGAGCAGTTAACAATAGCCAGTATGTCAGACTTCTTAAACCACAAAGGAAAATTGCCTGTAGGTTAATAAAGAATGGAAGACTCCTATATTTCATTGTCAGGTGAGAAACTGAGAAACCAGTAATTGCTGAGCAAGAATTAAGTAAGTTGGCAGAAAATCTGATGTAATGCCTTCAATTCAACAGGTGTAGTTGCATAAATAATGGTCCATTTTAATGGATCTGACCTTTGGTTATAAAATCTAGATATTCCAGTTATAAAATTATGTAAGTTCCTTCTTAGAATATAGAGATGGGAGATAATACATAATTGTCTTATAATTTGACATTGTGATAGGTGCTTTATACCATTTACTAAAATTATTCCTCATTCCAACAATAGTAAATATGAGATGAAGAAACTGATATGTTTAGCCACATACCAAATGCTATACAATTAGTGGCCATATTATAAGAAGGAATCAGTGGTGTTTAAAATGATATTTGCTTAAGTAGTGTTTCTGGTTAGGGGGACTACTTCATCCAACCAAGGTCCATTTTTTAATTGAATAAATGCAAATAATTGTGATATTTATGTCAACACATCTGTAACATAGCCTACTAAAATGCTATGTCAGGGTGCTAGTAGACAGAAGCCTGGAAATTAGCCTCTTCTGTCATTATTTGGGCAAAACCTGTAATTTCTGTTCTGGCCTTTTCTTTGGTGAAACAGAAATCTTTTCCTAAAAAGTGGGGATATTAATGAAAAAAATTCAGTCTCTGGCAAGGATGTTAACTGAGAAAAGGGAGCCAGATTTACTGTTATTTGACTTTGGAAGATCTTGGGACATGTAATGATAAACCAACTAACCTGCTTTTAAACTAAATTTCAGTTATTACAGCTTTTAAGATTCAAGCCTTACATAACACTGATGAAAATGAAGTAAAGCTAGTGGATATATCAAACATTCCAAAGAAATTCAGTAGAGAATGAAACTCAATTGAACATATAACAGAACAAAATTCAAGATCTGATATTGAAATATAAAATAATTAATATTTTAAGGAAAACTTCAAAGGCATAGCCCACTTGAGGATAACAAAAATAAATGTAACCTTGTTACGACTGTCCCTGAGACTGTATACATGTATTGCACATTGGTTACGTCCAATAGCGAACTTCAAAGATTATGTTTGTCAGTAGGATTCTATTCATATCCAATAGTATACAACATAATAATTTATCAAATTAAAGTCCATTTACAAGCATTAAAATGGGCTTGTAAACTTAATGATTAACTTTTTGCAGCCAGAGAGGAATCCATTTACATGTCCGATTTTGATAGTAAAAACAGAAGGATTAGAAAGTGGGAGTGCCTGTGGGGAGAAAAATGGGGAGGACTGTAAGGTGCTCTCAAATATTGACCTTCTGGTGGTGTATGACTTCAGCTCTAGCCTTACCTTAAGGAAAGAGAAAAGCTGTTTCCATGAAGGTCACCATAAAACACTGTAGTAAATAATAATGCCACTCTGGCGCCCAACAGATTATTCTCTTCACCGTGAAGTATCTTGGTACTTCAAGTCCTCAAGGAACACAGACAGCAGAACAACATGGCAGACACCTCTATAGAGACTCCCAAAAATTAATGGCTGAAATGTTGCATGAAGCTGGAAACTTGACATTAATAAGTGAGGATAGGTGTGAAAGGAGTAACGTGACTCCCTTAGCCCCCATCAACTTGGGAGGCCTAGAGAAACACACATTAAATTGGAAAGCTTAAGGTAGAATGCTATCTTTAAGGAGATTATTATGTACTAAGTTCAATCCGTCTTCCAATTAACAAAGTTATGTTTTGAATATTTGCCAGGTATTGATAAATTCGAAGGCATCTATAAGATGTCTTGACTTAAAATGAAATATGTGTGAAATTAATCTTTGGGAAATCCACAAAGTGTGCATTGCAGAGAAGGTGATCATCCTCAAGAGTGTTTACAATCACTGATTTGAGATGGAGCTGCTTCCCAGGTGGTCTATTCTTGTACTTATATGCAAGGGTGAATTATAGTGGAGATTTGTTCATTTAAGGTTGTTGTATTTTCCAAACAACATTGGATAAAGCAGAAACAATGAATTATGAAAACCTTAAAATTTACAATATACCAGAAGTTTTCAAGTTTGGCTGTGTATCAGAATCAGCAGAAGAGTTTTGAAGATGCAGATTCCAAGGTTGTACCACCATTTAATCTGAATCACAAGGTCAAGTGGGGCTCAAGTATTTTTGTAAAAATTTCCCAAGGTAATTTTAATAACTTTCTATCTTTGGGAATCATTAGTGTAAATATAGAAAATATGTGGGAAATCAGAGAAAGAAAAAATCAATAGAGGTTGGAATTGTCAGATAATTCTCCATTGAAGAACTGAGATTTGGAGGCGGTGTAACAGAAAGGATAAGATCTGAACCAAGGGCAAAGTTCTAAACGATACAGAATGAAGGGTGCATTCACTCCAGCAACTATAAAAAGCAAACCCCCAAATTATAATGGCTTAAAACAACAGAAGTATATTTTTCTGTCAAGTAAAAATACACTAAGATATTCCTGGTTGGTGGACAAATTAATCATATGGGAGTTCAGAGGGTTCCAGGGCCATTCCTATTTTTTTTTTTTTTTTTTTTTTTTTTGAGATGAAGTCTCCCTCTGTCGCCCAGGCTGGAGTGTAGTGGTGAGATCTCAGCTCACTGCAACTTCTGCCTCCCTGATTCAAGCGATTCTCTCACCTCAGTCTCCTGAGTAGCTGGGATTACAGGCACATACCGTCATGCCAGGGTAATTTTTGTGTTTTTAGTAGAGACGGGATTTCACCACGTTGACCAGACTGGTCTTGAACTCCTGACCTCAAGTGATCCGCCTACCGTGGCCTCCCAAAGTGTGGGATTACAGGCATGAGCCACCATGCCCTGCTGGCCATCCCTATTGTAATTCCATCACCTCTTAGGCCTTATCATCTTTTGTATACATTGAATGAAAGAAAGGTACACCTGCTTCTTAAAACCTTTTACGTGAAAGAGATTCATATTGCATCTGCTTACATTCCGCTGGTGAACATTAGAGACATGACTGGTCTAGATGCATGCTGGGGTGTGAGGTGGGGACGAGAGCCTGCAAATCCTTGTTCCTGACTGGACAGTTGCCTCTTGGTAACACAGCAGCAGAGCATAGATTTGGGTGCACAGCAAATCACTTCTGTGAGAGTAGGCAACAAATTCTGAATACAAATGAACTCTCTTAGTGTTATTCTGCTACAGATACTAACCTTAGTTATGTGCATTTTATATTTTTGTGTTACTCTGCGTTTCTGTATGACCACTTCTTCTCATTTTCTACTTTTCTTAGGTGCATGAGCTGGAACTTATAATATTGATGTGCTTAGGAACATCCTTCATCAGACCCAAAGTCTGAATTTGAGTGTGTGTACTTGGCTCCTGGAAGTAATTAGCCAATAGGCACACTGTCATCTTGGGTCATTTGATCCCCACAGGAGGGACTGAGCCACTGATGTAAAAGAAGATGTTGCCTGAACTCATTTATTTCAAAATCTTGTTTTTCCATTACAAATAGAAAGAGACAATAGAACCAGAAGGAATTCATCTAAAGAAACATTCAGTGTTTATATGACCCATTTGCATGATAATGGAGTAACATTTATGACAATGGCCAAAGGAGGGTCCTTACAAAAGGAAAAGATCTGAGAAAAACAATTTCCATACATAGAATGCCAAGCAAGAGAGGGCATAAAACCAGGAGTTCAAGCCCCCTGAAGATATAAATTTTGTGAGATAAGTAGGTGTGTGAAGAAACTAAAACTATTTTATTTCTTTTGTTACACATTTGATTTGTGTTAAGAACAATTAGTACTCTCATATAATTAAAGCAGTTCTGACATTTTGGTGTGTTTGACTGTTGGGCTATGCACAGAATGTTCCTACTGTCTTTGTTAATATATTTTGAATAAAGATGGGTTTTATATTCATTTTGACCTTGTGATACTACCTTGATTGGAACAGTAGTGCATAAAAAGATAAAGGAAGTTTACAATGATCAATCTTGGATACTAATGAAAAAATTGCTTATTGCCAAAAGGATAATGCATTTTGCACTACTCTAAATTGAGTGACAGTTTAGCCTGTTAAAATTATTTTTGTAGGGGCAATGTGGCCTGGGGAAAAATCTGTTATCTTGTGGTTCCTGTGGATATGAGCATATTACTCATGATTTGAGAATGTTTTAGGAAAATAAAATTAGTGACATTTGTCAATATTAATCTATTCTTCTCTTTTTTGTACTTTTTAAAGAGGAGAACATGGATATGTGATTTTAAGAAAAAGAACATTTAATTTTTTTAAAGAATATATTTGTCTTTGGGCTGTATTACATTTTTTTCTTCCAAGAATACTTCCTGTACGGAGCATGTTTTGTTTGGGATTGAATTAAAGTAACTGTTAGCTATTCTTTTATTCATAGCATAACAATTTGGCAAGTTCACATCTTATCTTCAGAACATGGCAAAGAAATTTTTAAGGACTTTGGGTAGCCAAGATTGATGTCATAAATTCCATATTTATGGAAGCACAAAATTCAGGTGCTTCTTCATCAGAGACCATCACAGGCCCTCAATCAGGGTTTATTTAATAAGTCAAATTTATCGATAATTGTTATATCTATTGTGAGAGGAGAGGAATTTGATTAGGCAGAACCAGGAGACTTCCCCCCAAAAAATTCAAAAACACAAAGGTACACCATGACCCTAGAAAGTTCAATCATCATTTATTCAACAAATGTTATCTGATTGTGCTCTGTCATAAGCATAGAGTCTAGAGCAGGAAACAAGAATGGTATGAGGCCTGACTTTGATGAACTTCATTCACCGGGAAAGACAGACAATAAGCAAGTAAATAAATAAGCTTGTAAATCCAGTGGTAATAAGTGTTGTAAAAAGATATCAGGGTAAAGGGTTATATAGAGGAGCATTACTTTGTTTAAAGTCATCAAGAAATGTTTTCCCTATAAATGGTATTTCGGCAGAAACAATCTCATATGGTTATCTTGGAAAGATCTGGTAGAAAGAAAAAAGTAGCTGGCATAAAGTCATCAGTGATGTCCCTCCCATGACAAATGAGGACAGGAAGCTATCAAGGCTTCCATAGTAATAACCCAAAAGTCAGAGATACTGTGTCTTTTGTCATAGTCGCAACACAGTGGGGTGAGGGGCAGTTACAAGATGTGGCATCATAGGAAGTCTCAGTTTGGACCAGATAGTTCCACAGAAAGTCACCCAGAGTGAGGAGAGGCAATACAAAGCCAAACACGAGAGGGATCACACTGAATTCAGTGCTTACCAAAGAGAATATCACCTGTGCTTATGTGTAAATGCTTTATTTAAAAACAGAGAGAGAGAGAGAGAGAGAGAGATACTGCCTTTGTCTTACAAGTACTTGAAGTTAGGATAATGAGCCCTAAGAAAATCCCTGGAAATTACCCAATAATTATCATAAAGTCCTGAGTCATCAAGAAAAAAATAAATCAGGCTGAGTCTGTGCTATTTGAAAAAGTAAGGAATGTGATAATCCATTTTATTAAGATTTCATCCTCTGCAGAATGATCAGTTTCCTGAGAAATCTCCATTTCCTGGGAGTTCTGATCTCTGTGATTATACAGATATTTGTGTTCCCAGAATGTTCTGGTAATGAGGAAGGGTAGAGAGTAATTTGCTGAAAGGGAGCTAGAACCATTTATTTTATTTTATTTTTTTCGTTATTAACTGAAGACCATATTTCATTGTGATTTCCTTAGTTTTTACCAAATGTCCTTCTTCTGTTCCAGGATTCTAAGCCGGATACCTCACATTTATTTGTCATGTCTCACTGGGCTTCTCTTGGCTATGACTGTTACTCAGACTTCCTTGGTTTTGATGACCTTTACAGTTTTAAGGAGTCAGGTATTTTACAGGACACCCTCTACTGGAATTTGTCTGGTGTGTTTTAATTTTTTTTTTTGGTCAGACTGGAGTTATGGGATGTGGGGAGGAAAACCACAGATGTACAGTGCCATTCTCTTCATGCCCCATCAAAGGTGCACACTAGCACCTTGCTGAGGTAGTGCTTGTGAGATTTCTTCACGGCAGAGTTATTCTTTCCCTCCCTTTCCATTGCTTATTCTTTGAAAAGAAGTCACTGTGTGCAGCCCACAGGTAAGCAGTAATGAGTCATGTTCCACCTATTTAAGGGTAGGGTATCTATGTAAATTATTTTGAATTCTTCTACTAGGGCTATTTGTGTATTCTCTCTCTCATTTTTTATTTTCTTATCTTAGTATGAATGTATGGGTATTTATTTATTTATTTATTTATTATTTTTTATTTTTATTTTTTTGAGACGGAGTCTAGCTCTGTCACCCAGGCTGGAGTGCAGTGGCGCGATCTCGGCTCACTGCAAGCTCCGCCTCCTGGGTTTATGCCATTCTCCTGCCTCAGCCTCCCGAGTAGCTGGGACTACAGGCGCCCGCCACCTCGCCCGGCTAGTTTTTTGTATTTTTTAGTAGAGACGGGGTTTCACCGTGTAGACCAGGATGGTCTCGATTTCCTGACCTCGTGATCCACCCGTCTCGGCCTCCCAAAGTGCTGGGATTACAGGCTTGAGCCACCGCGCCAGCCATGGGTATTTATTTTATACTTTAAGTTATAATCCACTTTTGTTGACATTGTTTCTCAAAGTTTTGCAGCTTTGGTTATTGGGAACTCTTTCAGAAGGCTCCTGTGTCCCTGTGAGATAGCCCCATCAATATAAAAAAATAGTTTTCAGCACTTCGTTCAGTATAAAATGTTCCAGACTTATCTTGCACATTTCCTGCCCCAGTCCTAGAAGTAGCTGTGTCACCAAGGATCCCTGATTCTTTTTACTTAAGAATGCTATTAGGAACCAAGATCTGAATAAATAGGTGGTGGTTCCAGAATTTTTAATTCATACCCCATCAGGACACAACTTTATTAGCTAGAGTAGAGTAGTTACTTTGCCTTTGGTCTTATACATTCCTCTCATTTCCAGAGGTATCTAGATCCTTTCCCATCATCACCTTCAGTGATGTCATTTCATATATCTGTAATAATTTTGTGACATTCTGCATTCTGCATTTTATTCTTGAATTCTATGATCTCCTAAATGATGTTTTAAAATCTGCATCAACAAGATTCACTCTTTGCCGGGAGCGGTGGCTCAAGCCTGTAATCCCAGCACTTTGGGAGGCCCAGACGGGCGGATCACGAGGTCAGGAGATCGAGACCATCCTGGCTAACACGGTGAAACCCCGTCTCTACTAAAAAATACAAAAAACTAGCCGGGCGAGGTGGCGGGCGCCTGTAGTCCCAGCTACTCCGGAGGCTGAGGCAGGAGAATGGCGTCAACCTGGGAGGCTGAGCTTGCAGTGAGCTGAGATCCGGCCACTGCACTCCAGCCTGGGTGACAGAGCGAGGCTCCGTCTCAAAAAAAAACAAGATTCACTCTTTGTGCTTTAAAGTTCTATGTTTTTTTGTGTGTTTTTTTGATGGAGTCTCGCTCTGTCGCCAAGGCTGGAGTGCAGTGGCACGATCTCAGCTCACTGCAAGCTCCGCCTCCCAGGTTCATGCCATTCTCCTGCCTCAGTCTTCCGAGTAGCTGAGACTACAGGCACCCACCACCATGCCCTGCTTTTTTTTTTTTTTTTTTTATTTTTAATAGAGATGGGGTTCACCGTGTTAAAGTTCTACGGGTTTTGACAAATGCATAGACTATCATTCAGAATGGGTTCACTGACCTAAAAAAAAAGTCCCTTATGCTTCACCTGATATCTGATGCTCTCCCCACTTGCTGAATGCCTGGCAACCACTGGTTGTTTTAATTGTATCTCTAAGTTTGCCTTTTTCAGAGTCTCCTGTGGACTTATATATTATGTACCCTTTTCAGACTGGCTTTTTTTTTTTACTTATCAATATGCATTTAAAATGTAATATGGCTTGGCTGTGTCTCCACCGAAATCCCACCTTGAACTGTAATAGCCCCACATGTCAAGGGCAGGGCCAGGTGGAGATAATTGACTCATGTGGGCAGTTTTCCCCATACTGTTCTCATGGTAGTGAATAAGTCTCATGAGATCTGATGGTTTTATAAATGGGGGTTCCCTTGCACAAGCTCTCTTGCCTGCCTGCTGCCATGTAATATGTGACTTTGCTTCTCCTTTGCCTTCTGCCATGATTGTGAGACCTCCTCAGTCATGTGAATCTGTGAGTCAATTAAACCTCTTTCTTTTATAAATTACCCAGTCTTGTTTATGAATTTATTTGCAGCATGAGAACAGCTAATACAAAATGTATCCATATTGTTCGGTGGCTTGATAGTGTATTCATTTTTTTATCATGGAATAATATTTCACTGTCAGGATATTTGTTTATTCATTCACCTAGTCAGAACATCTTGGATATCCAATTTTTGGAGATTATAAATAAAGTTGCTCTAAACATTTACGCACAAGCTTTTGTGTGAATATAAGTCTTTCAAATCAGTTGGATAAATACCTAAGATTGTAATTGCAAAATTGTATGGTAAAACTATATTCAGCTTGGTAGGAAATTGCCTGTCTTCCAAAGTGGGTGTACCATTTTGCATTCCCAATGGCATTGAATGAGAGAATCTGTTGTTTCACATTCTTACCAGCAATTAGTATACTCACTTGTTTTAGACCTTAATTATTCTGATAGGTGTATGTATAGTGGTATCTAATTTTTAAGTTCACATTTCTAATGGCAGTGTTAAGCATCTTTTCATATGCTTATTTGTCATCTGTATATCTTCTTAGGTGAAGTGTTTGTTCAAATTCTTTGCTCAATTTTTTACTCCGGGCTGGATGTTTACTATATTGTATTGTAAGAGTTTTTTGTATATTTTGTATACAAGTCTTTCTGCAAACGTTTCTCCCAGTATTTGAGTTGTCTTCTCATTTTCTGAACAGTGACATTCACAGTGTTGAAGAATTTTAATTTTAATAGACCCAACTTGGCCTTTTACTCTTCCATGGATTGTTTTTTTTCTGTTGTACCTATCAGGGTAAACTTGTCCCTCCAGATTTTGAAGTGGCAGTTTGATTTCTTGGGTCCCAGAAAGATCAGTGATTTTTCATTTTGTCCAGCTTTTCTTCTTGTAAGGATGGGAGTGATGACTTCTAATTTTTTCACTTGGCAGAGCTGAAAACTAGAGTTCTCTGAACTAAAAAAAAAAATTAAAGCAGGAATAAAAATTTAAGTGGGGCCCGGGCATGGTGGCTCACGCCTGTAATCCCAGCACTTTGGGAGGCTGAGGTGGGCAGATCACGAGGTCAGGAGATCAAGATCATCTGGCTAACATGGTGAAATCCAGTCTCTATTAAAATACAAAAAATTAGCCAGGCGTTGTAGTGTGTGCCTGTAGTCACAGGTACTCGGGAGGCTGAGGCAGGGGAATCACTTGAATCTGGAAGGTGGACCTTGCAGTAAGCCAAGATCTCACCATTGCACTCCAGCCTGGGTGACAGAGTGAGACTCCGTCTCAAAATAAAAATAAAAATAAAAATAAAATTTAAAGGGTGGGCTAATCTTCAACATGGATCATTCACACACACTCACAAAATCTGAAACCGATTTACTTCTAAAATGCATGTAGCCTCCAATCATCCTAATTTATTTTCCTTGTAACAATTATTACAAGTTGTATTTTCTAGTTGGTTCTGTTATTTCGTTCATTGCCTTACTCTACTAGCATGTGAGTATGTAGGAACAGAGACCACATCTATCTATTTCATCCCTCAATCCCTAGTGCCTAGATCAGGAGCTCAGTATACATGAAATCAATTATAAATATGGACAGCATTTGTGGATGATATATTACAATTACCAATATGACCGCCATTCTAAATATAAAAGAAAATGAACAAATCCATGGAACGTATTCTCTTTAATCAATCTCATTTACCAAAATTAGTCTTTTTTTAGTTTTGTAAATATTTTATACAATACACCATATTTTAAAAGGAAGCCTGATGCCACAGATATTCCCATGGACTAACAATGGTAAAATGCCCTGATTAAACAAACTGGTAAAATGCCCTGATTAAACAAACTATTAACTTTTCGTATTCGTGTACTCAAAAGGATGATTCATGGTTTTGCTAGTGTTTCTTACCATTTCGATACTAACTTAGCCTTTTGGTTTGTGTTCATTGCAATCTAAAACAACTTGGATATTTAAATATTGTGGTGTCTTATTTCAGTCTTCCTTTATGTAAGCTCCACAAGGCCAGAATTTAGCTGTTTCCTTCCTACTCCCTATCTCCAACCATGTAGAATGATAATCACTAAATCAATATTGGTTGAATAAATGAGTCAATAAATCTGAAATAGGGATTATACGACTCAAGTGTATAAACAGTTTGATAAACTCACTGAGTATTTTTCATTTATATACAGATATGTTGACTTATATTTTTATTCATATATCACTGGCAGCAACTTACAAGATTGCCTGTTTCAAAGTGAAGCAAATGCTGTTCCTTAAAGAATTTAAGGAACAGTATTTGTTTTAGGTAGGCATACCCAAAGGAATCCATTGTAACCATGTAATTTAAAACTCTGCACTTAAACTTTCCTTTTTATATATATTTTTGTGTGTCTGCATTAAAAATACAATTATTTAGTGTGGTATAAAAGCATTTAAGCTTTGTTTACTAAATGTATCCAAATAAGAAAATATTTAGAACCATAATCTGGTTAGTCTGAAGGTCACTTGAAAGAAATATTTATTGAGCAGCTTTCTAATAAGTCTCATTTTCTTTTGTTGTATCCAGATACCCTTGCATGTTTTAGGTGCTGGATAAAATTATCTTATCTGCAGCAAACCTTGGGTCTTCCTGTTTAAAGTAATTCACAATACATGCTTCAATATCAAATTCATGAAGGAAAACATACATTATAATTAAAAGGAACAATGACAGATGTACTGTGCATTTAAATAGCTGATACTTGTGGAAAACATATACAATGAAATCAGTAGATAATATGGACAATTACCTATTTTGTTTATTCATCTGCCAGAATATACATGTGAGCACTAGGCTTTGAAGTCACTGGAAACTTTACCCAATACTTATTAAATGCCTTAGCAGATTATATTGTATGAATCTATAGATACCACTGTACCACTATACTGTACTGCAGGCATTTGATCTACTTAGATCTTTTCATATACTTTGTTGTTGCATTTAACCTGAACAGATTCAATTGATATTATTTGTAAAAGTACCACAAATTGGTTTTGAAAGACTAGAAATTTCAACTTTACTATTTTCTTATACTCACATGAAAAGAGACTCAGTGGCAGAAATCTGTGACCTATTGAAATAGAAACTATGAATTTTCCTAGTAACTGCATTTTGACAAGATACTCACTGTATGATGAAAAGAGTTTCACTTCTCTCCAGTATATTTGCTTGAGAGTGGCAAGTGATGTTGACATACCATATGTTTCTGGGTTCTAACAATTTTAAAAAATCACTTAATGTGTTCATCCATGAGGTGAAAGCAATCATCTCACTCAAGCCCATTATACAAATTAGAAGCCTTTGTTCTTTTCCTGTTTCATTGGTAGGCATTAACATAGACACTGTGAACCTAGAGCTGGAAGTAATGAAGTGAAATTGTTCGCATCATTACTTTAAATTGAAATGCAGGCAGTTCATCTACATAGAAGATATGAGACTCTTTTACCTGAAATATTAAAATACTGAATATCACACTTCCAACAACAAGAACAACAAAAACCCAGTACATTCTAAAGCAACTTTTTTCTTTTGACTCAGAAGCTGTACCTGTATCATAATTTTTGAAAATCTCTTGTATTTTTCTGTAGTTGCTTCAGTCTCTAATTGGAGCTGCTGTCAAGAAAACCAACATTTTGAACAGAAAGCGTATCCTCATGAAGCAGACATAACACTTTATTTTTATCTGTTACTAGAAATTAATTTTAGACTCATTATTAAAGGGAAAGGAGGTATGCAGCATTAGGCAATCACTAGTGATCCTGCATTGGGGAGAAAACCTGAACTAACCAATTATCTACCATCAAACTAGTTGTATTTAAAGAAAGATCACAGTCCTACATAGGTGAATATTTTAAAAGATAATATCTTAATAATACCAACTTTTTTGTCTGCTTCAGTGTAAGCGGATGTTAGGAGAAAATATGGCATTTTATAACACAAGCTATTTTAAAACAGATGGGCTGTGTCAATCTCCAAGACAGTTTCTGCACTTGTTCCTATAGAAATCACAAATGTGCCAGGAACTATGGGGGTGTCACACTAGCAAAATGTAATAAAACTTAGGACATTTGTCATTTTCTGAGACTATAACAGTAATAATTGTGCTTCTTAAGCTCTTTCCTACTAATCAAATATGCAGAGCTGATAGCTCTTGAATCTTTTTGAGTGTATGCTTCGCCATTAATACCCACTGGCAGAATCATAAAAATATGCTCCATCCACCACTCTAGTTTTACATATCAGGAAACTGAGGCTCAGCTGATTGCCTTACTTCCTATTTCACTGAGACAGTAATAGAAGTAATTGCACAAATTCCTCCACCACATCTTCCTAGCTACCAGCCTTGCACATCCAGATTTGGCCTTCCTGTTTGACACCAGAGGTGAACTATTCATTCTCCTATCTAAATTCAGTCATTCCACTTGTGTGTCAGATCTTAATCCCTCTTACCCGTTCAAGGGAAGCACTACAGCAATTCTCACCTTCCGTTCTGGCATTATTAATCTTTGCTGTTTACTGGGTCATTTCATCAGCATATAAACATCCTGCTATTTCTCCTATCTTAAAAAGAAAGTAAAAGAAGTCTCTTTCTCAATAGATTCATTTTACTTGTCTTTCAGATCACCATATGCTCTTAGTTTTCTTTCTCTGTTGCTTACTGCTTTATTATAATCTTTTGGGTTAGATCATTGTCTGGCTCCCTGAGCATGTACATGTTGGAGATCTACAAGGCTAGGACATCAGTTCTCTCTGCTCCTACATTCAGGCCCTATTACTCTCATCTGGTCTTACAGCTTTAAAGATCATCTATATGGTGACAACTCCCAAATTTAAATCTCCCAGCTCCTTTTCTGTGGAAATTCAGTCTTGGCATAACCAAATGACTACCCATCATGTCCAATGGGATGTGTAATATATGTCCCAAATTCAGCAATCCAAAACTTAAGTCTGTTTATTTTTCCAAATAGCTATTCCACCACGGTCTTATCTTTCTCAATAGACAACTACCTTATCCTTCCAGATACACAGGACAAAAAATTAAAATGGATTTTAAGTCTTTTATTTTTCTTACGTACCACATTCAATCAATCAGAATATTCTGTGGCTTCGCTTTCAACATTTACGCAGAATCCAACCGTATCTCACAATTACATTACTACTAACATGCTCCACATCTCCATAGTTCCTCACCTAGACGTCTGTAACTTCTTTCTAAAAGGTTGAGCCAGGTTTAGGGATTTTGTTTCCCATGGAAACTCTTTCCAATACAACTTTCAGAGTGATTCTTAGACATATGCAGATACCATCATTTGTCTACTAAAATTCTTTAATAACATTCATTTCTTAGAGAATGCACAATCAGAAGTCCATATATACATATATGCATACGTACACACAGGTGCACACACACACACAAAGATATGATCAAACTATACTACCGTATACACGAAAGTCCAGAGTATTGTCAAAGGGCATGCATAATCACTTAACTGAGTTGTGGAGGGACCATCTACTCTGTGAATTGAGAAAAATGGTACCATCTACTCTGTGAATTGAGAAATTAATGGGTGTTATTCCAGGCACTGGGTGGTGAGGTGGGAAGCCTAGGGATCAGCACGTGCAAACACTTAACATACTGAGCTTGTACCTTATGTTGAGCCCTGTTTTAGGTATAGTTTATATCTATTTATTCGTTTAATCTCAGCAAACATTTTAAATAAGTAGTGTTATTATCCTTATTTTATGTATGACACCTAGCTATTAACAGAGCAAAGATTCAAATTTACACAATCACTCTTCAGGGCTCAGGCACCAAACTGCTGTTTAATACCCACTGGCAGAAGTTGATGAGACCTAGATTCTAGAGTGCCTAAAGGTTCAAGTTAAAGAGATTAGATGGCCAGGCACGGTAGCTCACGCCTGTAACCCCAGCACTTTGGGAGGTCTAGGCAGACAGATCACGAGGTCAGGAATTCGAGACCAGCCTGACCAACACAGTGAAACCCTGTCTCTACTGAAAATACAACAATTAGCCGAGCATAGTGGTGTGTGCCTGTAATCCCAGCTACTCAGGAGGCTGAGGCAGGAGAATTGCTTGACCCCAGGAGGCAGAGGTTGCAGTGAGCCAAAAACACACCACTGCACTCCAACCTGGGCAACAGAGCAAGACTCCATCTCAAAATTAAATAATAAATAAATAAATAGATTAGACATTGTCCTGAGAGTCATAGGGGGCATTTTTCCTACTGTGAACCAAATAGTAAATTAAGAAAATGAACTGAGCAAAAGACAACTCAGAGTACTATTTTCAGCTTAATAAATTAAGTTGCCTAGTCCTCGTGCGCATAGTCCTCCTAAATTCCAACTCGTTGTCCTCATTTCAAGCTAATATTCTCTTTCCCCATATCTCCTACCCTTGAATCTCATGTAAACTATGCTTTGAACATTCTTGAAGACATATTATTCCCAGAAACATGTGCCCACACACAAAAACTGCATATATTTTCACAGTTTTCATAGCCTGGATTAATAGTTCAAACTCTAAAATCCTATAACAACTTACTGTTTCCTGATCCACCCAGTTAGGTCTTTATTTCCTTTTTCTAAGGAAGATAGATTTTCTTTTCTGTATAAGAACCAATCATCAATCACTTAGTGTATAGTTTGAATATCATAGGTCTGGGAAATTTCCTCTAAATCTCATCTTTCTTGTCAAATTGGTAAAAATAAAAAGTCATATGTTATTCAGGATGGTCTAGTTTTTGCTGCATTTCAAATCTCTAGTCTGATGGCATTATATATCACGGCTATATACACACACACACACACACACATTACATACCAGAGAGATATATACACACACACACACATACACACACACACACACACACATATATATTCTTTTTATGCAAAGGCCACTATGGGTCTGGTCTGGTGACTCTGATGATCAGACTGCTTCTATCTCATTATGCTGAAATCTCAGCTGAGGCTTCTTCTTTGCCATAACAGGGAAAAACAGAGGTGGAAAATTCACCTCCAGCTCAAAGATGTTTCTGCCTGAACCTGGAATATGTCATTTCTGCTTTTACTCCATTGGCTAGAATTTGTCATAGGCCCTAACTAATAGATTTAGTTTGTCATATGGGGCAGTCACTGGTACTTTCACAAATCACAATAAAATAATGAAGTAACGATCAATTCATCTTTCCTCTGGCTCTTACTGCATTATATGATAGTTTTGTTTGTTTGGTTTGAGACAGAGTCTTGCTTTGTCACCCAGGTTGAAGTACAATGCTGCAATCTTGGCTCACTGCTCTCTCCGCCTCCCGGGCTCAAGTGATTCTCCTGCCTCAGCCTCCTGAGTAGCTGGGATTACAGGTATGTGCCACGGGGCCCGGCTAACTTTTGTATTTTTAGAAGAGATGGGGTTTCACCATGTTGACCAGGCTGATCTTGAACTCCTGACCTCAGGTGACCAACCCACCTCGGCCTCCCAAAGTGCTGGCATTACAGGTGAGAGCCACTGCGCCCAGCCGGTAGTTATGTTTCAACATGTCTGTCTTCATTAAAACTGTGAGCTCTTGGAGGGCAATACTGCACGATTTTATCTTTTTTTTTTTCCAGTTTCTAGTAAAATTAAGATAGATTGAATTAATGTAGTCAAATTGCATTTATTGGACATCATAAGTGTTGTAGGTTAGGTGCCCAGGAAAGAGACCCTGAGACAGAGATTAGTGTTGAAGAAATTTGTTACAAAGTTCTCTTGTGACAAGCAAATACGGGGGAGTGAAGACAGCACTACTGGGCAGAGGGTGAAGTTGGGCTTTGATGTAATCTCAGTGGAAGTCTCAGCTGACCCCCCTGGGAGCTTGAAGGCTGAAATGGTCTTTTAGAGTTGTCTCAACTTAGGGCCATGGGTCTAGTTTTATATCCCCAAATCAGCCAGTCATTGAATTCAGGCTTCCACAGAGAAGAGGGCCATGAAGAGTTCCTCTTCTGTTGAAAGTAACTCCCAGAGTAAAAGAACAACAGTCCTAAATGGGACATGTGTGCAACGCAGCATAGCGTCGACTACCATTTAACAAACAGTAAGGGCATTTCACTGGACAGTGTGTTTGAACTGTCCTATGTAAATAATTAACATATAGTCTTACAATTCTAATAAAACAGGAGTCATATCCAATAGTCTAGGGGACCTACATTGTTTAAAACTAGAAATCACTCTACTTGACAATTTGGGGCTTAAGAGTTTTGTGACTTTCACTTTGTTATATACCAAATTCTAGTCTGATTTTTTAACTATACATTCAGTACTAAATGTAAAAGTTGTTTTCTAAGTGGTACACAAAAATTTCACATTTTCATCCTGACATGTATTTACATCCACAGCTACTCAGTTGTGTGGGCAACTTAAGCCTCTGAGTTAAGAACTGGTTTTATCACTGCTTTTCATCTATTCAAAAATAGTTTATATGAGCAAAAGCTAATATCTAAATAGAATTTACTCAGCAACATAAAAGTGTGTTGCACGAGCAGAACCAGAATAGAGTAATAGTTAGCTTTTTAATTGGCTCCCAAAATGAGAATGAGTTAGGACTGACTTAGCATTTAAACAGGCAGTATTAACATTATGAATGTCATGCAAATATTGTTTTGTGATACCACATAGTTTATTTAACTTTTTTTTCCTTATGTCTTAGTCAGTTTCAGGCAGCTATAAAAACATACCACAGACTGATGGCTAATAAACAACAGAAATGTATTTCTCACAGTTCTGGAAGTTGAAACTTTGAGATCAAAGCGCCATCATGGCTGGGATTTGGTGAGTTCCCTCTTCCAGGCTACAAACTACTGACTTTTCTTATATCCACACTGGCTAAGAGAGAGCAAGAGAGTTCTCTGGCTTCCTTTTATAAGGGCATTTGTTCCAGATAGGCTCCGATCTCATGATCTAATTATCTCCCAAGTTCCCACATCATTGGGGTAAGGATGTCAACATATGCATTCTGGGAGAACACAAACATTCCATTCATAACATTGTATTTTTTTTTCTTCTATCTTTAAAATGGAGATTTTTTTTAAACCCTGAAATAAGACAATATGTAGTGGGTAGGATATGGATGCTTCAAAATATCTCAGACTGGATGTGTTTTACAAATATGCCTGAGATCCTTTCCTGTGCATATTCACATAGAAAGCAGATCTATTAAAAACACAATTGTCTACCTTGAGCTAGATAGTATTTCAGTTTGAGGGCAGGTGAAATAAAAACAACAATAAAATATGCTGTAATGGAAAGTTGCTTGCAGTGCTTTAGGAGAAATGGATATTTGAACAAGATAATTTACTAGTTGCAATGTACTATAATAGATACCGATTCAGATTACCATGGGAATATATTATAGGAAACAGAAAATGCTGCATGTGGGAGTGTTAAAAAAGGTGAAGTAGCCAACTTTTCCACATAATAAAGAACTTCAAAATTTCAGTGACTTATGATAACAAATGTGAAATTTTATATTCATATTCTGCAAGTCAGCGATGGTTCAGCTGATCTGGGCTTGCTATGATCAGGCTAGGCTGGACTCCAAGCTTCCTGTCATGATCTGGTCTGCCCCATGTGTCTTTACTCTTAGACCTGGCTGAAGGGAAGTGATTACTGAGGTGTGTTCCTCTCATGACAAATTAAAATGACACAAGAGGACGACCCAAATCACATAAGCATGTTTAAAGACTCTGCTCATGTCCCATCCTCCCACTAACATTCCATTGGCCAAAGCAAGCCTCATGGCCAAGCTCAACATTTATGGGGCAAAAAATATGTCCCACCCTCACTAGTGGGTGGTACTGAAAAACACACGGGAAATCCATGGATGCAAATTCTACAAAGGGTGTATGATTAAAGATTCAGAAGCAGTGGTACAATCTATCACACAGTTTTAATAGAGAGTCAATATATTTGATGTGGGTCTTAAAGGATGAGTAGGAGTTTACTAACAAAACTCTAAACTAAACCCAAATCCGCCATCCTGCTACTGTTACTTCCTCTCCAATATTACATTGCTTAGTTTGAATGTGTAATTGATTTGTTCTTGCCAAACAACCACACCTCAGAACAACCTGATGCTTGTTTTTCCTTGATGCCCTGGTCCAACTCATTTATCTAACCTCTGACATTGGTCAAGCTCTAGATAGACTCCTGTCGTCCTGTCATCCGTGGCTTTTTAAATCACGATCTACAAAGACTTCTCTTGTCTTTTGTATCTTATTCTTAGGTCTGCATAGCTTTCCAGCTTTCTGTTCCATTGTTTGCAAATCTTTGGAAGAACTAGTATCCCAGTATTGACTCTGATTCTTTCTTGGAGTGTTGTGATGATTTTTTTTTTTTTTACATGATACTTCTGCCATTCTTTTCTTACTCACTACCTGAGTAAATATGTTGTCTTTTTTTCTTTCATATTATAAATAATTGTACTTATTTATTTATGCATAACCCAAATATCTCTGTACTCTTTAAGATATTTGAGAGAATGGACTTACAGCAAAAATATTTGATTCTGGAAAGTCACCTTTTTTTTTCCTATATACTAGTTGAATATAATACTGGATCTAAGAGGTAAGAATAATACAATGAAATTGGTTCCCTCTCTTGTATGTTCATTGAGTTCTCACCCATTATTGGTAGTTGCATCTTAATCTGTGATTATTTGAGGGCAAATAAGAACCATTTTTTATTCCATTTCAAGTCCTTGTTTTTCTTTAAGAAAAATCATCTTTATAGGAAGAAAGCAGTTAACTGAAAGAATAAGTAAGGGGTTAACAGGAATTATAATGAAAAGCATTATAAAAAGAAAGGAGAAACTGTGTACTTGAGATCAGCAACCAGAAAAGATCATTGAGATTCACGAATGGAAGAGAAACACTTGCATTGCCAAGGATTAAAAACTGTTGTCGAGTTCAGACAAACTATTAATGCATGTGTAATGTGGAAGCACAGAACTCCTGGTAAGAACTAGCCTTAGGCAGTATTACATTTTAAAACAGAGACTACTTTATATTATGATTGTACAAATGAATGTTGTCTAAATATTTTTGTTAATTGTGGAATATTTCATGATAGTAAGGATCATCAAGTGTTGAAAATGTAGTGATTCATTTGACATCGAAAAAAGTAAGAACATTTGTTTTAAGCATGAAAATTAAGGCTGTTCTGGGTTTGAACTACATTCACACCTTGGAAATCAGCAGAAACCAAGGTCCCGCAGCTTACAAGGATAGGCAAAGAGTTTTCCTGAATATTTTACAACATAGCTAGAAGAAACATAGGATTTTAATTTTTTTTCCACCAGTGTATCCTCAGTGCTTTACACAAAGCTGTGCATATAAAAGATGTTTAATAAAGATATCTTGAACAAACATACTTTTCAAGTATTCATGACATGCAGATCTCTATGGTAAACACTGAAGTGTATAAATAGGAGAAAGAAAACAAAATTTTATTCATTCAACTAACATTTAGTGATCAGTTATGCACTAAGAACTGTTTTTTATATACTTATTTTATTTTTTAATTGACATGTAATAGTTGTTCCTATTTATGCGGCACATAGTGATGTTTTGATATATATATTGTATTGTGATCAGATAAGGGTAATCAGTCTATGGCCATACCACCCTGAACGCACCGGATCTCCTCTGATCTTGGAAACTAAGCAGGGTCAGGACTGGTTAATACTTGGATGGGAGATAAGGATAATTAGCATATTCATCATCTCAAACATTTACTATTTATTTGTACTAGGAACATGCAGATCCTCCTAGCTATTTAAAACTATAAATTATTGTTAACTACAGTCATCCTACAGTGCTATAGAACACTAGAACTTATTCCTCCTCTCTAGATGTAATTTTGTATCCTTTAACATATCTCTCACTAGGGACTGTTTTAAATGTAGAGACACAGCATTACCAGTCAGAAGCAAAAAGTCCCCGATCTCCTGGAACTTATACTATGTTGGGTAGGACAGATATACAAACAACCAAAAAAAGCAATAGGTAAGAAGTCAATATCAGATAATCTGTATCTAGAGCTATAAAGGAAATAAAGAGAAGGAAGTGAGGGTGAGAGGGGAATTCCTGTTGTGCATGGGTTAATCAAAAAACACCTTTCTGAAAAGGTGACACAGAGGTGAGACCTCTGCAATGAGGAGGCAGCTATTTCAGGAGCTATGGGGAAAAGTGGTTCAGACAGTTGAGCAAGTGGTTTTGACAGTGGTTCAGAAGGTAGAGCAAATTCAAACTCACTATGACAGGAAAAAGAACAAAAGAAAGGCTGATGTGGCTAGAAGACATGAAATGTGGCAAATGAGACGAATCCAGGACCATGATAGCATAGCCTTGTCCTAGAAGCATGGATTTTGCACTTTCAGTGCAATGAGAGAGATTTGGAGGGGAGGGGGTCTATGATTTCATTTACAATTAATTTCAAAAGATCATTCTAACTGCTTTATTGAGAAAAATCTGGAGGGAGAATAGTTGAGTCCTAACAGCCTTTAGACATCAGTTTCCATAATGGAGGCCAGAGATGATGATAGCTTGGGCTAGGTCACAGTGGAGACAGATTTTAGATGCGTTTTAGAGAGGTAACTGACAGAGCTTGCAGACGAATTAGATGTGGATGGAGAAAAATTAAGTAACTGAGAAAGGACTCTATGTTTTGGGGGTGGTAGATCTGGGTAGATGAGAGGTCATTTTATTAAATGGGAGAATTTCCTTACTGAAACTACTTTTGTTGTGGGAAAGTGAAGGATGCAAACCACATATGCACATGATCCTAAGGATGAGCTAAAAATAGCTATATAAGGTATCAAACACTGAAAGAATGCAGAGAAAGTTGTTAATTCTCACTGAGTGAATCATTGCACATGTTTGACTTTGTGTGCCAGAATATCTAACTCCTAATTATTTAAATATCAAAAGCACTTAAGTACTTCACATTATATAAAATCTGAATTTATGTGTTTAAGGTAATCATTCAATAATATCAAAAAGTTCAATTGGTACTTTTCATGGGTTTTCTCTCATGGTCTCAGGATGGCTGCAGCTCTAACATCATGTTCTCGTGTGACCAAACCTCGACTAAGAAGAAAAGGGATGGAAGAAAAAAAATGTCTAATTTTCATTGAATTTTTGTTTTAATCAGGGAAAAATTTCCTAGAAGCCCTCTAGATGGCACATACAACGTCTGATTGGTCTAAGTTGAGCCGTGTACTCACCTTTAGATCAATTACTGATTAAGGGGAACCAAATTAACAATACTGGTTGGTATTAACCATAGTTCAGCTTTCGTGCCTGGGGTCATTGCTGTCTAAAAGTAATAAGTATTATGTAAGTGAAAAAGAAGGGCTATTTGCCCCACTGGATATGTTAAGAGATCCATGGGTTCAGTGTTTCATCTGAGTCTTCAATGATGAAGGGCAAAGTCATTATATTTGCAAGCTCACTACATTCCAGACTATGCCTGGCATAGTAGGCATTCTATGAATGCACATTTTTTTAAAGCAGATAATCAATATATATTTGTTGAACAAAAACTGTCACTTATAAATGAAGAAAGTGAGAGGTAAATAACTTTTCCAGGCTAATTCACTAATAAAAGTTAGAGCAGTATTCAATCTCGTATCTGTCTTGTTTCAATGCCTGAAGTCTGCTGAGGTATGTTAATTTTCAGTGAAGTCTAGTCGTACATTTGATCACACAATCCTAAAATGAAACTAAATCTAAGGTTGAAGAAGGGGGGAGCTTCTCAAATGAGGTTAAGAAATAGTAGGAAACTAGCCACATATCTTTTAATTTCCTTTTCATTAAACTACTTCTTCATTTGCCTTTATTAGACCACCTCCATAGCCTACCTCTCAAACTACTGAAACTACAAAAAGCTTTTTATATTCCTTGATCCTTTACAACCTCTTAACATGTATCTCAACTTCATCCTGATCTCTAGTTCCTTGGCCTCTCCCCATTTTTCAGTGTATCTGTCCCATTGTTTTTTTTTTTTTTGTCTTTGTTTCTTTCTTCAACCTAACCAGAACTTGTGATCACCCTTGCCAACTATTCTGTCACAGGCAAACCTATTTTCCTCACTAAGTGATCTTTTTCTGGATCAATTACAAACCTATGTCAACTGAATTTCCTGTCTCATTTCTTCCTCTGAAAGAGCTACTGAAAATGTCTTGAGAAAAAAATGATGTAAAAATGTTGCCTCTCTATTGGAAATGAATGGTCCTCACCTGATGGCATCATTCAGTCCCATTCTGCAATATATTTGCTTGTAACTCATCCCCAACTCCTCTTATTTCCTAAAGGAACTGTATAAAATCTTCTTTCTTTCTTTCCTAAAGTCCCCTTCCTTAGGGTACATTGGGATGTGACTTGGTTGGTTGATGAAATATTAGTGGAAGTAACATGTGTCACTACATGTGGAAGTTTTAAGAGCCATTCATGATTCATTATATTCCCTTTCTTTGGCTTCAGTGATCACTTAAGTACGTGTCAAGATGGAAACTTCATAAGCCTGGTCCCTGGGTAACTATGATAATCTCTATCCTCTCAGTGACTGGTTTTGTACATGAAATGTAAATCTGTAATTATTGTGTGAAGCCACTACAAATCTGGTTGGTTGTTATCACAACATAATTCAACACATCCTGACTGATACATCCTCCTTCCAGAGTTTCACATAGCCCTTTCCTTGAAATTTCTGCTTTGAGTTTTGCCATTTCATTAGCTTCCCATCCTCAGGCCACACTTTTGTGTGTCTACTTTTCAGTCTTCATGACAGATTCCCCTTTCTCTGCCTAACCTTTTTCACTGTTTCGTTCTGCACAGTCACCCTGGATCAGCACAGCTACCATTACTCCTTCAACTTCTATCTGAAACCTAGTAACTCCAGTAAGTACTTCTCCCCAAATGTCCAGAGCCACATGTCAAAACACTATAGAAATTTTTACCTGGATATTTTCCTCAACCTCACTTTTTCTCTAATTCTCACTAAAGAAATTCTTTCACATGTATTCCATCTCTTTGTAAATGTTACTTCAATCCACTCATATTTTAGACTAGAAATCTGGAAATAATTATTGTTTATTCCTCTCAGTCACTCCAAATAATGTGCAATTACACAAATTCTACATCTAAAATCCTTTTATCTTCTTCTTTTCCTGTTCTCCTTCTGGGCCTGCATGGTCCTAGCCATGACTATTTCAACAGCCATATGAAGCCTCCTCCATCCCCATCTAAGCCATACACTGCTACCAGACTGATATTTAGAAAATATTAGTTGGCTCACATGATTCTTATAGCTTTAAAAAATGGCTCTGAAACTTTACTGCCAATAGCACAGAAACTACATTTCCAGCATAGCATAAGAAACCTACCATGGATTATTTATGCCTAGAATCGTCATTCTTTATTCCTCTTAGATGTTGCAATCAAATTTGTGTAAATACAAGCTTATTTTTTCATACATTTGTTTATGGAATTCCCTCATCCGGAAGGACCTTTTCTTCTTCCTGAATAATCACTACTGAAGTCTTTCTTTAGTGTTTTCTCCTCTGTCAAAAATTGCCCCTCTGTGTTTTAATGAGTTATAGATAGTATGTACTGAAGATTGACATCTGTATTAGTTTCCAACGGCTGCTGTGACATATTCCCACAAACTTGATGGCTTAAAATCACAGAAATGTATTATGTCTAAGTTCTAGAGATAGGAACTCAAAGATCAAAAACAAAACAAAACAAAAACTCCACAGAGCTATGTTCCCTCTGAAGACTCCAGAGAAGAATCCTTTCTGTCTCCTCCTAGCTTCTGATGGTGGCAATCCTGGACACTCCTAGGCTTGTAGACACATCACTCTAGTATCTGCTTCTGTTTTCACTTTACTTTCCTCCTGTATGTCTCCTCTGTATCTCTGAAGCCAAATCTCCCTCTCCTTTATCTTGCAAAGACACCAATTATTGCTTTTAGTGTCCACCCTACTTCAGGATAATTTTCATTTTAACTTGATTGCAGCTGCTAAGACCTTATTTCCAAATATGGTTTTATCCACAGGCATTGGGGGTCAGGACCTGAACATCTCTGAGGCAGGAGGAACACAGTTCAATGCACTATACCACCTTTCGGCACGATGCCAAGCACTTACAATGGATAAGGTTGAACCATATGAAATTGCCATTTTTCTAGGTCAAAAGGAGTGGATTCTTGACAATTTCATATGGTTCAACTCAAAACTAACACACTGAATCTTCATGACATTTCTATCAATTGCTACCATTATTATTATCATTTTAAAGGGAGGGCCCTGAAGAAGTAAGTTGTTTCAAGGTTGTATAATTAGTAAGTCAGAGAGACAAAAGTCAAACCTACTGAACCTAAGTCCAACACCCACTCTATTGACCATTAAAATATGTAAGTTCTCCTTGGCTGCACTGAATCTTGCTACGTGCAATTCTGTTATATTATTTGTCACAAAATTTATGTATATATTTTCCTGTATTCTATTATCTGAGCTATTTTAGGAAGTTCTGTTCACTGCATATTCCCACACTATACAGAGGGTATGGCATTAGATAGAAAACGAATGTTCTTCAAAAAGAAAAAATATGTAAATGAATGCATGGTCTTAAAAATGTTTAATCCCTTAAAGACAAAAGAGAAGATACTTGGGAATAATACAATTTCTTACTATCTGTAGCTCTTTCATTTTATTAAGGACTGTATAGTAAAGACTGAGAAGCTATTGGAAATTCAGCATTAGGTTTGTGTGACAAAGAAGTATCCTCTCACCCTCATTCTGACATCATCCCTGTCTCATTCTCAACTTCAGTTTTATCACTGGAAGTATTCCGCTAATCCTGCCTTATACTTAAATGACATTTCAGTCCAGAATAGGCCAAAATAAGTTGATTATTTTCTCTCACATGTGCAGAGCTACTAAGCTTCAGTATCTGAAACTGTTTCCCTTTCGTTTGTTAAAAATGTCAATATGTACTGTTTAAATCTCAACATCAGTGGAGGTTTTTTTTTTCTAATTAAAAGATATGAACTAGAAGATTTACTGTGTAATTAATTTAAAAAGCAGTTGTGCCCTTAGATATAATAAGCTGAAGGAGCATCACTCCCAACTTTACAATGAATAAGAGCCTGGTTAACTTTACATTTTCACAGCTTTGGTGAGTCCATCAGAGAGTTGAGGTGGCACACAACAGCTAGAGCAAATCCCAAGGAGAGATAAACCCTTGCTCAGAATTACCTGGGGTAGAGATAATGCAACATATTGAGAGGTGACAACCTGCTGGCAGCCCTCGCTCTCGGTGCCTCCTCTGCCTCGGCGTCCACCCTGGTGGTGCTTGAGGAGCCCGTCAGCCTGCCATGGCACTGTGGGAGCCCCGCTCTGGGCTGGTGGAGGCTGGAGCCGGCTCCCTCAGCTTGTGGGAAGGTGTCCAGGGAGAGGTGCGGACGGGAACCCAGGCTGCGTGCGGTGCTCGCGGGCCAGCGCGAATTCCGGGTGGGTGTGGGATCCGCGGCCCCGCACTCAGAGCGGCTGGCTGGTGCTGCAGGCCCCGTGCAGTGCGGGGCTTAGCACCCGGCCGGCAACTATAGAGGGTGCGCCAGGTCCCCCAGCAGTGCTGGCCCACCTCCACTGCGCTTGATTTCTCACTGGGCCTCAGCTGCCTCCCCGCGTGGCAGGTCTCGGGACCGCCGGCCTAAGCCTCCCCAGCGAGCGCCCGCCCAAGCCTCCCCGGCGAGCGCTGCCCCCTGCGCCGTGGCACCCGGTCCCTTCGACCGTGGAACAGCTGAGGAGTGCGGGTGCGGGTGCCGGTGCCGGTGCGGAACTGGCGGGCAGCTCCACCTGCAGCCCTAGTGCGAAATCCACTAGCTGAAGCCAGCTGGGCTCCTGGGTCTAGTGAGGACTTGGAGAACCTTTTTGTCTAGCTAAGGGATTGTAAATACACCAATCAGCACCCTATGTCTAGCTCAGGGTTTGTAAATACACCAATCAGTACTCTGTATCTAGCTAACCTAGTGGGGACTTGGAGAACTTTTCTGTCTAGCACTGTGTCCAGCTAAAGGTTGTAAATGCACCAATCAGCACTCTGTGTCTAGCTCAGGGATTGTAAATGCACCAATCAGCACTCTGTCAAAACGGACCAATCAGTTCTCTGTAAAATGGACCAATCAACTCTCAGTAAAATGGACCAATCAGCAGGATGTGGGTGGGGCCAGATAAGGCAATAAAAGCAGGCTGCCGGCACCAAGACCTGGCAACTCAATTGGGTCCCCTTCCATGGTGTGGAAACACTATTTTTTCACTCTTTATAATAGATCTTGCTGCTGTTCAGTCTTTGGGTGCACGCCACCTTTATGAGCTGTAACACTCCTCATGAAGTTCTGCAGCTTCATTCCTGCAGCCAGAAATAACATGAACCCACCAGGAAGAATGAACAGCTCCAGATGTGCTGCCTTTAAGAGCTGTAACACTCACGCAGAAGTCTGCAGCTTCACTCCTGTCAGCGAGACCACGAACTCATCACAAGGATGAAGCTGCAGACACATCTGAACATCTGAATGAACAAACTCGGGACACACCGTCTTCAGGAACTGTGACACTCACCACAGAGGGTGGGCGGCTTCATTCTTGAAGTCAGCGAGACCAAGAACCCGCCGATTCCAGACACAATTTGGCAAATTGAATGGGGGCTGTCAGAACTGTGATGCTCATGTGTACCTGAGAAGCTAGTAGAAGCCACACCTTTCTGCAGGTTCTTTTTCCATGCATTAATAGGGTGCTCACTGCAAATACCAAAAGAGCCTTCAGAAAGCTTTCATTATGATGTAAAAGTAGGGGGGAAGAACAACAGTTATACAAGAAAGACAAGAAGCACCCCAGGATGATTCTTCCCCATGCCCAATCACTCTCACCCCTTCCCACGCCCCATCTCACTTAAGAACTGTAATGTGGTGGTGTGTAGCAACAACAATCCTCATATCCAGATAAATCTCAACCCACATATAAAAGGCTTTGCAAAGGAAAGACGTACTCATTTTCAGGAATAAAATCTATTAATTTCATTATGTAATGCCCTTTACAAGATGACCAAATTTCAACAAAAAACTATAAGGCATACAGAACTTCAAGAGAAAACATAATCCCAGAAGTCAAAGCAATGATCAGAATTAGATTTAGGTATGAGACATTCATCAGAAATATCTGACATGGAATTTAAAATAACTATAAAATGTTGAGGCTCAAATGTAAAAGGTAGACATCAAGGTGGATAATGTCAACAAACAGATGGAAACTGTAGAAAAGAATCACATGGAAATGCAATAAAAAAACAAAAACAAAACAAAAAGCAGTAGCATACAAGGAGTGCCTTCAATACACTCATCTATAAAGTCAGCACAAAGGAGAAAAAATGTCGACTTGATGACTTATCAATAGAAACTACCCAAACTGATGAATACAAAGCCCCAGAATATCCAAAGCAATGATACCATGTCTAATCTTCTAACGTATGTGTAATAGGAATCCCAAAAACAGAAGGGAAAGAGAATGAGGCAGAAGAAGTACATGAAAAAACAGTAGCAGAGAATTTCCATAAAGTAGTAACAGACAACAAACTTCACTTCCAAAAAGAAGAAAAAGAAGCATATCACACTTAAGCTTAGGCATATCGTATTTAAACTGTTGCGAACAAAAGACAAAGAAAATCTTAAAGCAAATAGAGGAAAAAGAAACATAGCATACAGAAGAACAAAAATTATGGCAGACTTCAAGTCAGAAGACAATGAAATGACAAACTTGAAGTGGTAAAAGAGAAAAAAAAAAAAGGCATTAAGTCGGAATTCTGCATCCCAAAAAATTATCTCTCAAAAATGAAGGGCAAATACATATTTTCTCAGGCAAACAAAACCTCAGGGAATTCAGCTGCAAGAAGTCCTAGTCTCCAAGAAATGTGAAAGAAACTTTTTTAAGCTAAAGCAAAATTATGTCAGACTGAAACTTTGATCTAAACAATGAAATGAAGATTTCTAGTAAAGAAACGAAGGTAAAATAAATTTTATTTTCCTTATTTTTGATTGCTATAAAAGATAGCCTTCTAAAGCAAAAATAGTACCAAAGCATTTTGATTTATAAATGCATAAAATTAAATTGTATGATAAAATAGTACAAAGCATAGAAAAGAATTGGAGACATATTGTCGTAAGTCATATACTATATGTAAAGCAGTATATTTGAAGGTAGACTCTGATTAGTTAAAAATGTTTATTTTAAACCCTAGGAAAACCAGTTAAATTTTTTAAAGATGTAAATAATCAATAGAAGAAATAAAAAGGAATAATGGAAAAATGTTTAATTGACCAAAATTGGAGGTGGGGCAGAAGGAGGAAGAAGAAGGAACAAATAGAATAAATTTCCAATGTGTGTACAATCACACAAAAAGTAAATAGCCTAAAAACATCATTTAAAAGAGGTTATCAGAATGAATGAAAAAAACAAGACCTAACTATATTTTGTCTACAAGAGACCAACTTTAAATAAGATGACAAACAGGAAGTGAAAGGATGCAAAAAGGAATACCACACTAACAACAGCCAAAAAATAGCTAGAGTAGCTATATTAATAAGCAAAACTATTTAAACCTAACTGGCATTTCTAGAACATTCCACATATTAACAGCATAATACAGATATTTTTTCAATTGTAAATGGAACATTTGCCAATATATTGTGTTTTCTGGGCCGTAAAGCACACATTACAAAAATGAAAAGCATAGAAAATATAAGAAAAATACTTCTGGACCACAGTGGAATTTAACTAGAAATCAAGAACATAAAGGTATTTGGTAAATCCCAAAATATTTGAAATTAAACTGTACAACGTAAAATAACAAGGTCTAAGAGGAAGTCTCAAAGAAAATGAAGAAATGTGTTGAACTAAATAAACATGAAAGCACAACATGATCAGAATTTGTAGGTTGTAGCTAAAGCAGTGCCTAGATGGATGTTTACAACAATCAGTAATTATATTGGAAAAAGTCTTAAATTATTTCATGTAAACTTTTACCGTTAGACTCCTGTAAAAAGAGCAAATTAAATCCAAGGTAGGCAGAAGGATGGACTAGAAAGAAGAACACAAATTGATGAAATTAAAACAAAAATAATAGGAAAAAAGAAATGAAACCAAAAGACTCTTTGGAAAGATCAATAAAATTTAAAGACCTCTAGCCAGACTTATTTCAAAAATAGCGAATAAGACACAAATTACCAATATCAGGATCCAAAGAGGAGAGAACACCACATATATTATAATGGTATTAAAGAATACTGCAAAAAGTCTAATGGAATACCAAAAAGAAAAGGAAAGACCAGAAAAACTTGGTCTGGCAAGGATAGGAATCAAGTGACATTTCAACACATATATTGCTGATGGGAATACAAAATAGTACAAACACCTTGGAGAATTTATAAAGTTAAATATTCATATGTGATATGACCCAACAATTCCACTTCTAGGCATCTACTAAAGGAAAATAAAATTTATGTTCACACAAAAATTTTTCTGTGAATGTGTATAGCAGTTTTATTTATAGTATAATATTTGGACTATAAATAGGAAACAAGATGTCCTTCAACTAATGAATGGATATAAAAAGTATGGTACAGTAACATGGAATACCACTTAGCAATTAAAAGGAACAAAGTAATTATTGATTCATGCAGGAACAGAAGTAAATTTTACATGCATTTTGGTAAGTGAAAGACTGAAAGTTTACATAATGTGTGATTCCATTTATATGACACTTTCAATCACACAAAGTTATAGGGGTGGAAAGTAGACTGGTTGTGGCCAGGGGTTGATGGGTGCAGAGTGGGTCAGCATGAGGGAAATTTGAGACAATGGAATTGTTCTGTATGACACTGTTGTACTGGCTACATGACTCCATACATTTGTCAAAATCCATATGTATTGGTCTACTAGGACTGGTATAACAAAATGTGTGTACTAAAGTTTATCATGTAGAGAAACATATTATGGAGAAGGAGGATCAGAATACTCACTTTTGAAGAAAGACGTCACATAATAAAACAGTGAAAGCTAGAATGGACCTTGTGATTCTGGATTGGAATTGGGGGTATCATGGATTTGTTTTAGTAGATTGGATTTGATAATAATAATAACAACAACAACAATATATATTATCCTAGCTCTGTCCACCGAGAGGGGCTAGAAATTGTAATACCCCAGTAATAGTGAGCTATATCTAGCATTTAAATTTTATTTTATAAATACCATTCTCTGATAAAAAGAACCAAGGCTCATTGGAGAACTGGTTGACTCCAGTTTGGGGTAGGGAAAATAAGACTGGCCTAGTGTGGAAGTGCAAAAACAAAGAAGGAAGAAGGGAAGGAAAAGAGGAAGAAAGAGGAAGGGAGAGACACATGGCGACTAAATGTTATGTGAGATTCTTTGCTATTCTCTAGAACTGAAATAGAACATTAGTGGAAAGCTGGTAAAATCCAAATAAATTCTGTAGCTCGGTTAACATATTTTTTAGTTAGTTTAGTTTAGATTAATTTTTTAGTTTTTATACATGTTCTATGGTTATATAAGATATTTACACAAGGGCTAGGGTATATGGGAAATTTCCATACTATTTTAGCAACTTTCTCTAAGTCTAAAACTATGTCTTCTTTTCTCTTAAATTAACATTCACGTGGAAAAAAAACAGATATGGATTTGAAAAGACAATTTATAAATCAGGATAGATTCTTCGGGGCTGCCATTCACATAAAGAATGAGTTCAGGGAACTATCCCAATCAGAGGTCTGATCATTTCAAAAGTATAAGGTAAGAATTCTAGGTAGCAAGGTAAACTAAAGGTTGAATGGTGATTAAGAGCTTGTGAAGTCACCATCCTTGAAGAACTTGAAGGGTGGGTTAGATCGTCAGCTGTGTAAGAGGACTAAGGCTTCTTTATTTAGGAAGTATAACAGTACACTCTGCATGTTCTGTTTTGTCCACATAGAAGGCTTAAGAAATAACTTCATGCTGTCCTTTGATCTGTATATTTTCATGTGGATTAATGGAATTCCACATCATTCTACTAAAATACATCTTTTAAGCAAAATCTGAGCCTTGGAAACATTGTAAGGAAGCATACATCAGGAAATTTGGGTTATGAATTAAATAAAATGCACAACATTTTACTTTTTTTCCTGATTCATTACAGTCCATTTTAAGCTCAAGTGGTTTCCCATCTGGACCAAAAAATTGCTTTGCTGAAATTTTAATATTATTTTCCCTGGTATTATTTCATTATAATTCATTTTGGAGAGGTGTATGATCTAACAGATTAGTAAGCACACTGATTTGAGAGAGATAATGTGTAAAACAATCTCGATCTTGGTAGAAGCTACCGATGGCTTAATCTTGATAGCCAGTGGGGTTTTGTTGTTGTTGTTGTTGTTTTGTGATATGACAAAGTTTTCCAATCTTTGGCTTTTCCCAGTGTGATTTTACTCAGGATTATGCAGTCTGATTCATTGAGGAAAAGTGCACCAGGGAAGAATAGGATTTTGCAGCAGAACTTTGACACCAGAGTTGAGGGGATATTCCATTTCTCATTCAAGGGGCAATTCCATTAACCGTCTATTTTCTTTTCCGTTGTGCTCTTAGTCTCTTTTTCTCTGCAAATTTTTTTCTTGGAAACTTTGCAGCTGAAACACAGGTGGGCGAGTGTGGAGGTTTTAGTTTCCTTTTCAGGGTTTCTTCTACATTGCTTTAAATCTCCGCTGATTTGAACAGCCTGACTGATCATTTTACTATAGACATCAGGAGGGGAGACAAAGGACTAGAAAAACATTAAGATGCAAATTATTAAAAGTAACTTTCACTGTACACAGAACTATGTTGATGATTGATTGATAACAATAAATGTAATTTTCAAATCACTGCACTCATTATTTAAGTTTATAATGTCATAGACTTACAGTTGACTGAACTTTTTGTTTTTCATCCAGATACCTTACCAAGATGTAGTTACATGCTCAAGACAAGGAAAGAAATGTCAAAGATTGGTGAGTATAGACAACACGTAAAGGGAAAGGAAGAAATAGTTACTGCTTAAAGTTTCTTACTATAATTATACAGTTTGAACTGAATAAGAAATATTCATTTAACAAATACATATTGATTACTTACTATGCATGAGAATATTGATTACTTACTATGCATGAGACACAGGGATGCTATGCAGATCAAATGGACAATGTTACAGATTTCTTTGAACTGACCAAGATATTAGGCGTAGTTCCCTTCTCTTAAAGATTTTAAGTAGGATATGATTTTTAAAACCTTCCAAATTCCACAACCCTTGATATTCCATGACATTTCCCACATTCTTCTCATATCTAGGAGATTATATTTTCATGGCTCCCTTCGCTTTTATATCCTATATCCAGTCCAGACACAAAACTCAGCCCCATCAGCAGTCTCTGCTATGGATTCACTTCTGTGAAGCTTTTCATAAGTTCAGTAGGATTTACAACAGATTTGGAGTCATAAGAAGTGGTTACGTTTTCTACCAAGTATATCAGTCTCTTCCCTTCACCTCTTTTTTTCTCCTGTGCAGAGCAAACACATTAAGGTGCTTAACTTCAAAGGGTTCTCCATTTAAACACATCCTTAGAAGGTAGTTGGGATAATAAAAGGCATAATAATAATAATAATGACCATTCTGTCACACGTATTTCCCTTCTGTGTTTTCCATTGCTACTACCCTGCCTATCCACATTGCACTTCTTCCCAACTTCAATATTGCACTGTCCTGTTGAATTGTGATCACATAAGGCAATATCATATGGAAAATAATACAGGTAATCTTACCTCTGAACTAATGTTAGTTCAAAGGGAAAAATATAAATTATTCTAAATTCACAGAAAGATTGCTCACATCCTGAAATAAGTTGATCTCTCTCAACAGTTTAATTTTTAAAAGATCTAGTCATGTGAGTGGAATACAAAGTAATTTTTGTTCATATTTGGATTTCTAATGTGTTCTCATCCAATCTTTTGCTCTTCACTTCTACCAAGTATAAGTCTTTTGATTTTAAATAGCAGGCACACAGAAAAAAGAAATGAGAACAATACAGCTTTTACATCTTTTAGGTGACATGTTCCATAAACCTTAAATGTGATGAAAATTTTTGTGAGTTTCCAGTGTCGTTATTTGAGTCATTCTAATGAAATAAGACTTGAAGTTCAGAAAAGTAAAATCATAGCGTATTAGAAAAAGCGTCACTTACAAAATTTATGTTTAATATATAAATTCAACCAGCTGCCCCAGACATCATGATTTAACATAATGACTGCAGGTTAGACATGAACCACACCTACATAATTTTCCTAGTGATTTGTCTGTATTGGTTCCAATTGGATACTTTAAGGATTTATTAGACTTGTTTCAATACTATTTAGATGTTTCACATAGATGAACAACCCTAGGGAAGTAAGCAAAATATCAGTTTATACTTTCAAAATACAAGTTAATGATAACTAAAATTATTGTGTGATCATAAAACTATGGTAAGAAAGGTGGGAAGGATAAAATACGAGGCCAATTGCTTTTCTATTATATGTCACAGCAGAGAATGTTACAAGTACAACTGAAAACTTGTTAAGAATAAAAGAAAGATGAATAAAAACTGAGTAGCTAAAGAGAAATATCAGTTTTTCAGACATTTCAAATATTTGATTGCCAAAAGAAATTTTAATAGAGATGGGAAGCTAACTGTATATCATTCTTAGTATGGACATCATTTGGGACACTAAAATATTTTGCAGTATATTCAAATGAAGAACATCATTTAAAAAGGAATTATTTTAAGAACTACCATTGGGAAATATCAGTTTTACCTTTAGAACTTACAATATTTATGCTCATTTCTCTGAAGTATATGAGAACATACTATAGCAAATACAATACATGAAGAAAATAATGCCTCGTTTTTGTCTAGATTTTAGTCAATTTTTTTTATTGAAGTTGTTGCTTTTGCTGTATATGTGGAGCCTATGTTAAACTAGCCACATTAAAATATTAAATAAGGAGCCTTTTTTTTTCTATGAAAGCTGTGGGTTCAGTCTAATTGCATGTACAAAAATATTGCCATTGCTTCACACATTGATGCTCTGAAACGGGTAACATGGATCCAAGCCAGAAAATTGTTCGCTCTTTTCAACATAGCTCTACTTGCTAAGGAAAAAAAAAAAAATCATTTTCTCTATAATCTTAAATATAAAATTGGAGGATCTTCCAACAGAGTCCTACATCTGTGACTGAAAGAGGCAATGTCTTTGTGAAAAAACAAGTAACCGATAAGTTAACTGTGGTAAACCATGAAAAATAAGCATGATACTTCTTCTCACACAGTCGATATACTTTTCTTTGTTTTCTTAGGCTTCATATTTTAGAATGGTTTTAGGCTCACAACAAGATTGAGAGGAAGGCTCAGAGATTTCCCACATACCCCCTCCTGCTACACATACACAGTATCTCTATTATCAACATCTCCCACCAGAGTGGTACATCCGTGACAACTGATGAACTTACATTGACACATCATCTTTACCCAAAGTCCGTAGTTTACATTATGGTTCACTCTTGATATTGCACATTCTATGAGTTTGGACAAATGTATAATAATGTATATCCACCATTACAGTGTCATACAGAGTATTTTCACTATTCTATCAATCCTCTGTGCTCCACCTGTTCATCACTGCCTGCTAACCCATGCCAAACACTAATTTTTTTACTGCTTCTATAGTTTTACTTTTTCCAGAATGTCATGTTTGAAATCATGAAATATGTAGCCTTTTCAGAAGAATTTCTTCACTTAACAACAGACATTTAAGATTTTTTCACATCTTTTCATAGCTTGATAGCTCATTTCTTTTTAGCACTGAATAATGTTCCATTGTCTGGATATACCACATTTTATCTATTAACCTACTGAAGAACATTTCACATACTTCCAAGTTTTGGCAATTATGAATTAAGCTGCTATGAACATTCATGTGCAAGTTTTTTTGTGTGGATATAAACTTTCAGTTCCTTTAGGCAAATACCAAGGAGGACAAGTGCTGGATTATACAATAAGAGCATGTTTAGTTTTGTAAAAAGATGCCAAATGGTCTTACAAAGTGGCTATACCATTTTATATTCCCACCACTATTGAAAGAGTTCTTGTTACTCCACATCGTCTGCAGTACTTGTAGTTGTCAGTATTCTGCATGTTGGCTGTTCTAATACATGGGTAGTGGTATCTCACTGTTGTTTTAATTTGCATTTCCTTAATGACAAATGATGTGGAGCATCTTTTCAGATTCTGTTTGCCATCTGTATATCTACTTTGATGCAATTGTCTCTGGACCACTTTTTAATTGGGTTGTTTCTTTTCTTACTGTTGAGTAAGAATCTTTGCATATTTGGATAACCTTTTTTTTTTTTTTTTTTTTTTTTAAGCCACAGTCTTGCTCTGTTGCCCAGGCTGGAATGCAGTGGTACAATTTCAGCTCACTGCAACCTCCACCTCCTGCATTCAAGAGATTCTCCTGCCTCAGCCTCCTGAGTAGCTGGGACTATAGGCATGCACCACGATGCCTAGCTAATTTTTGTATTTTTAGTAGAGACGGGGTTTCACTATGTTGGCCAGTCTGGTCTTGAACTCCTGACCTCAGGGATCCGCCCACCTAAGTCTCCCAAATTGCTGGGATTACAGGTGTGAACCACTGCTGGATAACAGTTCTTTATCAGCTATGTTTTGCACATATTTTGACTGAGTTGTGGCTTGTCTTGTCTTTCTCTTGATGATGTATTTTGCATGGTAGCAGTTAATTTTAATGAAGTCCAACTTATCAATTATTTCCTTCATAGAGCATACCTTTGGTGTTATATCTGAAAAGTCATTGCCAAACCCAACGTCATCTAGATTTCTTCCTATACTTTCTAGAAGTTTTATAATTTTGCACTGTATATTTTTATCTTTGGTATGCTTTTAATTAACTTTTATAAACATTGTAAAGTCTGTGTCTAAATTCATTTTTGTTGTTGTTGTTGTTGTTGTTGTTGTTATGTGGATGTCCAGTTGTTCTATCATCATTTGTTGAAAGGACTATCTTTTCTCCATTGTATTGTTTTTGCTCCTTTGTCAAAGATCAGTTAAGTGTTTATATAGGTTTAGTTCTAGGATCTTTTGTTCTATTAATCTATTTCACTATTCTTTTGCTGGTATCATGCTATCTTGATTACTGTAGCTTCATATTAAGTTGGTTAATGTCAGTACTCCAACTTTATTTTCTCCTTCAAATTGTGTCTGATAGTCTGAGTCTTTTGCATCTCCATATAAACTTTAGAATCATCTTATTAATACCCATAAAACAACTTTCTGGGGGCCGAGAGCAGTGGCTAACGCCTGTAATCCCAGCACTTTGGGAGGCCCAGGAGATTGGATCACGTGATCAGAAGATCGAGACCATCCTGGCTAACATGGTGAGACCCCGTCTCTACTAATAATACAAAAAATTAGCCAGGCATGGTGGCATGTGCCTGTAGTCCCAGCTACTCGGGAGGCTGAGGCAGGTGAATTGTTTGAACCCTGGAGGCGGAGGATGCAGTGAGCCGAGATCGTGCCACTGCACTCCAGCCTGGGAGACACAGTGAGACTCTGTCTCAAAAAAAAAAAAAAACAAACAACAACAACAAAAACCTTACTTGGATATTTATTGGAATTGCCTTAAACCTACATATCAATTTGGGTATAGTGAACATCTTAAAAATATTAAGTCTTCCTATCTTCAAAAATGGAATATCTCTCCAGTTTTTTGGTTATTGTACTGCTTTCTCAGGTAGATCTTGAGGTCTTGTACATATTTTGTTAGACTTGTACAGAAGTATTTCGTTTTTTGAGGTGCTAATACAAGTGGTGTTTTTTTTAATTTCAAATTCTACTTTATCATTGATAGTATATGAGAAAATGGTTGACTTTTGATTATTAACCTTGTATCCTCTACCTTATACCTTACCTCTACCTTATAATTAATATTTATTATTTATATCATCAATTATATAATTAATTAAATATATTAATTAATTAAATATATTTAAATATAAATTATATAAGTAAATATAAATATTAAATAATCAATTAATTATATCAAATTGATATAGTATTATTAATTACATATAATTAATATTCATGTTAATAAATATAAATATTAGTTCCAGATTTTTGGTTGATTCTGTTAGATTTTATACAGAGACAATTATGTTATCTGTGAATAAAGAAAATTTTATTTCTTCTTTCCCATTCAATATACCTCTTATTTCCTTTTTCTGTATTATTGTATTAGGTGGGGTTTCTAGAATGATGTAAAGCCCTGGTGAGCGGGGGCATCTTTGCCTTGTTTCTGGTCTTAGTAAGCTTCTAGTTTCTCATTAGTAAGTATGATGTTAGCTGTGAGTTCTTTATAGGCATTCTTTATTAAGTGGAGGGAGTTGTCCTTTATTCCTATTTTACTGAAAGTTTTTCTCATGAATGGGTGATGGATTTTGTCAAAAGCTTTTTCTGCATCTATTAATATAATGATGTGGTTTTTCTTCTTTAGCCTGTTGATGTGATAGATTACGGTAATTGATTTTAGAATGGTGAACCAGTCTTACACACGTATCTGAGATAAATCTTTTTTGGTCATAGCAGATTTGCTAATATTTTGTTGAGGATTTTTGTATGTATATTCATAAAAAATATTGGTCTGTAGTTTTCTTTTAGTGATCTTGTCTAGTTTTGATGTTAGGGTAACACTGGCCTCTTTGAATGAGTATTCCTTCTGTTTCTATCTTCCTGAAGAGACTGTAGAGAATCAGTGTATTTTTCTTGAAAGTTTGATAAAAACCACAAATGAACACATCTGGTCTAGATGCTTTTTGTTTTGATAGATTACTAATTATTGATTCAATTTCTTTAATAGATATAGGCCATTTAGTTTGTATATTCTTTCTTGTGTGAGTTTGGTGGATTGTGTTTTACAAGGAATTGCTTCATATTATCTAGGCTATCAAACTTGTGAACATAGTTTTTCATAGTATTCATTTATCATCCTTTTAATATCCATAGTATATATATGTTCACTTGTTCATCCCCAATATTTAAATTTGTGTTCTGTCTCTTGACTTCCTTAGGCTGGCTAGAGTCTTACTGAATTTATTGATATTTTCAAGAACCAGCTTTTGGTTTCACTAATTTTCTCCATTGATTTTCTGTTTTCAATTTCATTGATTTTTTTTCTAATTTCTAATTTTTATTATTTTTCTTCTGCTTACTTTAAATTTAATTTTCTCTTCTTTTATCTAGTACTGGAAAACTTAAATTGTTGATTTTAGATCTTTCTTCTTTTCTAATATATGCCTTCAATGCTTTAAATTTCCATCTAAGCACTTCTTTTACTAAATTGCATACATTTTAAGTTGTATTTCACTTTTTATTTAAACATATTTTTAAACTTATCTTTACATTTCTTCAATGATCCATATGTCATTTAGAAGTGTATTGTTTAATCTCCCGGTATTTGGGGATTTTCCAGATATTTTTCTGCTATTAATTTCTAGTTTAATTCTAGTGTGCTCCAAGAGCAGACATTGTATGATTCCTATTTTTAAAGAACTTGTTAAGATGTGTTTTCTGGCCCAGAATATGATCAGTCTTGCTGAATGTTCCATGTGAGTTTGAGAAGAATGTGTATTCTGTTGCTGTTGGATGAAGTTAATTTCTATAGGTCCATGATATACAGTTGATTAATGCCCTGGTTGCATTCAACTGTGTCTTAACTAATTTTCTACCTGTGAGATCTGTCCGTTTCTGACAGATTTGTTAAAGTCTTCAACTACAATAGTAGATTCATCTATTTCTCCTTGCAGTTGTATCAGGTTTTACCTCACATTTTTGATGCTCATTGCTAGGCACACACTCATATGGATTGTTATATCATTCTTGGGGAATTCACCATTTATCATAATGTAATGCTCCTCTTGATCTCTGAAAACTTTCTTTGCTCTGAAGTCAGTTCTGACTGAAATTTATGTAGCCACTCCCACCTTTTAAAATTTAAGATCACTGTTAGCAGGGCACATATTTTCCATCTGTTTACTTTTAATCTATATGTGTGTTTATATTTAAAGTGAGTTACTTGTAGGTAGCATATGATTTTGCCTTCTTTTTGACACACTTTGACAATCTCTGTCTTTTAATTGGTGTATTTAGACTATTGACGTTTAATTTTAAATGTAGTTGTATTAACATCTACCATATTTGTTACTGTTTTCTGTATGCTGCACTCATTCCTTTTTCCTATTTTTGGTTTTCCCCCTTTTTTTCTGCCTTTTAGTGTTTTACTGAGCATTTTTCTCCTCTTTCTTAGCATTTCAGATGCCCTTTTTAACTCTTTTTAGTAGTTAACTTAGAATTTGCAAAATGTACTTACAACTAATCCAACTCCACTTTCAAATAACACTGTAACACTTAATTACCTTTTGATAACAAAATAATCATAATTCCACTCTCCTGTTCCTTGTTTTATTGCTGTCATTTCTTTCACTTATACATAATCCTATGTATGTAAACGCACATAATCAAATATATTGCTGCTATTATTCTGAACAAATTGTTATCTGCTGAATCAATGAAGAACAAGAAAAATATGCTTTAATTATACTTTCACTTATTCTTTCTCTGATGCTCTTCTTTTCTTTATGTAGATCCATGTTTCTGGCCTATATGATTTTCCTTCTCTCTAAAGGACTTCTTTTAACATTTTTTTTGCAAGGAACGTCTAGTGGCAACAAATTCCCTCAACTTTTGTTTTTCTAAGAGTCTTGGTTTCTGCTTCACATTTGAAGGATAATTTTCAGGTTGTAGAATTCTAGGTTTTTATTTTTTTCTTTCAACATTAAAAAATTTCATTTTATTCTTTTCTTGCTTGCATGGTTTCAAAGGAAAAGTCAGATGTAATTTTTATCTTTGCTCCTCTATAGGTAAAGTGTTTTTTCCTCTGTCTTCTTTCGGCATTTTTCTTTATCTTTGATTTTCTGCAGTTTAAATATAATGCACCTAGATATAGATTTTGTCTGTGTGTGTGTGTGTGTGTGTGTGTTCTCTGAGCTTCCCAGATCTGTCATTTGGTGTCTGATACTAATTTCAGGAACTTCTTAGTTATTACTTCTTTATATATTTTTTCTGTTACTTTCTCTTCTTCTAGTATCCCCAGTTATGTATATGCTACCTTTTTTAGTAGCTTTCCAATAGTTCTTTGACATGCTTTTTTTTTTTCGCCAGTCTTTTTTTTTTTTTTTCTTTGCTTCTGAGTTTTGGGGGATTTAATTGAGATATCTTCAAGTTCAGAAGTTCTTTCCTCATCCATGTGTATGTAGTCTACTAATAAGCCCATCAAAGCATTCTTCATTTCTGTTAGTGTTTTTCATCTCTGTAGAATTTCTTTTTTATTCTTTGAGAATTTCTATCACTCTGCTTACATTGCCCATGTGTTTTTGTATGCTGTCTATTTATCCATTAGAGTTTTTAGCATATTAATCATAGTTGTTTTAAATTTCCTGTCTAGTAATCCCAACATCCCTGCCGTATCTGATTCTGGTTTTGATGCTTCCTCTGCCTCCTCCAATTATGTGAGGTTTTCCTTTCAGCCTTTTAGTGTGCTTTGTAGCTTTTTTTTTTTTTTACATAGCCAGACATGATGTACTGGGTAAAAGGGACCGCAGTAATTAAGCTGTTAGTAAAGTAGTAGTAAAACGTGAGGGTAAGGAAAGCATTCAACGTGTGATTAATTCTCAGACTTTTAGTGAGCCTGTGTCTTTGGACTGTGACTTTAACAAGTGCGTTTTCGATGTTCCCCGCCGTGATGAGACAGAATGGCTGTAGTGGTCTGGAGTTGGGTATTGCCCTTCTTTCGTGTGGAAGTTTAGAGGGGGCTGAAGTTGGGTATTTCCCTTTCCCTGGGTCAGTTAGGCTCTGATAAAACTCCAGCAGTTGTTTCTCTTTAAATAATTTCTATTAAGAAAAGACCTCTTAAGAAGAACAGAATGTTCTGGCATATTTCAAAATTGTCTCTTCCCCCAGTTCTGTTAAAAACACAAGATTTTTCTCTAATGTTCACCGTGAGAACCTGGTAGAGCTCCTGTAGGAAAAACTCATGAAAGTGTGGGGACCACTCTGTGACTCAATCCCCAGAACGTTTTGATCCTCAGGTTTATGCACACTGAGTCTCCAGCAATTCACCATTTATACTTTAGGTTTTCCCACCCCAGCATTTGTTCCTGTGAAGATTTCTGCTCATAGGTTTCTATGCTAGTATGTGATGCTCTGTACCTGCCTATCTGTTTCTCCAATTTTGGGGGCTGTAGTTTGCCCTATGACTTACAGTTCTAAGAAGAGTTGCTGATTTTTCAGTTTGTTCAACTTCTTGCTTGTCAGGATGCAGTAGAAATATCCATGCTCCTTATATGCTTTTAAAATGTCATTTCTATCCATTAATAACTTGCCAATCATTTATATACACATTAGCACTAGACCTAAGTGCTGAGTATGGAGACACTGTAAAGTTTGTGTTTGTACTCCAGCTTTAGCATTTACCTAATGCATAACCTTAAGCAAGTCACTTACTGAGTCTCTAAGGCTCAGTTTTACTATCTGTAAAATGGGCTATAAATGCTTTTTTTCACCAAGTTTAGTGTGAGATAAATGGGCTATAAATGCTTTTTCACCAAATTTAATGTGAGATAAATGTGAGATAAACAAGTTTAAATGAGATAATGTTTATAAACGTGTTTTGTTTTGTATA